>NC_073700.1:49651442-49958813 GCF_023634085.1 Falco cherrug | reverse complement strand
TATACCCACATGTTATAGTTGAATTGAAATAACTAGAGTCCAAAATAAATTCACTTAAGTATTTATTAAGGCAGGAAAGCAAAAACAGTGAGCTGGGCAGCTGGGGAGTCACAGCTCCATCCAGGCTCGCAAATTCCGACAAGTAACACAGCCCTTTTATTCTCAACTTCAAGGCTAGTTTAAGCAAACAGTTATGCTCTCAGTCCCCTAGCAAGAAGCTGTATATTACAAAACTAATCTATTTTTACACTAAAGTCTAGACGAAGACAAAGGTTGTCATAGTAACATGAGATTATGGTTTAACATTGGCCTTGAGAAGGTACATCTCCAACCTCATGGTTAACAGTTAACTCTTTTCTTGCCAGACAAAACATTCTCAAACCTGTTGCAGCAAGATCATTCCTTTTGTTAAAAACCCCTTTGATCAGCAAATTACCCTTAGTTACTTATTACACACACATATTTTCAGTGTAAATGCTATATATGTATGAACATAGTACGAACTGTATACCCACATGTATTTTCAGTGTAAATGCCATACACGTATCTGTATATATGCATGGCACACTAATAATCATTAGTGGTAAGGTATATTAGCAGACTATGCAGAATAAAGGGAGAGAGGCCTTTATATACACTACCTCCAGTACAAACTACGATTAGCATTCGTGTCCAGTTGTGATAAACGCAGTCATGATTCATGTCAATAATAGAATGTAGTGTGCTAAGTGTAATTGTTGTACCCTGTGTAAATCTAAAACCTGTACCACAACCGTGATGAATGGGCACGTGTGGTTCCCCTGTGAGAAAATGTAAAAGCTCCCCCTTCCCCTGAGGCAATCGCTGCTTAGAAAAGCGCACCAAAGGAGACAAAGACCCTGAGACTTTGAAAAAGCGCGCCACAGGAGAGCCAATAGGAGGGGAAGGCGTACGCTAACGGCCCAGTGGGGAAAGAGCGGGACGAACATCCGGCGAGAGGAGATTGGTCGAGATCCGGGCATAAAAGATGCCGCTTTTAGGACTCAGGTGTGCGTGTGGTGGAACTAATTGAGTTCTCTGTGCATCCAGCGCTTGTTTTGCTTATTGTTTCTCAACCGGAATTGATTGAACCCAAAATAAAATTGCTTTAGTTGTTATCGTTTATAACACAGTGAACATACAGAAATTACAGAGAAAAGCAGGAAGGATGAGGGGTTACCCGTTACTGCTACTGATTTCTAGGATTTAGTGCTAATTCTTAAAGAAGAAAGGCATTCCTAGCACTTTATGGTTACTTTCCCATCCCTGGGGGAATGAAGACGCATGGTCCATGAAGCCAACCTGCTGCTTCAAAGGCACAGACAATCAGCAGCTAGTTGTTTGGCTAAATACTGAAACATGAGTCTGTTGTGCACACAGGAGACAGGTGAGTGATGCTGGATAAGAGCCTCAAGCAGCCAGATGAAAGATTTGTTGAAATGCTCCTATTATGATACTTTGCAGCCTGTGGAGTAGGGGAGCTGGTTACTTGATCCTCTGCTATACCTGAACCTTGTTGTTGTAGCTTTTAATAACTGAGTATCCAGACCTCCTATAAAGGTGCCTTTGAGGGAAGAATGATGGGACAAGAATCAGCATTCAGAGCTTGAAATGGGCAACAAGCAAACCATTTTCACTCCAGAACAACTGGATGCATATCAGGTATAAAACAAAAATGGCTGTTTAGGCTGAATGCTGTATAAAGGTGAAGTTTTTTTTAAAAAAAATCTCTTAAAAATTATTTAGTAGTAGTACTAAATTACAGCAAAGATTTCAGTAACATAGTTTGATTCTTACATCAAGAAGGGTTATAAAATACTCCTAATTATATGCTGGAAAGAAGGAACTGTAATACTTGGCCATATATATTACAATATAACTTCCTTTAAGTTACTGTATGGGAAAAGTCTGAGGCGATGCATGCTAAAAACTGTTGTTACATCTTTTCTTATTTCACAGGACTGCACATTCTTTACAAGGAAAGAAATTCTGAGGTGAGTCTTGTATATGCAATTATATAATTGTATATTGTGTACAATTGTTTGATTGATTGATTGTTAAATCTTGTACATGTGGGTAAAGGACAGAAAATGCAATGAAGACAGGTTACACATAGGGTGAAGTATTTAAAAAATAATTTAAAATTGGATTTACACAAATTTAAGATGATACCTTTGAGCAACCTGAGCATTCATGTTGCTTTTTTAATGTACAAAACCCCTATGTTATCTATCCTAAATTGAGACAGACTTCTAAATTTTGTAACAAGGTACGATTCTTTATCAGAAATAGATGTAACTGGTTTTAATTTAGTGCATACTTTACCATCCTCTCCTCTCCACATTCCTCTCACCTTGTTTTGTGACAGATGCTTCAAAGTATACTGTTACTCTCTGGAATACTTTGCCTGGTTTCTGAAAACCTGAACGATTGTGTCAAATTTTATCTTTCTTCACGTCTCCTTGTAAATAATAAGACTGATACTCTAAGGTACATTTTTCCCAGAGCCTTCATGCACCTCATCAAACACTCCATTTAATCTCCAACCATAGGATCTGATAAAGACAGGTTCAGTAGTCTGTTGATGTGGGACTGAGAGTCTTTACATAAAACCTGAACTTGTTCTCCTCTCATAAAAAATACTTACCAGGTAGTAGCATACATAATGTTGAAGTTGCATTTGCCATTCCTAACCATCATGCATGATAACAGAAAGGGAAGTGTTCTGTTTCTGCATCTCTCAAGGGGCCATCACACATTTTTTGCTAATTTCTCTGAAGGGCAGAGCACAAATGACAGTTTTGTACAGAGCATGTCCCTGTTTTAGAACCTCAATACATGTGTCTGAATCCTATACAGGATAAAATATGAATGGTTCTGTAATAATTGAAATCTGAATCTGTCTCCTTTCGGCATGATAGAGGCCAGAACCATAACTCTATCATGAATAAGACATTTATTATTGATAAGGATCCCTTTTAAAATTCTGTCCTATTGTTTTGTTGATAACAGCTGTGAATGGGATTCTTACTCTAGCATAAGCACTGAAACAAATAGCATGCTGATAAAGTGGTGAATATATTCAAATTATTATACGTCTCTGCTATCTCTTGAACCTGAGTTCTGTGGAAAAACAGGTAGATACTTGGGGTCGATAAAAGCCTGCTAGAATTGGTCCCAGATCTTTCTTCCTGCATTCAGGATTTTATTCTGACATTTAGATGGATTCTTTCACGCTCCAGTTTAAGCCCGTTATTTTTGGTCACATTCACTGTGGATTTGGAAAAGAGATCCCTTTTGCCTTGCCACAAATGTTTGTGCATTTGGAAATTGGTTAGGTGGACCTTCAGGTTTAAGGTCTTCTGCCTTGTTGTCATAAACACATACATCATAGCTATGCTACATGCCTGAATACTACTGCTGGCCACACAGAAGCAAATCTGAAACTTTGTAAAAATCTGTTTTCAGACACAGGGTATCTAGTGGTTTGGCTGCCTGACCTATGTATTATCCTAATTATTCTGTAAGCATGAAGGCTTTGTATTTTTCACCAGTTAAACTGTGTTCTTTTTAATACTGTCTCTTCCACCACCAAGCACAGAGCATACTAAATGCTTTTTAGTGACCGCTATCATCCATCTTGGTAAAGGATGCAAAGTGTGAAAAGTAATACAGAAAAGGCAAACACATTGTTCTCAGAGGTGTAAATAACATGTTCCCTAAACAAGCTTTTCTTTCTATTTCAGACTGTTTTATAGATACCGAGATCTAGCCCCACAGCTAGTTCCACTTGACTACACAGATAAACCAGACGTGACACTTCCCTACGAACTCATTGGCAGCATGCCAGAGCTGAAGGTACAGAGCAAGGAACACAGCTAGAATCGAGTGACACAGTTCAGTTTAATTTACCCTTTTTAAATAATTCACCCAGTACTAATTGCTGGGAGGCTGAAATACAAATAGATTTCAGCTATTGAAGTGAAAAGTCTTTCTGGAAGCTTCTAACAATTCCATGAAAACACCCTGAAATTGCACAAAGGTTAAAGAAGGCTACAGCTGCGTCTAGTGCTGATAATGTTAGACAAGAACGTAATAGCAGAAAGGAGAGTATTTGCCAAAAAGGGGTTACAACAAAAATCATCTTGCTGCAGTTGTCTTATGTATGCTGAAATAAATGCTAGTAAAGATGACCTTCCTTTGCTCCTGTGTTCTGTTTCCCAGGACAATCCATTCCGCCAGCGGATAGCAGAGGTTTTCTCTGAGGATGGAGGTGGCAATATGACTTTAGATGATTTTTTGGACATGTTTTCAGTGCTGAGTGAGATGGCTCCCAGAGACTTGAAAGCGTATTATGCTTTTAAAATTTATGGTGAGCAAAATGTGCAAAAAAGTAAACTTTGGGGAAATCCTGCAACTTCATGTAGGGGTGCAAAATACTCATTTTGTCACCACAAAGGATTTCTAGCTCGGTATATTTTAAATACAGCCTTTCTTTTAATTGCATTTGAATGTTTGTTCTCTCTCCTAGAAACTTCTGCTCTTCTTTATCCTTCTGCCACTTCCCATATTTATCTGGGATTAGGATTTTCTACAGAATTTACAACCTGAAATTATCTGCAGTTTTCAAGAGCAGATAAACATTTAAGAAATAATTGTGTCTGAGGGGCTGCTTGGAAAAGTGCAGCACCAGGAATTTGGCTGCCCATAAATCTGCAGGGTGGTTTTGGCAGGGGAGGTGGGAGGCAGGGAAGCACACTTCTAGCATTTTTCTCCAAGGACAAATTTAAAGATTTTTTTTTTTTTTACAGTACTGTTTTCAGTTACTTTATGATCACCTAAAGCCAAACAATATATCAAACAAACTCTTTTCGTGTGATTTAAACTATACATGATTCAGCAAAGATGTTAAAAAAAGTGAACCTGCACCAAAACTGCACCAGTCCATTCTCTTCATTTAACTTCATACTATTTCTTGCATTTAGTTCAGTAGTAGCGATTTGCTAGAATGATTTAATTATGGCTAGGCTACCCCTATGTATGATAAGGAGAAATTACTCCAGGATTTTTATTTTGTTACTGAATTTCTATACGGTAACTTCATTTCTGACTTCAAAGTTCTACTTACATAAATACGTTACAGCCTGGGAACCAAACGCTTCCTATTAGGTCTTGGCAGTCAACCATGTGAAATGCTGACTTTTGTCGCTTTGAATTAATTTTGTTTCCTTTGACAGATTTTAACAATGATGATTACATATGCAAATCAGATCTAGAGAAAACTGTTAACAAATTAACCCGAAATGAACTTACCCCAGAAGAAGTTAGCCTTGTATGTGAAAAGGTGATTTATGAAGCTGATGCGGACAACGATGGCAAGCTGTCTTTGGAAGACTTTCAGCGTATGATAATACGAGCTCCAGATTTCCTCAGGTAACATTTGCTTTTAATTTCTAACAGAAAATTGCTCTTAGTTTAATTGTCAGAAGTCTCTGAAGTGTGTGTTTTACATCTCCTCAGCCACTACAGATCACCACGCTTCCCTGACAGTTTCTAGTAATGCTGCCCACTGCAAAGACTGGGAGCAGAGATGCTTGAAAAAGCGTGGAGGCTTCTTGACTTGCTTTTTTGAACCTCTGATCTACTTTTTACATGACAAAACATCCTTGTAACTTAAAAATTTAATGTGAGCACTTAGGCTTTGTTGATAAATACATGAGATGAGCTCATTGAATGCATGACTGTCTTAATGTGGATTCTGACACACATCTTACACAAAGCAGCACTCAAATCTTGCATTTATTTAATGATCCTATTCTTTGCAAGTGCTTTATAGAACAGTTTCCAACTTATAGCACAGTTTTAGGATTAATTGTAGTGAATCCTTTGAATAGAACACTATGTGACTGATCATTACTTCCTTTTTAATAGCACATTTCACATTCGAATCTGAAACTAGTGAAACGTAGATGGAAGTGCTTCTTGAACCTTCAACAACCATTACTTCACCCGAGATTACTGTCCATGAGAGCAAAATGAGAGGAGCAAAGAGGACAACTTCTGGTAACTGAACCAGTTGGAGAAGTCTTGTCTTATCTCTTTTAAAGGAACAATTTATTAAGTTCTTCATCAAGATTTCCCTGTAATTTAACAAAGTGTCTATTCCCATTTCCCCGCTAGAGCAAATCTGGCCTCGACAGCGAGATGAGAAATATTTTTTTAAAGTTCAGATATCACCAGGTAGTAAAGGAACTTGTATCAAATTGCAGCTTAAAAAAAAAAAAGCCTTAACCAGTACAAAACCCTTTACAATTGTTTCAAAAACACTACTGGTAATCAAAATTGTGTAAGCAACTCTTCTGATCAGCTACAGTCTTAACAAATGGTCCAGTGAATCCATTTGCTAAAGCATTCTTCCAGTGTATCACAGAAGACTGCTACACGTTCTGAGAATATAGAGCTCTCCATTTCAGAATTTATACTGAAAAGTCAACGTACTTTAAAGGACTAGACAGCCTACCCCAGATTCCTGTCCCTCTCTTCCATTTCTAGAAATACCCTGTTTTTCACACTAGAATCCACGTGTACAAATAAGGAACAGGACTGACTGACTGAGTTTGTAAAAGTCTCTTTTCATAAGTTTATTTATGCAGTGCTCAGGGTCCTATACAACAGAGTAAAAACATACATACTGTAATAAACAACAGTTCTGTTTTTAATACAAACATGAAAATCAATGAGAAGTGTTTAAGAAAGCAGTTGTAACATGGGAAGGGTGGCAGCCAAAAGTGGTCATTCTAAAAACACAATTTACAGTTATTTTTAAAAATTTTGGGATGCATTAAGTTCCCTTCAAAACAAAGTTGTAAGTCCCAACTCGCGTTCAACGCAGAGCATATGATTCCTGCAGAAAGGCTACAGAGACCAGCCCGCTAAATCTGGATCAAATACAGAAACAAAAACTCCCAACAATCAGCAAAAGAGATGGGTCAAAGAACAAGGCAGCCTCAAATAATCAGACTGCACGTCACCATTAACGTTCAATTAAACAGATCTTTATTTAATCTATACATGAAGACAGAAGTTAATTATCATTCTTTCCCAACCCCTATGAACTTCTAGTACAAATGGAAACCATCCTCTGTGCAGCTGTTTGCCCGTTTCCTCTCCAGCATAAACACCAGCTGTTTCAAGTCCAAGAGAACAAGAAATCAGGGTAGCTTTTGAGCATGATCATTCAGCCAATGACACTGCCACCACAACAATAAAACTCTTAATTGTCAGCAAGATGATTAGCATCTCGCGTGAAGGGAGAAGACCAATTAATTTTCAGCAGCAAAGAGACTTACAATAATCCATAGGATTTATAAATCTGAGGCTGAAAGTCTGATGCTGGTGTAAGGCTGTGATGTCAAGGAACATTCAATGTGCCCATCAGCAAGGGACACAGACAATGTCAGTGTTAAAACGGCCAAGTGTTAGAACAGCAGTTCCACCCTTTACTGACAGGTCTACACCTGAAGGGGTGAAGACTATCCAAAGTACTGAAACCAGCCCCAGATAAAAGTCAACCACAGAATTCTATGATACTCATTAAAGTCAGGGAATTTGAGAACATGCTCAAAAACGGGTTTGATTAACACTTGGTTTGTGGAGAAACAATTACCTGAAATTTTAGTGGCATTTAGACACCAGGAGTGCATAGTAAGCACATGGTTAGTTTTTTAGATCTACTTAAATTCCTGTTTTACAAATTTTGCATCCAATTTCAGACTTTCTCCTCCTTAGGTAAAAGAAAGCTTAGATATAAATACATTACCATCTGTATTTACGTAGTACCTCTTTTGATCGTTTCCCATAACATTCATACTTAAAAAGCACAGTAATTTAATTCCGCAATGGAAGCATCAACTACATATTGTACTTCTCCAAGATGTGATGTCCGTATTTAGCAGCGCACAGCCAAGCATACGTGCAACTGCAGTGTCTTTTTCTGCCTTACATTTGCATTTTAGCTTTCATATTGCTTACACTGATTTAATTTCTGTGTAGAGTCTGTATACCCTAGACGTACAGTGATGACTGTAGTCACAGTAACTGTATGAAGCTTCCTGAGATCAGGCAATAATGCAGTTGTTCATCAAGTAAATCCAATCATTTCATAAAAGGAAATCATGCTATAAATTAGCTACAGACACTTGCAACAACCAGCATAAGTTTAAACAAAAAGTATTCACATACAAAGAGTTTGCTTTGAATGCAAAAGAGTAACTTAAGATTTAGAGAACGAGGAATGAGAAAACACAATCTCATCCTTCAAAATTTATCCACTTGTGAATTAATATGGTTTGTTTTCTCATCTCAAGATGAGTTACTGATTTAGATACTGTCAACTGGCAATACCCAGTATCACGGTGGACAGCCCACGATACCAAATTAGAGTAACCACTTATTTTTCCAGTCACTTTGAAAAATAAGTCTGGCTGCAACATCTGGCTATACTGAAGTAGAAGGATGGATGCGAGACAATCCACATTTACTACTAAGCCAGCAACAAGCCATCAAACAGAGCAGTTTTGTGCAGGAAAACAACATTCAGACCATGCCTTAATCACCTGCCCAATTCCGCCTCAGGAACTTCTTGAAGCACAGAGTCTTTCTTTAAAAGCATCCTTGTCTCAAGACGGAAGCATTGCTTGTCCAAACTACAGCTCTGTATTAATGACACTTTGAAGCACATAATGACTAGAAGGCTCCTCAGTAGCTTAACATGATTTTATCCTAGAAATACACCTTCGTGTAAATCCACTATGGTGCACGTTCACAAAGTCCTCATGCTAAAAAGCCACAAGTAAACAAACAAACAAACAAAACATCATAAGGTTCTGGCTAGGGGAAAGCTTTAGGTATGATTTTAATCTTGAACAGAGCTCACTGTAATCTGCTAGCTATTAAAAATAAAAATATTGGTAGCATATAAAATGAATTTTTATAAACCAGTAACTTACACAGTAAAATTTCCTTTTTCCATTTTAGAAAAACAGCCAATATTCCTGTTGAGCCCAATTGCATGCTGCAGATTTATAGAGTTTAAGTATGAATCTGATAGATCTTTAACTACAGTAATGCTTAGGAGTGCTATTTTCAGGCCAGAATACAATACCACAAACTTGAAGAAAACAAAACTGGTGAGTAAATTCATGAACTTTAAAATCAGCTTTAATTTCACCCTCAAGTGAAGTTGTCAATGTAAACAAAGCATGTTAACAATTCCAGTGACTCGCAGGACACAGCTGATACGTTCACTCGAATTAAATACACCATAATGGCAATCGCTTGACAGCAGACTTTGAAATACATGGCTCTTATTGGCTCCTTATTCTAATTAAGTCTCATTAAGAGCCAGGCTTGCAGCCTCTGAACTGAGAGCAATTAAATACCTAGGAGCTTCACTTGGCCGTTACATTTTAGATATTGGAATGTAATAGACTGTGTTTATAGGAATAAATACATAGAATATTTCCACTGAGTACTAGACATCATTTGCATTGATGCATGCTATTAACAGGTTTGTTGCTGCTTGAAATCTGAAATGATCAATACAAAGCAGCAAGGCAAAACTCAGTTTTAAAAAGTTTGTTTTCAGAAAGTGTTCGTATGTGCAACGTTTATTTGCATATGTGAGTGAGTGTGCATGAGAACACACGACTGGAAGCAGTGCAATACATTTTCTTGTCACAATTTAAAATGAGCTACTACATCACAACAGATCCGGTGTCATTCTCAACTGGAGAAGGAAAAGCCGCCCACTGTAACGTCACAAGTTTTGAGCAAGTGTCCCTACCTGAACCGCGTTGTCTGTTTCTCTAAGAACAGATGACAGATCATTTGCACGGGCCTCACTGTAGCAATCATCTCCTGTTAAATGTCTGGAGTACTGAATTAAGCACGGTCAAGTCTCACATAGATAAAGTAATTCCTGATGGTGAGGATCCATTATATTTACAGCACACTTTGGTTTTTTAAAAAAAATAGAGATTCCTTTGAGGAGGATTTTTTTTTTTGTTAAAACTTCAATCGTACTTGCGGATTGTCTGGAGTAATGCAACTGAATAAGGAACAGACAGGTAAAGGATTTTCTCTGTAGTAGCAAAGTGGTGGAGATGCAGAAAGTTTCCTTCTACCTTCTGAAAAAAGGTATAGGCCTGTACTGCTCACCTAAGTGCATTTATTTGATGTTCTGATGCATTGTTGTATATGCATCTACAGACACGGATATGCACATGTATCATGTACGCACACCTGCACTTCATTAATATTGGCATTTCAGTTCCTGATTTGGATCATAACTTAATCTTTCTAATTTGGATACATTACGGATATGAACGACAAGATTGAAGCCTGTCAGCAAAGGCGCTATGTCACAGGTCACGTCCGATCTGTACTCCCTCTGCTAGACAATACGCATGCCCAGTGGCAATCTGACAAAAATAAACTTGTTTCATCTCCAAAATTGAAGAGTCAGACAATTACTAAAATAAACGATTTCTTATTCAGATGGTCACAAAGTGACAAGGTATGTTGAAAAAGCTAAGTCTGCAGACAGAGGAAATCTCACTCAGAACAGGCACAGTCCAGTTCCGTTGAGCAGAAGCTCAGGTTAAGGCAGTGTCCCTCACAGAAGAACACATCGGAAAAAGCTGCTTTTCTTTTGCTGGTCTGGTGTGATTTTGACTCCCTGGTTGCTGCCTTGCGGGCTATTGCCTTCCTGAAGATGCAAAGAATATTAAGTTACTTACTGATACTGAACAGCTTCTTCATCTGTTCATTTTATTGACTCAAGCCTGCCATATCCAAACCCCACTATTAAAGTCAACAGCAGGTTGCACTCAGTCACCCGAGCTTTAATTACAGGACATGTTTGGCTCTTGCTGAAGCAGTTCAGATCATCAGCAAGACCCAACAAGGGCACGTCCAGTCACATTAAGGTGGAATGCTTTGTAAAAGTAGAAGGAACCTTTGTTAGCTTCATTTCCTACGGAGTAGCCTGACATCAATGTGTGTTCACTTATGGCACAAAAGATAACCCAATCGTTTCTCAGGACACTTTCACAGAAGTTACAAAAAAAAATTTGTTCACCTATTTTTAAACATACTGGTTTGAAGACTGCCCTGAAGTACAAAGCGGGCCTCCTCTGTGAATTCATATAGTTCCATTTTTTAGCCTGCATGAGCAAGAAATATCATTAAATTGCCCTACCACTCACTTGACTTCTCATAAAACAAATAAAAGGTAATTTTATTTGGAAACCCTCAACCACTGCAGCCAATTCCCAAAATGCAGAGACAATTGTTTATTAGCCAAGGTCAGACAGCAGCTTGACAAAACCAAAACCAAGTTTCTGTAACCTTCAGTGCACCCCCCCATAAAAGAGACCACAAAGTATTTGTTATATACTGTGAAACAGTACTTGCCATTGGTGGGGTTTTTCCCCCTGTTTAAATACAGCGCAGATGGAATAAAAGTCACTTACCAACTTCTTGTCCATTTTTGCTTTGATATCTCTCGCAAGAGTGAAAAACGCCTGTGACAAGTAAAACAATTGTTACATGGTGAGTAAAATACATTCTAACACTTTTGTTCAGCAATAAGCTGCTGCCCCGAGTTTCTCTGCATACTGAACTGAAGAATGGCACATTTTCAGGTTTTTTTCCCCCCTCCAGGCTCTAACAGCCCCTATCCAACCCCATCACCTCCCTTCCAAGCCCGAAAACCACAACAGTACACAACACTGCAGCACCACCCAGGGCAGCATGGTGTGAAAATATTGGCCTTTATCAATCACATCGCTGGTTGCAAAGACAGAAGCCAAGCTGTCCAGTGTGCTGCTCTAACACCCTTGTGTTACGCTCTCAACACCACGTTCAACCTAAATAAATTAGCATAATCTTAGACAACAACTTCATAACCCAGCCGTGGTATCAGACCACCATGTTTTGCATCCAACCGGGATGGGCAAGCGCTCTCCCAGCTCGTTTGCACAAAGACGACAATAAATACAGGAGAAAGGTTACGGTACTTACATTCTCTATGTTTATATTTGCTTTTGCACTGGTCTCCATAAATTTAATTCCAAAACTTGCAGCAAGCTGAACAAAAGAAGGTTTCATGTCAGTTGGGTACTTGCAGGAACTGCTCTAAGTACAACCACCTGCGCCAGATCTGCCCCTCCTGGCGCAATTCAGAGGAACTTGGGATTTACTCAAGCAGAACAATTTGCAAAAACCAGGAACTGAATCTCCCTGCTAGTAGCATCTATTCTGCCCGGGACTTGTTCTGCTGTTTTACACGCTGCGCACATTTTATTCTGCTCCTTTGTCTTTTTTTTTCTTTCTTGCATAGACATGTCAATCCCATAACATTGGCAGCGCCCAGACATACCTTCTCCACTTTGACTAAGTAACATCTGATGCCTGCAAAGACAATGCTGCCTGCTTGTCTAAGGGGCTTTCAGCCAGAGAGAGACATTTCCTCACTGCCAAACACTAACTCACTTTTTCTTCCTTTTTCTAAGAAGAAATCCAGCTCATTTACCAGATAACTGACAATTCTTAACACAGACTCATCTTTTTATCAGAATGGGGAAACGTATTGCAACCACAGCCTGGGAAACATCCAATAGTTCTGCTTAGAAATACCGCTGTACCAAAGCAGCATACAGACAGCGACAAATGCCATTTTTATACTGTGAAAAGTGTAAGCTGAAATACGTTAAAGCTAGAGCCCTTACCTTCTCCCCTTGCTCTCTAGAAACTTGTCTTTTGTCATTTGCATCACATTTGTTCCCAAGGATCATTTTTTCAACATCTGGAGAGGCATGCTGAGATAGAAACAAATCAAAGACTTGGGCTTGGGGTTTTTTGTAGATAAATATTGTACAAAAGAGCAGACACACATCGAGTACCTAACAGAAACACCTGTGCTAAGCATTGTCTGTGGATGTACAGGCTCCCCAACCCCCTCCTCCCAGCCACCCAGCGCATCCTGCACCATGACAGCTCTCAGATCACTTCTGGTGGCTGCAAAACATCATCTCTTAGGTCACCTCAGCACCGAAGGGGGTCCAGTCCCCTAGCTGGCTCTCGTGTGCCAGCACGACCAAGTAGTGTTAACCACAAGGTTACAGGTGTTATTATTACTGGTTTTCCTTCAATTTATTTTCCACGTTCCCTCCAGCACATGAATTTAGAATAAACTTGATGCTGCTGAAGCAATTCAGTTTCAACTACTTTTGGAGGAAGAAACAGCATCTTTAATGTTCAGTAAGTAAATAAAGAAATTACCTCTTCAATATTCCTGACCCAGTTCCGAATATTTTCAAAAGATTTTTCATTGGTGATGTCATAGACTAACATAATGCCCTAAAGATGAAGAAGGAGACAGATTGTTTCAGCTATCACAAGAGTTAAGACTCATCCATAGCAGAAACGAACAATTTAACAAAGACAATTTTAAAAACAGCCGGTTCACAGCTCCATTTAGCATTTAATCACAGTTTGTGCCTTGCCAGATCTGGCTCATGGGATACACGTATTCCCGCGCTGCCCCAGCACCGCTGGAAGCAGCAGCTGTCGGCGCTCACGTGTCAGAAACCAGACAGGTCCGCGTGCTCCACGCCAACCCCGGCGGATCTGACTGCAAGGGCTGCACGGCCTGGTCTCGGTTCAGCGCGACCCGCACGGCTCCTACCATTGCTCCCCTGTAGTAGGCGGTTGTGATGGTTCGAAATCGCTCCTGCCCGGCGGTGTCCCTGCAACAGACAGGACATGGGGCTCTTGCAAACATCCGCACCACCACGCTCAAGTTAAAGCCACCAAAAGTTTTAATTAAACGGAACCAGTCTTTGGTGCGCTACAGCTGCCTTCTAGGTTTTTAAGGTTTCGTAAATTGCTGAATAACGGGTATAAAAACTAAAGGGAAACCTGCCGGCGGGGCAGGGGCAGTGGGCACCCGGCGCTCGCTTCGGAGGAAGCCCTACCAGATCTGTAGTTTGATCCTCTTCCCGTCCAGCTCGATCGTCCGGATTTTGAAGTCGATACCTGCAACGCGGAGCAGCGCGGTGACCCCCCGCTCCCGCCGGCACCCGGCGCTCTGCTCTGCCCCCCCCAGCCCCGCTTCCCGGGCTCCGGGCAGCCCCGGCCGAGCCCCCAGCCCCCCCGGGGCCAAGCACCCACACCCTGGGGCCAAGCACCCAGGACCGAGCCCCCAGACCCCCGGGCCGAGCCCGCGCGGCACACTCAGCTCCGGCGGGGCCTCCACCCGCCCGCCACCCCCCCGGTTAGAGCGGGCGGCGCCGGGCCCGGCCGCCCTCACCGATGGTGGAGATGAAGGTGGCGTTGAAGGCGTCCTCGGAGAAGCGGAAGAGCGCGCAGGTCTTGCCCACGCCCGAGTCGCCGATGAGCAGCAGCTTGAAGAGATAGTCGTACGTCTTCGCCATGTTCGCGGGCGCCGCCCCTCGGTCGCGCCCGCCCCCCGCGGCCTCTCACGGCCCGCGCCCGCCGCCCGTCACGGCCCGCCGCGCGCCTATTGGCCGAGCCCGCAGCACGTCACCGCACTGGCCGCGGAGAGGGCTGAGCCGGCGCCCCATTGGCGCGATTGGCGGCTGCCCCGCCCCCCCTCCCCCCCCCCCCGCGGCTGCCCGGCCGATACGTCACTTCTTGCTGCGGGCGGAAAGCGCGTGCAGCAGCGGGGCTGCCCGGCTGGGCAGTGACGTCACGTCTCCCACTAGACGTGGCGCGCGGGCGCGTGGCGTCACCCCCCCCCCCCCCAGCGCTACAGAAGGGGCGGGAGGCGGCCCGGGCAGCGGGAGACCGTTTAATGCGGGGCTGGGGGGGGGGGGGGGAAGGGGGGGAGGAGCCGCGGGGGGTCGCTACGGCCGCGCTGGCGGCGGGGGGCGGTGCCGGCGTCCCGGTGCCTCCCGTGTCATATACAGTTCAGCTCGTTCAGCGTCTGGTCCAGTGTCTGGTGCAAACCCAGGTTCTCCTCTTTGGCTTGGGCGAGCTTTTCTGGTGAGAAAGAAGAAAAACCAGCCTGAACCCACGTTACTTACACCCCCACGGTCGCTTCCTGCACGCCCAGGACACCAGCACTGTGTCCACAAAACGGGGCCAAGTCTTGGTAACTGCTCTCAGCTAGTGAGGGGTCTGGACATATCTTAACACTGACAGGACACATCCTCCGGGGATGTCCTTGTCCCGAGAGGTTTTAAGTGGGCAGGGGGAACAACACAAGGATGCACCCAACACCCAGCGCACTCGGAGCTCCTGGCTGCCCCACGCGTCCCTGGGCACCCTGACATTTAGCTGACAGGGGCAGCTGAGCTGCCTCCATCCGCCTCTCCCCAGCCTGAGGAGCCAAACGCATTTTCAGTGTCGTTCCTATTGTATTTTAAGTGAGTTTTAAGGAAATAAAGCCCAAAAGCTGAAAGGCAGAGGTATCGTGTTTTTATTGAGCTCCGTCCTTACAGAGGAGACGGAAAGATCGCTTGTGGAAGTTGCACAGAAGTGACAGGTTTCACAGGCAAGAAAAGCGTAAGAAATGCAGCGAGCGAGAGCGGCCCCCGCGCCCCTGGGGTGTGGATCACAAGGAGGTCATGTCATTGAGAGCATGGTCAAGCTCCTCACTGATTGCTTTGTACTTCAGCTTCTGAGCGTACAACTCGTCTATCGGTCACAGGGACAGAAGGCACATTTCAGCAAGAGATGCAGAGAAACAGCCCAGAGAAGAGGCGCACAGGAGACAGGACAGTCGGAAGGCAGCAGCCAAAGCAGTCGGGAAGGAAAACAAAAGAAGAAAACAGATGTATAACTGAGCATCGGTATGAAAAAAAAAAATCCACTGCTGCCAGGTCAGGAGCTTTGTCTACCTTTCCTTTTCTTTACACCTCAGATAATTATTTTTCAGTCACCAGATTAAGCAGGGTCATGATTTTGTATTAATAGAAAGTGTCCTTGAGCCCATGTATCTGCGAGTTGGCCAAAATCAGGTCGTTGTTACCAACTTTCTGAAAAAAAAACCCCTTTCAGGGAAACTTCCTCCAGCCAGGAGGGGCCACTCTGGGCAGCAGATACATCACACACAGACACACACCAGTGCGCCTGACCTTACCAGCCAAATCCAATACCCACTCCGAGAAGTTTATTTCCTGATTTGAAACTGAACACTAAATGAAACTCGAGAGATTTCATACCTTCCAGGTCATCAATAGACTTTTCCAGTTTGGCAACTGTTCTCTCCGCAAATTCAGCACGGGTTTCAGCCTAAAAAAAATCAAAGAGAGTTGAGTGGATGCTTGTTAAAAAAGTGATGCCAAAATAACAATTGGAAGTGGACACTTACCTCTTTAAGCTTGTCAGAGAGAATCTTAATTTCTTCTTCGTATTTATCTTCTTTTTCTGAGTACTGTGAAAACAAACAATAAACACTGTTTAAGGGAAGTTGTAGCTACAATAATGTTTATGAAACCGCAACCTATTTACAACCACTTTTCCTTCTACAGCAGTTGCAAACGCCCCTTCCATACTTTTCTCCTCTTCACCTCTTCTCCACTTCAGACTCTGGTTCATCATAAAACATCATTTGAAGACTCAGGATGTCTGAGTTCCTCTGTGCGTCATCGCACACCTTAACAGGCTTACTTTCTTGCGCAGCACAAAAATAGCTGAATGTGCAAGAGAATGTGAAGCCTTCCATACCGATTTAGACTAGCCAGAACCAACTGTTTAATGAAATCAAGAGGTTTAACAATTTTCTTTATTGAGGGCAAAAAATACCACAAAAAGAGCAAGACTGGAAAATCGAGAGTGGTCAGCAGATGTGAGAAACGGCGCTGTAGGGCCTGGCTGTTGCAGGTAATTATTATATCACTGACTTGGGTCTGAGCAGAACCCATTCAGCATTATCAACAGTCTCTGTTAAACAGGCAGTCAGCTAAACCCCTTCAATTTCTGATTTATTTCTATTAACTTTATTTTCAAGTTTTGGCTTTGCCCCTATCCTTCAGTTTACTGCAAGAACCAACCTTTTCAGACTGAGCTTCCAAAGACTTCAGGTTGTTAGTGACATTCTTTAACTCCTCTTCAAGGTCGCTGCATTTACTATAGGAAAAAAACCAAAAGTATAAATTACTACTGTCCCTGTTATCAGTTAGTTTAATTTTCAAGAGGTCTAAAAATCCAAGGAAGGAAGGAATGATTGAGTCTGAAAGAAGAAAATTTGGTATACGGGGTATAAAAAAGCTTTTCTACCCATACCACATGCCTGCCTACCAGTAGCAGATTCTTCTAATGAAATACAGCTTTGACCTTTAATGTATTGTGAACTGCTCCTGTGTGTATGGAGTTACTCACACTTCAGACACTTCTGCACGCTCTTCAGCTCTTTCCAGTTCACCCTCCAAAATAACCAGTTTACGAGCAACCTGTGAAGAGACAACAGCTGCATCAAGCCACCCTGTAAGTTCTTACCCCTTTCTCTCACAGCACTACGTTTGAGCTTTCCTGAATAATGAGATTAGATTAGAACATCCATGCACAGATACGGCTGGTTTTTTTCCCCAAATAAGTTGGATTTTGCAGTGTTGTTAGCATTAAATATCTAAGATGCTGCAAGTCACTATTAAAATTACCCCTTTCTGGGAATGTTCCAAAGTTCAATTGCCACACAGTGAGAAGCCTGCAAAGGCTGACTAAACTGAAGCGTAACGAAGTTGTTCATGGTTCTCCCTCATGTTTAATTGTTTCCTTATCCCTTTTACCTCTTCGTATTTGCGGTCAGCTTCTTCAGCAATATGCTTGGCCTCCTTCAGTTGCATTTCCTGAATTTCCATTTTCTCTTCATCTTTCATTGCTCTGTTCTCAATAACCTTCATTCCTCTGCAGAAGTCAAAACAGGGGTGTTTAACATAGAAACATTTTAGCACTACTATCTCAAAAATCCCAAACTGGAATTCCATACTTGTAACCAAAAAGTAGCCCGTTATGACAATACTGTCATGTTCCTCAAGGCTAACAGAAGTACTCATTCCAGCCTGAAAAAAGTTCCAAATCTCTGACCCACAATCCACATTAGCACATGCAGATACTAAATTAGAAAGGAGTATTTTATTCATATATATTCAATTTTTTACCCCAAAAAAAGAAAGAAAGAAAAAAGGAAATGTACCTCTCACTCTCATCCGCTGCTTTCTCAGCCTCCTCCAGTTTCTGCAAGGCAGTGGCCAGCCGTTCTTGGGCACGATCCAACTCCTCTTCCACTAGCTGGATACGTCTGTTCAGAGCTGCCACCTCACCTTCAGCCTACACAAAACACAAGCGCCCAGAACTGAGGTTATGTGCAAAATCTCAGCTGATGGGTTTCCTTACAACTGCAAAGGCTTCCCCTTGGTATAGGCAGCAGAAGCTCCAGGAAGCCTTCTGCCTCTGCTTTTTGTTTCAACTGTGGCATCTCAGAAATTTCTAGGTATGGAGTATGTGCTTCTTTCTTTTTTAATGGTACTTCACATTCCTGCCATACAAAAAGGGCTTGACACTGATTGCTAGCATTGGAGTATTTTCAGATCATTTCACAGGGCTGGATCTCCCCGTAGGATTGCAAAGTTAAAAACGGAACTGTTTCCATCATGCTTGTTCCCAAAACCTCACAGTTCACCTCTCTGTTCCTAGTTCCATCACAGCTCAAAGCAATACCTACCACAGCACGCTGCTGAAGTTAAAGCCATTTCATTATCCGTTATGGGCTCCTGAGCCTGCCACTGCTTTATAATCTTTATGCAGTCAGTTGGGCAGATACAGTTTGCCTCAGCATGGGAGAGTCGGTCTTTGTAACATAAACAGGGCAAAATTAGATATGTTCTTAAAATCAGTTCACTTTTTCATTTGTTCCTGTGGTACTTAAGGAATTAGACAGAAAGCACTTCTTAATAATGTCTCTTTATATATTGTTGAATAAACTGCACAGTAATTTGAAACGCTATTAACATTTAAAAAACAGACTAGATAATAAATGGAAAGGTCATTGGGAGAAACGCTTGCATATAGACAACATGAACAAATCAGTGTTGATTAATACATTGTGTTTATTCAGATACGGTTCCTTTAATTGCTTGTTATTTCAAGGAAAATAAAGCCCTACTTTAATAACTGCCAGGTTTGCATGCTTAATTGTCCCCAAATCTAAGCATGATTGCCATATACAAGATTTTTTATTTTTAAAAAAAAAAAAAGACAGGGTATAGATCCTGGGAAGGCAATTGGGTTTTGCTTTATGTTAAACACTTTGAAGATATAATTGTTTTGCTGCAGCTTTGCAAATCTGGTTACTGACCGCTCCTCCTAAGCTGGAGGAAGTGGTTTCATTCATAGTTGTACCATCTTAGAAAGGATTTCAGTGACCAATCCAAATGGCAGCTGACCCTGGACTCCTCTAGTCATAAATTACCCAGCATTTCATTTGTTTTCTACCCAGCGCTGTGTGTTTAACTTTCTCGATTTACACACAAGCCATCGATCATGTGGAAAACTGGTGTCTGTTAGGTGCTAGTCTGCAACCCCTTCCACTAGGCCGGCCACTTTTAAGTCACATTTTAATTAAGCAAGATTCCAAAGCTATGGAGACAGGGCCACTGGGAAGCTGGAGTTAGTCTGGCTCCACCTCTCCCAGAAGCAGTTTTACCGTATAAGGACTGCGGGCTAACTCGCTGACATGTGATAAAATAGCAGGAAGATGCCGGGAAGGCTGATCACACACAAACCTAAGTGAAACCAGCTGTCCAGCCCCGGGAGAGCCGCACACTAGTGGAGAGTTCTCGTTTCTCTGTGAAAACCAGGAGGGAAAGTGATTTTTCAGCAGTTCGGACATTTCCCAGCTGTGCTGAAGCCAGTGGTGCGGCGCCGAGAGGCGGGAACTCCCCGCTCGTTGTCATGCAGTGCTTTTTCCTAAACTGCCATTTCCTACAAAACTCGTAACCGCTCCCCGATGCCAATGGGGGCTCGCAACGCCGTTTCCGAGGGGAAAGCGCGATAAGCAGCGGGCGCCTCGCAGCAGCCACCGCCGCCGCGCCCGGCGCCCCGCAGGCCGGTGCGGGCCAGGCGCTGCGGCAGCGCCAGCGGCTTCCGCAGGGAGTCTGCGGAGCGGAGCAGCGAGGGGGACAGCTGAGGAATGAAGGCAGCCGGCGGCCGAGCCGTCCTCCCGGAGCAGGGGAGAGCCGGGCGCGCCCCAGCGAGAGAGAGCCAGAGACAGGAAGGAAGGAGCAGGGCAGCCCGGGAGAGAGCGACCGAGAGAGGCGAGCAGGCAGCCCGGGCGGTCTCACTTTCTCCCGCAGGTCCCGTTCCAGGTCCAGCTCCCGCTGGAGGACCTGGGCGCGATCCTCCGCCTCATCCGCCTGTTGCTGCAGGCACTGGATCTTCCTCTTCACCGCTTCCAGGGAGCTCGGCGCGGCCATGGGCGCGGCGCTGGCGACGGGCAGGGCGCGGGGGTGCTGCACGTGGCGGCGCGCGGCCCCGCGCCTTTCAATGGGCCGATGACGTCACGCGGCTGGAGGTGGAGGTGGGGGCGGTGACGTAGCACAGAGAGGAGCCGGCGCAGGCAGCGCTGGGACAGCGGCGCACCGGGGCCGCCCCGCCCCCAGCCCCGCTCCCCGGCGGGGTCCCCCAGAGCGCCCACCCAGCTCCGGGGCCGCCCCGCCCCGGGCTGCGCAACCCGCTGCGCCGCGCCCAGCTGCAGCGCTGCGGGGCTCCCCCGCCACCCTGAGGCCCCCAAAAGGTAGGGCTCGGCACCGTGCTGCCGGGTCCTGCCCTCCGGTGTGGTACTGCCGGAGAGGAGCCGGGGCTGGGCGTCACGCCTGCGGGGGGCTGCACCCAACAGCATCCTCACAGCCCAGCTCCCCTGAAAGATCAACACCTTGTTTACTTCGATTAAAGGAGATTTCACTTTCCTAAAGAATCCCCGCCCACTCCCCCTCCCCCCCGGTTCAGGAACCTGAGGTGCAGTGCTACACGTACCTCTGGTACCCGTTAAAGGCCCAAGTGGCACAGTGTCCCCCGGGCAGCCGCGGGTGCCACGTCCCGGTGCGGAACTGCAGCCCCCAGCTCCTTCTGGGAGAGGGCACAGACTTGTGTACCTGAAGTTCAACACTGCCTTCCCCACCCCGCCCGTCAAAAGACTGCAACACAAAAGTCCTCAGTGATTCCTATAATCAGTGTTACTACCTACTTACTGCAAAATATACAGAGCACAGTAACAGGTGAGTATTAGCTGTAGGTACGTACATCAGTGGCCTTCTTTTCAGCCTGCTCCAGTTTTTCCTGGGCATCTTTGAGAGCCTCCGAGTACTTATCCAGCTCATCTTCAGTTCCTTTCAACTTCTTCTGCAGAGCTACCAGCTCATCCTCTACCTTTCAAAAGAGAAAAAAATAAAGTCAGCATTATCAGTTACAGTTTAATAATGTTAAAATGTCTCTTTACTATTAGTTTTAGCCTAACACAACATACAAAGAGTCAGAAAAGACCAGATCGAAGTTCTGCTGGGGCAAGGAGTCTGAGAATGACTGGTAGCAGTTGCCAGGGAAAGATGATTAAACACATATCCTTAGGACAACATTCCCTGCCACTGCACACACGGGATCTGGTTTAATACATAACTGGGTATAAACCCTTTTCCACCTCATTTCCGTTTTGGACTCTGCAATGCCCTTCAGCAGTTAATTCTACAGCATAAAAGTTTTAATGTCCTGATGATTTATTGGGAAACTCTTCAGTTCCTGTATAGCTAGAAAAAAAAAGCAGTTGTTCCCGAGTCATCTTTTGTGTGTCGTTGGAGACACTTCAAACCCCACGCAAGACTCTGGAAGCAGGAAGGAACAGCTCTGCTCTGCGACAGCCCCTGCCATAAGCAGGAGGTGGGAGTTGCGGAGGTCTCTTCCCACCTGAATTATTCTCCAGTTGTGGCCCAACAAGGTATGCTCCATCCACAAGGCTCAGCCTCTCTCCTCCATACCATATAAATCCATATTGTACACTAGAATGGTACTATTTATAACCTGCTGGGAGACTGTTTAATGATGAACTGTCTCGTGCTCCCAGAAGAATTTACATTATCAGGAGGCTTGCTGCTGATAAGAGTGTGCCTGCAAACTCAACTGCTCCATCATGTCATCTGCAATACAAAACAGTTCTGTCTGTAGAGCAACCGACGCAACCATTTAGCTCCACCTGCACATAAATTCCGTCTATCAAAATAAGTTTGTGTTTTAGTACACTTGACTTTCTTCACTCTAGCTTCAAAGATAGCTTTAACAACATTTTTGGTAGTGTGTTATTCTTGAATGTTATGTTGCTACATTTCTGCTCTGAGTAACCAGATAGTGCGAGAAAACTGAATATGCTTGCTTGGATGCTTTAACAGAGGGACAGTAAGCAGAATGAAGGCGATGCTCACTTTGTGTATGATGTTAAAATTGCTACTCAAGTACCATGCCCATGTTATAAAAAAAAAAAAAACGCTGAAAAATTTGACACAACTTAGAAAAGAGAGCAAAGATTTTTTTTCTTTTAGCTTTTTACTGTGAATAACCCTCATACAGATACTTGAAAATTCCTATAAGCGTAGAGTTTATCATTCTGTAGGAAATCACCTTTGATAACTAAACATAAAGGAAGGCTAAGCATTTAATCCCCATTAACCACTCTGAGGAACAATCTGCTGTGGCTGTTGCAGAGTACAGAAAGATGAGCTGAAGAGACTGTGGCCCAGCAGAATGGCACCTGACCAACACCTCTGAGGCTAGGAAAGAAATAGGGACTACACACATAGGGTGATGCATACAGCTTGTAGAAGCCTGCTGTAATGACACAGAAGAGACAAGTGGTTTTCCTTGCATTGGGGGCAGAGGGGGAAAACAGCAGCAGCTGACCCTTTTGGAAACTTTTCCTGTTGCTTTAGCCAAACGGATGATCTGTTGAAACTTTGGTCTCATATCATCCAGGATCTCAAACTGAACTTGAACATAAGAAGTATTTGGCCAATTGAATGTTAATAACATATTATAGAAGTCTGGAAGACACAGGAGAAGCAGCCACATTTAAAGAATGTGGAAGGAAAAAACACAGTTATTTTA
This sequence comes from Falco cherrug, assembly GCF_023634085.1. Taxonomy (NCBI): domain Eukaryota; kingdom Metazoa; phylum Chordata; class Aves; order Falconiformes; family Falconidae; genus Falco; species Falco cherrug. The sequence continues at coordinate 49,935,620 of NC_073700.1, read as the reverse complement.
CAGGAAGTGCAATAAGAAACTCGAGTGTCGTCAACTTACATTTCAAGATCATTCTGAAAACAGCACAGCTCAAATGAGATAGACACCCAGAATAAAGAACATTGAAAAGCAAAAGAATATGAAAATGCTAACACTAAAATTCAGTTAAAAGAAGAGCTTTCAAATGAAGGTATTTCTGGTTATTCTTAAAAAAAACCAACACAACATATCTACTGTTGAGTCACAGCTGGTGCCTCTAAGGGCACTCTCTATACCAAGGATTAGTCAAGTGAACTTTATTAATTCACTTCAAGGAGAGGCTCAATTAATGTTTAGACACAGCTGACTCTTCAGGAGGTATTAATACTAGTGCTACATGTGTTCAAGGTACACAGCTTTGATTTTGAGTATGTAAGGCCTTTTCCATCGAATCATAAGCACACAAAAATTAAGGCAATTATGTAAGATTCAAGAAAACTTAGGCAAAGTACTCTTAATAATCTGTGGATAGTGCCAATTTTGCAAAGACTCAGACAGCTGAAAGGAGAAGTTAATACCTAGCCCTGGCTATATGAGTATAACATCACAACAAGGCAAAAAGACTTCAAGAAGATTAACAGAAAACCCAGCTTCCAGTTACTTCCCTTTCTGAATCAAAAAGTTGTGACATAGTATTCTGTTATTTCCACAGCACATGCACAATCAGTGCATTTATTTCTACTTACCTGTTTACATTTGTCCTCAGCTGCCTTCTTATCTGTTTCAGCCTGCTCTGCTCTGTCAATGGCATTCTCTTTGTCTAACTTCAACATCTGCATCTTTTTCTTGATAGCTTCCATTTTTGCTAAAGGATAGGTTGGATCTGTCACACAACTGAAAGAATTACAAAGAGTAAAGGTTTAGATTTTTAACAGCTTGGGCAGAGAAATAAGCTGTACCCAGCCGTCACAGGGAAAATGAGCTCAAGTGGTTGTAGAGAGCTTTAAACCCAGAGACCGCTGGACAAAACCCAGATCTATTGGCCTCTTCTCTGATCTTTCATAGAGAGCCTTTCTAAGGAATGAGCTGGAACAGACTCACTAGAGGAATCTTCACCGCTCCATCATCTCCTTATTTGGCTCCTGTTTTCTTAAAGAGAAAACTGTTTCCATTTTTAAGCTTCTGACAGAAGCAAAAGTGTTGACATATGAACACATGCTTGAAAGAAAGCTTATTAGCACCCCTTCGTGTTTGCAGAGCAATTAAACAGCCCGACAGATCTACGGGGATGGCTTGGCTTCTTATAATAATGGCATAAGACTAATGGAGAAAAGGATCTTTTTGGAATACTCCAAAATAAATCCATGCATAAATTAAAAATATCTACACTTAAATGGTAGCTAAATTTATGTTATAAAAAGATGCAGGACATGTTATGAGACAGCAGGTTAGGGTTTTTTTCTGTGAAAATAAGCACTGGTGTTAAAGAGCTAGCTATAATCTGTAATAGTATAATATATAATAGAGGTTGTATTTAGATACCAAGTTCAGGCTGAAAGGCATTGAGTGAGTCTGAGTGCTTGTCTTTGAAATTTCACTCATTAAATACTTAGGGAACTGAACAATATACCTGAAGTCGCAGTCTGATGAGCACTGTAAATTACTTCCGCTGTATGAAGGAGTCACCTTCTCTCTGTCAGGCACGGCAAGAACAGGCTCTGGGAGGAATATCAGGAGCAGTTCCACTGAGGACATCAAGAACATCCAACAGCCCCAGCATGAGCCTTGTTTCATTTCACAGTCCTATTAAACACATTACCATCCCCCCAGCTGCCCTCTCCCATCCCTTTGCATGACCTGCTTTGTCCCGACTGCATCAAGGGCTTACTCCACTTCCCAGAGCTGACTGAAAATGCTTGTTGACTTTGGTACAGTGACCCACATGCCCTCATATTTCCCCCAATTCTTCCCCACGTTCGGGTCCCGTTAACCACCCCATGATCCTTTCCTTCCCTATTCTGACCTGCTCTGCTCTCCACAGCCTTGTAGCTCCCTGCCAGGCCACACACAGCCCAACTCACTGCACAACCTCACAAACCCTGTCAGGTCTTCCCTCAGAAGTGTTCACAGCATCCCCAGCCACGTGGGGTACCAAAAGACTCAGCACAAGATTTGGAATCCCTCATCCCCTGGAGCAAGCTGGCATGGCACTGAAAGGCCTTCAGGAATGATTTCAAAGGAAAAATTGCCTTTTATTTAGCTAAACATGACAGTAGAATGGGCCTGAAGCCAGTATCAGCACACCACCTACAAACAAAGTGAGAGCCCCACAAACCATCCCCAAAGCACCACAAGGCTTATCAGCACACTTGCTACGGTGCTCAGGCTGCCTTTTACCACCCATTTACTGGTGTTGCTATTCAAAACAAAACCACCGCGCACACGACTACTAAATCCAACCCCGCTGCCCGCGGGGGCCCCCCACCGCCTCCCCCTCCCAAGATGGCTGCCAGCAACGCCCCGAGGAGCTGCCGTGGCGACACCAAGATGGCGACGCGAGCAAGGACTACCCCTCCCAGCGGGCTGTGTGCGTGCGTGCGTGCGTGCGTGCGTGCGTGCGTGCGTGCGTGCGTGCGTGCGTCTGTCCGCCCGCCCTTTCCCGACAGCACCAGCCCCTCCACAGACCCTCGTTAACGGCAATTAAATGATCCCGGGCTTCTCCCCCCGCCCCCCCCCCCCCCCCCCCGCCCCGCCCCGCCCCGCCCCGCCCCGCCCCGTATATAAAACAACGCTTGGAATTTTTAACAGGGAAACCAATGCTGGCTCTTCCCGAGCCTGTGTGCGCCTCGGCACACCTCATACGATAGAAACGCGCTTTTTCTCCTAGAAATCGCCATATTTGCCTCCCCTTTCCTGCCCCCCCCCCACCCCCCGGCATTTTTTGTCTAATTCTGAGAGGAAAACCACACAGGTTTCAAGCCTGCGAACAGGTTAAGGAGTAGAGGTGAGGAGGCAGTACATTAACAGTGTGGCTGCACCAGCAGAAACGCCATTAAAAACAAATAAACCATATTAATCAGCATCATGGCCTGCATCTCCCCATGCCCCCCTCCCCTGGGAGCCTGTTGGCTCAGCCCTGCTGGGGGGGCTGTGGCTGAGGTGAAAGCCTGGCTGCTGAGGCAGGGACCGCCACGGCTCTTGGGTCAGCTGGCGCAGCACAGCCGTGATGATGCCCACTCGCTTTCTTCATGGCAATATACACCTTTAACAAGTTTCTTCTGCTGGCTGCAACCCAGCGGTCCAGCTCGCACGCTGCTCCTGTGGAGTTCAAACCAGCTGGCCGTGTTTTATGGCTCCTCCGGGGCTACCTTCCATCGCACCTGCCAGTGTGGACCCCCAGGGCTGTGCCCGTGGCACCCACCCGCACTCCATGAGGGGTGGATGTGCCACAGGCCCTGTCTGTAAGGAGCCGGTTGTGGGGTGCAGCTTTAGAGCCACATCCAGTCAGGGAGGAAGGGGAGTGGGGAAGGGCGGCGTTAGCCATGTCTGAGCCAGCATGTGTAGGAACTCGTGTGATGGAGGCAGATGCAAAGCCATGCACGCCCCTCCCTGGGACTACAGCTGTGTGTATCCTTCAGTGCGTGTTTCGAGCCGTTCCTGTGGCTGCTCTCGCAGCCTCTTTATAATTTCTGATTGCTGAGAGGAGCAGAAGTGGCTTTCCAGCCAGCTCACCAGCTCCTCTCCTGCTACAGGCTGGGGCAGGCTCAGAATCGGGGCTGGGGAAGCAATCACTAAACAAAACCCTTTTGACTTTGTATTTCTACTGCAGGAAGATAATTTTTCTCATCAACCCCACTGCATGACTCTGGGTCACATTTAGAAAAGAGTATCAAGGAACATGTCACCCTGTGTAGCCCTTCAACCAGGTACATTCCCTTCTTCCCCTCCCTGCTTCGCTAACTGGAGAGAAATACCTGAAGAATTCACTTTGCTCCTGCAGTAATGATAATCCTGTCACTCACACAGCCTCTGGCTTTCATTAGCTTGGGAAACATGAGCGACCAAGAGAGGAAGAAGAGCCCTCCAGACCTTTTCCTCTTTTGGGCAGGTGGGAAGGCACTTTACAGGCTGTAGGAATTCCTTTGTTTTCCCTTTTGTTAGAGGGATTGTTTGGGCCTAGGCAGGGCTTGGCAAGGTTGGGTGTGTAAATATGAGAGGATACCAGAAGGAAATGAAGCTGTAAAGTGGGATTGTTGGAGACCATGCTCATTTCTTTGGCAGCACGCTGCATGGGAAGTGTGTTGCAGCAGGCATTTGAACAGGCTCGGGGGTGCTTGGACCTGTGGCCTGAAGTCTGGCAGGTCTCAAAATTTTCTATGTTCTCACTTCTTACTCCTTTTTTATTGTGCAGAAGTTAGCTGGGACACACACCATATCCCATTTCACTATCTGGGAAAAGTAGATACTTTATATCCCCGTTTTCCTCCCCAGCTCCTCCTCTGTTCTAAACTCCCGGTCACAAAACATCACCTTCCCCTCTTTCACACTGACCAAGCTCCAACTCCTCCTCATATGCAAAACTGCATGTGTCAAGGCTAGAAACGTTTCCAAGCAGAAGAAAGAATCCTTTACCCAGTTTCCTCCAGTTTCTTAATGTAAGTATCTCCCAATAGACTACTCTTGTAAATTTTCTGTTCTACAAACCATATAATACGATCTATCACTAGCAGCGCACTGTAGCAAAGGTGGCACCAGAATGAACATCAAACTTGTCTCTTCCTGGCGTTTCCTTTTAAATGACAAAATCTGTAAACCCTCATATCTCACTGAATTTCTTTCTCACATCTCACTGGATATCTTTTCTTTGTGGGTTCTCCCTGCAGGGCTGTCTCCCAGCGTTAAGGGTATGGCAGAGCAGAAACAATCTGTAATACCCTTTTCCCAATACTTTCTTATCAAGTATCCATTACTCACCATGGAGGAGGACATGGTACTGGGCTAGGTGTGACCAAAATGGTAGATCTACTCTTCCCATGCTTAGATCCGCCGGGAGTTTACCTCCTTTCTTAAATAATCCTGGTTATCTGAATTTTCCAACAGGGTCTTGAACACCCGAGATGCTGAATTGACAGTTTTGAATAGGATGGCAGAATTCACTCAGTACCTGAAACATGCACCTGCTTGGGAAGCCTGTCTTACTGCCAGTATCTGGTACACCAGGAGAAAGCAAATCCCATCCTATATGCATGTTAACGTTCCTGGCTAATACAGAATGGAGTGGAAAGGATGTTAGGAGGATCACCAGCCTCTATCCAAAGACTTTTGCTACCCTTCCCTTCTCTGGGCTGGTTGTATTGCCTTCACTGGCGAGACCTATACAGTCGCAGAGAAGGATTTGCCTTTAGACTACCCCCTCTTTGGTTACTTTGCTATTACAGTCCATTTCTGGGCCACAGTGACAGCTTTAAGTACTTCCTTGCCATTAGATGGCAATGTAGATCCACAAATCCTCTTTCTTCCTTGAGCCCCTGGAAAATCATCCTGCTGCTGGTGGAATGGCTGGTAGAGCCTCAAATCTTCTATTTCCACCCACCTCACCTTTTAAGACTGAGGGATCCTGAATTTGTTTTGCCTGCAAACGAATAGAGCTGGCTGCCTGGGATGCCAGCTCCTCTGGAGTCCTCAGTGGCATGAGCACTCACTCTCTCTCCATCTAAGGCCCTCCTTAGTGCACAGAGGTCTTTTTTTATTCTTCCAGAGATTAATTCATTTGTCTCTTGTTTTGCTTTTTCCACAAGCGTTTTGCTGTCTTGCTTGTTTCTCAGCTTATTGCCAAACCTGGCAGGCAAGTGAGTCATGGGCTGCTGCAGGCCAAACCCTGGAGGATACAGACTTCCTAGGGTCATGAATCTCCCATCTGGGAAGTTATAAAGAACTGCAGTGAGAAATAACTACCACCGCAAAATGCTTTCCTCCATATCCATTTTTCAGCTTTCCCATTGTCTGCACTTGACTGGTTCATTTAACATGTGCGTTACTGGGTTTTTTCCCTTCACATTTCCTTTTCCACCAGAAAATGACACCAACTCACATCCAGCTTTTGCTCAGAAAACTTGCAGGTTCATTTGTGTTCCAAAACCAGGCAAGTATGCTCCTTCAAAGCAGAATATACATAGCTTTACTCTGCAGCCTGTTTAAGTTCAATCCTAGGCCAAACAGAGTCCACCGGCTCCCAGTAATGCAATATTGATGCTGGGCAGCTAGCCAGGGAAGTTGCAGGGCCTTTTGGAGTCTGGTTTGGACACTGCAGCAGGATCCGTCTGACTTGGTAACTTCAGCTTTGTTAGTGGCAGAAATCCTCACTTGTACCCAAACCAATGAAACTAGCATTAATCCCCCTTTTTGTGAGATCTTTTTTTAAAAAAAATCTGTTATACTGCCAGAGCAGATGGAGAGCTCCTGATTGTGGTCTAGAACAGGGCAGGATGACAGGGATGTTTTCCCCTGTGCCAGGCAAGGGTGGGAGATTGTGGCTGGGTACTCAGTGGAACAGAGGCCATTTGGCCTGGGAACACAGGACCCTGTAGCTTGACAAGCAGATGACAGGGCAGGGTCAGTGCAGAAACTGTCACCTTCCCTCATCACTCACACCTCCCGTATACCTTAATATAAGCACCTTTCAGCTTTTCTGGATTTTCAATGGTCTAAACAATGAAGATTTTTGCCCTAATCTCCAGGAGAAGTGCTCCTCCATCATAGAAAGGCTCTCTTTATTCCTGGTGTGCAAGAAGTTAACAATATTCCTAAGTATTCTTGCAGATGTGAGCAGTATGCTGTAGATAAGTTATATCAGGAGAAAGTGTTATCGCTTGGGCTTACATATTTTGTGCTTATCCGTTGGACTCTAAAAAGCTTTTGCATTTAATTACCCATTTCTCAGAGCATTTATTAATAATTTATGAGTGCTTTGTTAGTTTGCTGTAGATTTAACTTGACATATAATGTGAGCCCAGCCATTTAATAACCAAGCACATCTGAGGAAAGCGCTGGGTGACAGGAAAGGCCTTACTCATCCCTGCACATAGTGGTACAGCTCTAGTGGGGGCCTCTGGGTACTTCAGGAATATAAATACTAGTGCCTTAAGCTGCCCCATCACCCAAGATATCTGGGACGCTGAATGAATTAGGTGACAAGATGCATATTGGGCTGGAGATTTCTAACCTTAAGTTATCACTGCCAAGCTTCGCAATTTGTCCTGCATGGTCATTCACTTCCCAGCCCTGTGCTCCCCAGCACCTAGTGCGGGTCTCAGAGCTCACGATGCTGCAGCCTTCCCTCTGTACCATCAGTTAATGGAGCAGGAGGAAAATCGTGGGGTAGAGAATGTGCCCACCGGCAGAACTGTGTTCTTAGGGGAGCTTAACAAAAAGCCTCTCTCCAGTACCCAGTGTTGCACAGTTGCAGGCGTAAGCATGATCAACCTGACAAGGGCAGTCATCTCTCACACTTCATCCCTTGTGGTCTATCTGCTCTCAAACACAAACTCACCCCAAACAAACATCAGAGGAAAATCCTCAGTGTTCAGCATTACTGACTGCAAGCCCTGCAATCACAGAGCTACAGAAAACAGCGAAGTATCTTCCTTAACAGAAAGACGAGCACTATCAGAGTGGTTTCCTCAAAGACTTACAGTCTCTGCCAGAGAAATCAGGGTCAAATTTTCCCCACATATTGCAATTTCCCTACAATTGCTACCAGGAAATAAAGAAACCTTTATTTCCTTATAGAGCATCATCCCACTTCTCCTCTGTTGTCCTCTGCAAGGAGAGCAGCACAAGTAGCAAAACACAGCCACTGCCAAGCAAACCCAACAAAAAAACCCCCAATATCTAAGAAATGAGCGTCTGTATTCTGGCATTATAAGGAGACCATATAAGGCCCAGGTTGATCTCAACCACCTTGAGACATATTAATGAAGCACCTAATTTAGGCAGGTGTTTCTCTTTTGCTCTAGTCAATGGAGTAAGGCAGCTTTGAGAACAAAAAAGGAGACAATGTTTTATAAATGCTGTTGCTTTATTTCTTCCCCCCTCTAAAAAAATAATAGCCTACCTGGGTTCTAAATTGCTTTTCAGGCTTCCTTAATGAATGCTTCTCTGAATGTCTGCATGTCTTCCGTTTGCCCTCAATATGGGCAAAAGCCTAGGTCAGTAAGTTTTTATTTGATTTGTAAATAATGCCAGAGTGACACATTATCACAGATCCTCAGAACTCTGACTCCATGTCTTGTCCTCCAGATATGACATGCCAGAGACATCATCCACGTAGGCTGGCAAGGTGCAGGGTAGGGGATGGAGATTAAAATAACTTTGAGGAAAGACCATCTAGAACTTTATCCTGTACCTCTGTTTAGCCCACAAACCATCAGAAGCTGATGAAATAATTGCTCTGGACAGGTAATAAAACATCCTCCAGCAAAACTAAGGTACTTAATATACTGCCCATGTCAATTTCCCTTATTTCTGCTGTCCTCTTCCTTTTAATAATGGTTTAATGAAAAATTCAAAATTAATTGGAACTGGCATTAGACATTCACATGTTCCAGGGAGGTCTTCACTGCTTCAATATTTCATAAGCTGACTTCACTACTATGCTTCTCCTTACCTTGGATTTCATAGGCTAGAATATCATCTCTTTTCACAAAATGAAGGCTCTCGATATGGGCAGATAGGGGTATGTGAGAAAAGTTTGCAACCACATTATAGGCAAAGAAATAAAAATGATAGCTGTGTGTTTTTCTTCTGCCACCGTCCCCCCTTTCTATGTAACGATAAGCATCTGAGCCTTGACTGGAAAGAGCTGTCCTAAAAATAAACAGGAGCTGTCTGAAAGGTGTCTGAGGGAGGTATCTGGCAGCTGTCAGGCTGTCACGTATGCTAGAAGGATGGAGCTGATGGACTTGCTGACACCAGACGGGCTCTGCTGAAATGAGAATGCCTTATGCTTCCCTTGGCACTCACTGGGCAAATTCTGTTGGCCGGAGCCATCAGACCTCAGTGCGTCTGGGGCTTGCTCCAGTTCTGGCTGCCGTCAATGAAGAGTCTGCCCTTGGATGGCAGTGGGAATTGGATCAGACCCTTGCTTTACACCAGGGATGAATTTTGGCTCTCCAAGTGAATGTCACCCCAGTAGAGAAGGATACACCAGGCCCCAGGCTTCAAAGTTTCTGTAGGTCTCTGAAAATGAGACCTCTCACTGAGATGCCTAGATACGGGAACTGGAGGCTAACCTGTAACATTTTTTGTTATAACAGCCTTACACCACTCTATGTCTCAGTTTCTCTTTCTGAGGTGGTGGTGTCCTGTCTTCAAGAAGATCACTGATGTATCTGTACACCCAGGCATTTTTAAATGCTTCCAGACTAACTACTGTGCTAAAAGCTGTTCCTAATTCCCACAAGGCGCTTAATGGACACGTTATCCCATGCAGCAGTCATGAGATAAGCAAAAAGAAACACAAAGGCATGACATTACTCACCTTAAGCCTTTGCAGCAACTCAGTAGCAGAGTGAGTGGCCAAGAATTCTAGTCCCCACCAAAGCAATCATACCTTTACAGTGACTGAATCTGGAAAGAAAATCTTGCTAGCAGAAGCTTCAGTCCTTCTCAAGTGCACAGGGAAATCACTGCCTGTGGTGTAACTGAAGATACCTGCTGCTGTTCTTGGCAGAGATGTAATGTGCTGGGGAGGAAAAAAGAAGGGAGGTGCGAAGATAGGGTGGAAACCTCCTTGTTTCCCAGTGGAAGAGTGGACACCTCTCTTGTTCTCAATGGGAGCTGACTGCTGCTGTATCTGAAAAATCTGACTGTTTTGTTATCTAATGGCCAAAAGCAGCCCCTTTTTAGTGAAGAGCAGACTCTGAAGTCAACTATCTTGCAGTACATTGGTCTGAAAATACCGGACTGTGGTGAGAAGAATGGACAAGGGAATTAATTCCTATAGGGCTTCAGGAAATTACCTATAAGATAAGAAGGTGACTTGATCTTTTTGAGAAAAAGAAAGAAAAGACTTCCTTATCTTGATGTTTGCTCTGAAGTATCATCTTGTGACTGCCAGAGTCTGCCTTGCAGGATCATTCAATTACAGCTGGCTCTCATGGCTGGAATCACTTCCTTCCATTTGGAGGTATCGTATTTACCGAAGTATTGCTTGTTCCTCTTGGTATTCTGAGGCCTCTGTTGCTGCCTGTTTGCATGATGTGCCTGCAGCCCCGTGATGCTGGTCCCACTCACGTGGTAGGGCAGGATACGATCAGCCCTTCAATTAGGCAGGGATATGAAACGAAGAGGAAATCAAGATGATGAACCAGTGAGGAGCATGTGTGAGCCAATATTAGATATCTGATGGTATCACAAGCAATGAATGAGTCCTACCCCTTCTGCAGGGTCCAGTCTGTATGCCTACAAGAACTATATAGCTCTCCTAGGGGGAAACTGCCCTGCACTAATGATCAGCCTGGCTCTGGCTCTCCCCCATGAGGAATTTTTCACTATGCAGAGTGCTTTTCTTCATCCACATTAAATAGCTGTGAGGTTCCTCAACACGTACTTTGTTGAACTGGTCTACTCCACAGCTGGCAGCTTTTTAGAACAGGAGACATGAGGTTACTAAACCCCATTCATCTCTCACATGTACCCACATTTCTAATGGCTATGGAGATCCAGCTTTAAAGTCCTCTGAGAGCTACTGGAATGAAGAGCACTTTGTGAAGACATTGTAATTATTATGGGATTTAGGGGTGTGTGGAAATGATTCACGGAGAAGTTTCCCAGCCAGCAGGCTCCTCGAGCCAGGTGAGCTCTTCCCTGGAATGTGAAGCATGCAGCGCAGCAACTGGGAGGAACAGGTTTGGCAGGACATTTTAAGTTGTTCACGGCAGACAGCCTCTTCAGAGCCACATCCCTGCTTTACCAACCTCCCAGCTGGATGCTCCGCTCTGCCACACTGGCCTGGGTGAGCTGGAGAGGATGGACACACTGCGAAGGAGCCTCTCTCGCTGGAAGAGGTACCACATTAAGGTGCACCTGGCTGATGAGGACCTGATGATGCCCTTGACAGTCAAGCCCAGAGACACAGTGATGGACCTACGGGCTCACTTAGTACGGGAGGGTGTCACTTCCTGGAAGAAGACATTTTATTACAACTCCAGGCAGCTCGAGGAGCACGAGACTCTCAAAGAAGCCAATATCCAGAATGGCTCTGTCCTGCTTCTTGTCAGCAACAAAAGGTAGGCAGCAGGGGTGGTGCAAAGGAAGGGGAATGCTCTGTGTATCTCAGCCCCTCGGGACACTCTCCTGTTAGGTTTTGCAGAAAGCAAATCAGGAACTCAAACCTTGGGAGTTTCCAGCAGGCAGACTAAGATTCAAGGCTTTTCATATCCAGACATGCTGGGTACATACGAGCGGTAAGAGGAGGAGGAAATCTGGTTGATGCTGCCTGTCCTGTCTCTGATCAGGTCTCACTTTCCTGACTATGTGGCCAAGCATAGAGGGAGAGATCAGATGTGCAAAGGGCAAGGGAGATTGTGTGACATGAGGGAGTGCTCTGGGAGCCTTTCAGCCTCATTCTTTCTCATTGTGTCTGGCTCTCTTACTTTCTTTTTAGTACATACTTTCTACAAGTATTTCAGGGTGGCGCAGTCCTGCTTTGACAGGGAAGAGCTGTGAGCTGCCAGCTTACAGCAAAGCACAATGAGTCTGGACAGACATGGCAAGAAGCTGCAGCTTCCCAAAATGTGGCCAGATCACAGCAGAATGGACGGTGACACTAGAGACACCCAGGGCAGCCAGTGCAAAGAAGATCGATCAGGGCAAGTATTATTTTCCAGTGGGACTGAAAGCTGGGCTAATGGTCCTGAGACCCACTGGCTCACATGATCGTTTATATTCAGTGGGGTGAATTTATGCCCACTTGTGCTGTTTCTCGTAATGCCTGGTGGTTGCTACCAGCAACCAGATTAGTTCTGTGAAGCGTTTTGGGGATACTTGGTAGAAGAGGTGCAGAGCAAAGCATGGGTGTACTGTGTCTAATTCAGCTTTCTAAATCCTGAGCCCTCTGAGTTATTTGTCTATGTTGATCAGTTTCCCCTGCAGAAAAACCTGCACTAAAGACTTCAGTTCCTGATTACATGCCACATACTGGAATGGTCCTATTTTCCAGTCCAGAGGCGGCTTGAAATCTCACACAAAGAAGATTTAATAAAGCATTTCCTTTCAGAGCTCAGCCAGACACAAGAGATTTCACGTCACTCAGCTAACTGCAAACGCCAAGTCACCCACGGCCCCTTTCTCCAACATCTCATTTCAGCTCACTGATTAACTTGGCTCAGCTCCTCCTTTTCACCTTGTTTCTAACAGCAGGAGCATTTCTACTTGTTGTTGTTTCTAGTGTTTATTTTCCTAAATTGTACAGTCTGAATTTTTGAAAGCAAAAAAGGTGTCAGAGGGACTCAGTTGATGGAGTGCACATATTGACACTTTGACAGATGCTCGATTTCCGTAACATGCCATGCACCTTCCCAGATGCTGCAAAAGCAGGGTGTAACTGCAGCAATGCAAAAATCACCAGGAGATCCTGTCACTGGTGTGTGGAGTTCAGGATGCTCACCTGAAGTCACTAGCTGTTTTTGAAAATTTAGAGCCTGTTGCTGAAAGTCCCTGCTCCATTTTTGTGAGTACATGAAAAAGGGAGTGGGATTTCTAATATTCTTTTCCTTGAATTTCATCAAAACCTTCCTGGCTGCTAAATAAGCACCTTTGGCTAATCTCTTATTTCTTCTCCTGGAGCTGGGTGCGTTGTGGGGGTTGGACAGCTTCTCCCTGAAGTCACATCTCTCCTCGAGTTCATGGACATGAAGGATAACCTCAGCCATTCCCAAAGTATTTTGTGTGGCATGAGTGTTAACTGCCCAGGTATTGGGGATACATTTCTCTAGAAGCTCATGGGGGTGACTGAGCTATTGTTGTAGCACAGTCCCCCTAGATACTTCTGAGATGTGCTTGCATGTGGCTTGGCAGTTATCACCCTGCTCAGTACATAGTCCTGGGCTGAGTGCAGCCTCTGTGACTCAGCACCACGCTGGATCCCCAGCACGCAGAGGGCTGGTTTTTAGACGGCTTTAAGACTTCAATCGGGAGTTAGGAAATAGAGTGGGAGAAGGAAGATACTGCATTGCAACTGAGATTACAGCATCATTTTGAGCCTTAAGATTATTTGGCCAGATCTTTAGGTATTATTAACCAACCCCCATGTTGCTCCAACAGTGTCTGTGGAGATACGCTGGTCTGCATCAGCTGGGTGACACTGTGCAACCTTGGGGAATATGAGGAGAGTAGCCTATGCAGTGTTGGGACTGTCGAGGAGCCACAGGAGAAGAGAGGAATAGAGAACATGGTGCTGAGTTTGGCTAGCAGCCCTGAGGATTTAAAAGTTGGTTTTAGTACTCCACTGATTCAGTAAAGTATGGACATCAAAGGTCAGCATCTGCTTCTTAAGTTCTCCCAGAAAATCTTGGTGTCTCCTACTTACTCTTTTGTACTGAGATGCCAGCCAAGCAGAGGTATATTTATTCCAAAAGTGGAGTTGCTCTGATTGCCAAGGTCTGCAGCTCAGTGTCATGCCTATAAATATTATGGTCACTCTGCATGCTATGTGCTCCTACAAGGGGCTCACGGGACAGTTTACTTTGAACCAGAGAAAACATGAAAACGACCCTATTTATCAGGTGTGTCCGTCTGTCGTGTCCACCCCCCCCACCCCCCCCACCCCCAGTTCTTAACACCTTTGTAGATAATTGGCATTTAGCAAAGGCCAAGTCAGCATTTCCACTTCTCGCTTGTGTTTTCTGGGGTTTATAACTTAGTCATAAAAATTCACTTAAGTCTGTAGCTTGGCAGGAAAGGGATCAGCATACCAGCTACTGCTGAAAATTTATTTGGACCTTAGTGTTTAAAAGTTCGAGCAAGCCAATTTGGAGTTCAGTCAACATGACCTCTTGCCTTGGGAAAACACACTGGCAGGCCAGATCTGGGGATATCACATCCACTGAGGATGCAATTCCTCCTTGTGCAGAGCTTGTTAATCACATTATTGCTGCACTGACTGAGATTGCAATCCTGTTGCAGCAGAAGCCGAGCAAAGAACATGCAGAAAACCATTTTCTGCCCTAGAGAGCTACAGATTACAATAACATGGTTTGTAAATGGGTAAAACAAGCAAAGCAAGACTTGAAATGTGAACGAACAAGTAGAGAGAGAACCCCCCCTGCTCAGTGGCCTTGGGCCAGCCTGTGGTGTTCAAGTCATTGGTGCCCAACGCAAGCAGACCACCAGCGAGTCTTGACATCAAAAAAGTAGCCATCCAGCACAGATGCAAGAGCATCCACAAGGGCACGCAGCAGGCTGTTCCAAATGCCCAAGGCATGATCAGTCCTGGCACTGTGGACCACACCACAGCAGAACCTGTTTGGCTCGCTCTGGAGGTGGTGCAGGGCCCCAGAGCCAGGAAGTTGCTTGGCTGGTCTGGTGGTGATGTGGGAGTTCCTGAAACTGGCATGACTCTTCCCAAATTTTGTCTGCCACAGTGAACCGCCCGACTGCATGCTGTGGAGCACCAATCAAAGAGACCTCCCACGGTGTAGTCAGCAGCAGTGCTGGATAGCAGGCATATGGCATTAGCTGCTCATTGTTGGTAATTTGTTGGCTGCATCTTGATTTGTTCCATGTTAGGTGGAGGGTTCTTGTCTCCAACTGGTAAATCCACCGCTTAACCCATGAGCTATTCCAAACAGAGGATGTAAATGGGTGATCGAGCATGATTCCTAGATGTGCTGTGTGCCTGTCACTGACCGCTCCTAAGGATGTATGGCTCCAGCTGGATGTGGATGTGGTATAAGCACAAGCACACCAACAGAGCCTTTGCACTTGGTTTCAGGCTCCTTTCTTGCGCAGTCACCTCTAGCAGTCAGTCAGACAAGGTCTGTACTAATAAATTAACCAGTGCCTGGACTGCTGCTGGAGTATTGCACTGCAGCACTGGCCCAGTCCAACTGCATTTCAGAAGACAGCATGGGCCAGGGACTGTTCTTTATGGGCTGTCTGGATGTGACCATGCAGCTTTGGAGGGTAAGAATTTAATATGAAAACACTGGCCGTTCTGTGCCAGCTGTCTTCTTGATACAGAGGAAAATCTCAGGCACGTTTAATTTACTGGCATAGACTCAGCCACAGTACACGGGAGCCCCTCAGTCTTTTGGAAGCTGAGGTTCACTGAGGCCAAGCAGCTATTGTTATCATATACGGCTTGCCCAGAGAATGGAGTTCAGTAAGTCATTGGTGAATAGGTTAAATAAAGTAGATGCCGGCACTGAGTTTAGCAGAAGTCTATTATCTAGAATCTATTGGTGTTGATTTTCTGGCCTGAAGCCACCTGAAAACATCTATCTCGGGGCATTAGCTCAGTTACCATAACAACTCATCTAGGAACAACTCCTGACAGCTCAAAGAACAGACCAAGGTCCCACGTGGTATATAAGCCACTCTTAGGTCAAGATAAGCACGCTCAGGATCCTCCCTCTTCTGCAATCCAGCCTCAGTGTCCCTGATGAGTGCCAGTGCTTATACATGCTTTATTATGCTTGGGACCCTGTTTTATCCTTCAGAGGCTGTTCAGCCTAGTTTTCCAGAGGTCCACCCACTCAAGGGGCTACCTCCTGGCAGAATTACAAAACCATCCATCTTTGGGGAACCTGGCTAACTCCTTTATTGGCATTCCATTTACAGTCTCTAATTTTTGGCCTCATAAATGAAAACTATGACTGAGCTACTTGCATAAGGTCCAGTTTAGCTGATACTAAGAAACTACTGCCTACATTTGACTCCTGTGATGACGTAAGGATTGGTGTTTGACATAGACATGTGGTAGTGGCTCACTGCAGGCTTATATTACTCCACTATCCTGTCACCCTTTCTCACTCCCACTGGAATTGCCCCATAAGAAGCAGTAACCAAGCACAGCAGATGATGTTGACTCTCTAGAAAGAAAAACCAGAAAAATAATGGGATCTATGGTTTGACCCTGAAAGCTGACATTACAGCCCAGACATGAATTAAGTCCCTTACACTGGGTTTCAGTGTGATTTTGTGATGCCTGCTCCTTGTGCTGACCCTCCAACTCCTGGGGTTGCTCAGCAATTACTCCTCAGCATGGGCAGGAGACTTTTCGCTCCCATCCAACTACTACAGACTTGCCCTGTTAAGCTTAGGCCTAGCAGCAGGCTCCAAGGCATCTCACAGTAGGATAACGATCCTTTAAATAGCACTGGGAGTCTCTCTTCTCAGGGAGAACTAATTAAGTTCTTCAGTACATGCTTAGACATATGTTGACCTGGTATGGCCTTAACAGGCCTGCTTCCATCTACCGGATAAATAACACTGGCTTAAAAAATATTCTCCTAGAGATGTGTTACTTAGGCAACAGCCAGGTGGGAGACTGACTTCATCTCTGCAGCTGAAGGTAGTATTTCTGTGTATTAATCATGGGCCAAGCTCTCTGCTGGTGTAAACTCCTTGAAATCAGTTAAGTGATTTTTAAGTTCCGAAAGCACCAGTGCAGTTCTCTCTGCTGACCTCTTGCAGTGTACAGGCCAGAAAATCACATCCATATTTAGCTCAGTTACTTACTGTTAAGTCCAAGAAGCTCATTTAACAAAATCAGAGGGCTGCATCAGTGGAGAACATGGTCCATAGGTTCTGAATTCTTCCCCTGTGCAGTTGCATGGGATTGCAGGAGATGAAACTGAGCTAATATATCCCATGGGGAGTCTGTCTTGGCTCTAGGCAAAGAATTAATGAATGGAAAGCATATCCTAAAACTAGGTTCTTTTCTGGTGTGATATGACACAGCTTCCTGGACTTATTTGTAGCTGTGCTGATTTATACCAGGTGAGGATTTTGCCCAGTTGGGATAAAGACCCTCTCCTGTGTCCTGGTGTTTTATGGGGCAGATGTGCTACAGGGTGGGCTCACAGCAAATCCTTGGCTATTACAGTCCCCTGAAATTTCCAGTGAGGAAGCATGTGCTGGAACATGAATCCTGTTCTGGGTTCTGCAGAAAACCCAACCAGTGATTGATAATCAGCCTAAGTACACTTGCAGTGTCCTTTGCTAGGACCCAAGGGAAGACCCCATAAAGTCTAAACTTCTCTAAAGTCCTGATGAAATGTTTGCAGCACAGGCTCAGTTTCTTGTCTGCATAATTGCAAAGAGCAATTCACAGGAGTCAAAAGACCCAGCTTGGCTGGGTGGGGTGGCTGCCTGGTAAGGCGGCTGCCTACGGGCCATGAGTATTTTGGTTGCAGTCCAAGCCGTGATAATGAGCTCTCTAAGCAAATGCTAGCCCTGAAGAGGTACCCCTAGAAACTTGCAAGAGCTTCAGCCTCTGTTCTGGAGACTCCAGGGGGCAGCCCTAGATGATTTCTAAGGGTCTTCAGAGGAGTAACTGAGAAAGTAATCATACTTTTTGCTAAGTTTAAGTCTTCTATACAGGATCTGTACCCCCATCAGAAAATATTTATGGAGCTGTAACCCCAGAAAACCACTGTTTAGTGCTAATGCATGGGAGTGAGAGTGTTTATAGCAATTCAAGCTCTGTCTTACTGTAAACATCCTCAAAGTGCTCCTAAAGCTACAGGCTGCCCTTGTCCTAAGATGAAAAACGCATTTCCAGGAGCATGCACTAAAGAGGCAGAGCCTTGCTTATGGAAAAAGGCTTCCAGACAGTTGCAGATTATCTGAAGAAGGGTGAAAGCATCTTTTGCGGAAGGATAAACAGGTCTGAAATCCTGCAAGTGGCTTATCCTCAGCTATACAGCATGACTGAAAAAACAAAACAGAGGACCAGGTGTATATTCTCCCCATGTCAGGGTCAGTTGCCTCCCTGGTCAAATGCCATTTTTGATTGCATGTCTACAGTGCTCCAAGTATATGCCTCTTTCTTATTTAGGTAATGCCAAAGAGCACAGCCAAAGCCATGAGGGATGGGGAGTGTGACAAGGGCTGAAGGGAAGCAGATGGAAGAGAGCTTGGCTGTGGAAAGGCAGCCCAGCCACCAGTGTTTGGTAAGTCCCTCCCTGCATGCCAGCTCAAGGACTGTTCAGAAAGCAGCTCCTAGTGTTTTCAGCACAGTGCTCATGAATAATTAACCCAAACAAAACAACAAATAACGTTGCCTCATCAGCATGCCATGCGGTCTCAACTGCCAAAGGAGAAGTATGGGTAAGACTGATTCAGCTCCTGAGGGCAGCGAATCAGAGTGAAATGCCCATGAAAGGGTGACTTCTGCCTGGGTGATGAAGCAAGAAGGAGCTGAGGTCGACTTTGCTTAGGGCCCTAGATGGGGACATTGGACATTTGAGCCTCCTTCCAATTCTCACAGGATTCCTCAGTAAATCGGTGATCTTGGCCTACATTTAAGTCTGAGATAATTTATTCTTCCCTTTCTTCTACTCTTTGTCAATCCAGCTATAAGTGACCCCGGTTAGGGACTGTCTGGGCTTCTGAGCAGCTTCTATAAAATGGGGCCCTGATTTCTAAGTTGAAGGCTCTGTACAGCAAGGAAGCGGTAAGTGCACTATGGACAGTCCTGGAGCTTGACAGCCTTTATATATCCAAAGGACAGAGACTGGTTGGTCGCTGCTACAGCGACTATCTCACCTGACATTAGAGACCCACTGTTACATCAAAACTGCCTTATATTTGAGCCTGGGTTTATGATGCAATGAGCCTTCTTGTGTTGTTCTTTCACCTGTGTACCAGTACCCCCCCAGCTCCAATAACTTCTGAATCAGCTGTCCTGATTCAACCCAGCTCAATGGAAAGAAAAGGTCTTACAGACCCAAGATTCCTGCAGTTTTCATGAAAAAAAGCAGCTGGAAAGAAGGCAGACATTTCAAGTTAATATCCTACTGAAGGAAAGGTAATTACACCTCTTGCTCCCTACCTGTTTTAAGATGCAGTGGCCAGGTGACCAGCTGGCATTTAGATACCGGCAGGTCAATCAGCACTTGCCTAGCTTCAAGCCAGCTCCTGCACTTGCTGCCCCTTGCCTGTAAAGTGAGAAGCTGTTAGAAGAGATGAGGACTTTGCCGGGGAGGTCTGGAGGGGATAAGGGTGCCCTGGGGATATTACAGTGTGCTGGGAGCACCAAGAAAGGGAGAAAGAAAAAGCGGTTGTAATACACAAATCAGAAGGAGAATTGGTTTTGGCACTTTCCTGTTCACAGAACAACTTGATTTTTATGTTCAAACTTATTTTCAGGACAAAATGGATGTTTCTCTAACCATTACAGTACTTTCCCCAGAAAATCTCAGTGACTGGAAACTGTCTCACCAAACCTCCCAAACCTGCATTTTCTGTTTCTCAACTGAAAAACTCACCTTTCTGGACTTGTTTGGCAATGAGAAAACATTTGATTCTTTTTTTTCAGCAGAAGTGTTTGAAGAAATTCTATTGAAAATGGAGCTTCTTATTTTCCAGTTTTCCTTTTTTTTCCTCCTAGGAATAAAAATACTTCCCCAAGTGCTTCCTTGGACTTTGGACAGAAAAAAAGTCTAAGACAGACAAAGACGTGAACATAGTCACAGCTGAAGATCTTCCAGTCCAAGAAACTGAGACGGACAAAGAGTGGGATGGGATTAAGCGTGGGGAGAAGGAATGTGACTTTTCCCAAGGTCAACCAACCAGCCAGGCACACAGTGGAGAGTGTGCTGGTGCTGTTGGGTCAGCATTTCTGCCACTTGACCATGCGGCGCCTCTGCGTGTCTGTCTGTCCTGAAATAATGAGTTTCTTGGAGCAGAGCCAGTACTTCCCTGAGTGCTTGGAAAGTGCCTCGCACAGCCCTAGGTGCAGTCATAAATAATATTTTAAATGATAATAATAATATTCAAGTGGAGACATGCCACTGAAGATGGGACACACTCAGCAACAGAGTCCTAAATCTATGCCCCTCTTCTGGTAAAAGGTACAGTTTGGCTCACAAAGCCTGGGAGACCAGTATTTGCTTCTCTGGACCCGATAATCACAGTCTTTTGCTCTGCAGAAGGCAAAGTGACCTGAGTTGAATTAGGTCTAATATCTACTCTAACACCTCATGTCTGTAGCTGGCAGCTCTGGTCAGCTCTGGAAGGCTTTTTGCAGCTCAGGGGGATAGCTGGAAAGAGTAAATTAACTGTGATGGTGTGGGGAGCTGCCTGGACTAATGTTTTTTTCAGAGATAGGCTCTGATTGACACTTCAGATCTGCCTGACAATCTTTTATTCTAAGTGCAGTTGCTGCCCTTCTTCAGAGCAGGAAGAGCTGGTTTGGTTGCTGTCCTTCAAATGATGGATCTTATCACATGGGAAAAGGAAAACAAAACCCACCAAACCACCTGGAAACAGCCACAGGTACAGCATAAAAAGAGGTAAAACTAACTGGATCTATTTGAGGTATTTCTGTTTTTTCCCTCTATGCCATAATCCAATGCAAGATATGTGAGAATAGAGGCTATTCTCTGAGGAACAAGAGCTGACTGCTTGCTTGCTTTCTTTGACCGTTCATTATGTTGTTTTCCTTCAATAGATTTTTTTAATGCTTTGCATAGGACTGTGCAACCCTCCAGTGACAACAGCACTGGGAAGTCAGTGGGACAATCTCTTTTACTCACTTGTTTTACACTGCCTCTTCTACCACCTGTCCTCTCCACTCTGGTCTTACTCCTTAGTTTCAGGTATTCTTAATGCTTGCTAAATGCTGGGATCACTCTACTCAGCTGCTCTCAGAAGAGGTGACAGCCACTTTACCATGTAATTTAGACATTTGGGGTTTACCTGAGTCTGGCCAAGAAGAAGGTCGGGTCTCCCAATGGCCAGAGGCATGCTTCGAATCCTCTTCTGGATATGCACTTAGGTGGCAAAATAGGTCTCTTGCTTGAGATGTCCTGTCTCTCCTCACTCATATATATATAGGTCCATCAAAAGACAGACAGCCTCTTTAGACTGCAGAGTACAGGGCTATTGTTGTATGTCTAAATACCAGGAAAGATGCTGATAGTAAGAACTGCTCTGAAGTGGATGTTTCCCTTGCTCTCTGTGAACACAGGTGTGGACAAGACCAAGGACCAAAGCTGAAAGGTGTACCAGCTCCTGTCTGCGTGCCAGCCTGGGTATATTGCAAGACGGGTATGTCTACAGCCTTGCATGCTGCACCATGGATGGGATTTCTTCTTGTCAGGAGTGTTTGTCTTTGTGATCCTGCTATTGATGGGGCATCACAGCCTGATCACCAAAAGCACTGCTGTTCGCTGCTGATTCACCTCCACCTTGGAGCTGCAGTCAAGCCTTCCCAGCCAGTTCCTTCTCTTGAGCTTCGTGAGCAGACGACAAGCCCAGGCAGGCCATCTCCACAGCTGCTGCGCTGCAGCAAGGCAGCTCAGGCTGAGGCATGTTTCAGCAGCTCTTCTGTGCTTCTCCTGTACCCAAGTTGTGGATGCATCAAGTGTTTCAGTTTACAGGGCCATCAGCCTGGCAGCTTTCCTCAGCGCTAAATTTACTTTTTAAAGTTACATCAGTGTTGTACCCAAGGGAATGGAGGAACAGATGCAGCCTGTGAAGTCTGGCTTTAATTCACCTGCCTCATTTAATTTCCTGCCCTGCCTTCTAATCAATGACTCTACACTAGTGGCCCTGGGAATACAGAGGTTTTTCCATATACAGAATTCAACGCAGTGGTTGCGCTAGCTGAGCTCTCAGGGTCTCAAGGAGGCTGTGTCATGTCTCCTTTGAGGCTGCTTCATTATGGCTTTCTCTCCCTCAGAAGCACTTGCACACAGTCTCCAATCCATGGCAGCTGTACCACATTTCCTTACAGGGGCCCGTTGGCACAGGGCAGCTGTGCCACGGTAGCCTCTCTTAGTCTGGCCGGCTGTGTGGCATTCCCTCCTGGAAGTGTTCTCCTTCCAGGTGTTCCTGGTTTTCAGCCACATGGCTTTCTTTTCAGGGCCACATGTCTCCATGGCGGCTCTGCCATGCTACCTCAGACAGACTGCTGGGGCCAAATGTGTCTCATTACCTCTCAGGGGCTCCCAGCATCACTGCGGGACCAGTGGTGCTTCGCAGGGGCTCCTTTCCCAAGGCAGCTGTGCTGATGTTCCCTCGCAGGGCCTTCAGGCCAGGCCATCATGCCACACTGGTCCTGTGGTGTGTCCCTTCAGTGAAGACAGCAGCACCATGTCACCTCAAAGGTGCTTTCAAGACTACGTTGCCTCAGACACTCAGGGCTGTCAGAAAGCCTTGATGAAAGGGTTTCTGGCACTTTTGCTTTGGTTAAGCAGGCTCCCACTGTCCTACTTTTTTTTGAGCTCATGTTAATTCCAGACAGTGCTGCCCAGTTGCTTAATCAGCTGGTGTCAAAACCCCGGGGAGACAGGAAGGCTGTCTTTGGCTGGTAGCACCTATTTTGTGACACTGCTGCTTTACCTTGTGTATTATAATCTGTATCAGATTGCTCTTTGCCTGCTAAAATGGACAATTAGGATCCAGTTGTAATGCAGATTGCATGGTGGAATAAAAAACGTGGGGAACAAAATCACAAATAAGTATTTATGTCAGCCTTTGTTACCACATGATGGGTCCTGCTCAGTTACTGCTTGCTGTGAAGCATCAGACAGAAGAGAACCTGGTGTGCCTTTGTGTTTTATAGGCATGAGCTGCCGAGCTGCTCTGTGTAAGACTGCCTTTAGGCACTCGCATGCCCTGATAATGTGTATGTGTGCA
Organism: Falco cherrug; assembly: GCF_023634085.1. Lineage (NCBI taxonomy): Eukaryota > Metazoa > Chordata > Aves > Falconiformes > Falconidae > Falco > Falco cherrug. Next base: position 49,912,793 of record NC_073700.1, on the reverse strand, counting down.
AACCTAACAGACAGATTGCCGCCTACACTGGAAATTTGATGACTGCCTTGTTTTTTCAAGGCTCTGTTTTATATACTGCAGGCCAAACCTGTGGGGTAATTTCCAGTCTCTCTGCACAGGGCTGAGATGACGTGGTGAGAGAAGCATAGAGATGCTGAAATTTCAATCTGCCACATAATGTGCTCCTAATACTGATAGCCTTGCAAGTGTAGTGTTGTCATTGGTGTTCATTGTTGTTACTCTTGTCATTGTTGTCTTCCCATGTTTGGTGCTGAATTGTAAATTGAGAGAAATATTTAAATTTGTGAAGGAATCTAAAGTTACTGTGGAATTAAACACACAGGAGTTCTGCAAATGCAAATGGAAGAGGTATGTCTTCATTTAAAATGGCAAGTCATACCAATGTAAAATAATATGATGGTGATGGAGCTTTTTTTACTGCGTATCAGCTTTGCACTTCCCCAGGCCTTGGGTAACAAAGAATCAAACTGCATGTTTTCACAGCAAAACTTATCGTTGAGAACTGGGGTGGAATATCCATGTTTATAAAGTGTTACAGCTGGCAGTTAGGAGGCCAGTGTTTTAAGGGTTGGCTGAGCTTGTACAGTACCTTGTAAGATCCAGAGTCAGCAACGTCTGTTCATATCCCATCGAAATGGTGGCTTCTAGAAGACAGTAAGAAATAAGAGTGAGAAGTTGCGAAGCCAGATGGATGAGGTGAGTTCAAAGTCCTCCTAGAAGCTATGGCAACATAGCTTGTGTATCTACTCAGAAAAACCTTTGCAACTACCACACATGACTCTAAATAGCCTTATTTTCCTGCTAGCAGTGAAATAAGCAGCTTCAATGGGGAGGAGTAAATCCATTTGATTGCACATGTTGCTGTGAATAACCCTCTTATTACTTATTAGTAATAACCCAATCTATTCCTAGCAGCATGAACACCAAAACAGACAGCCTCATGTGCCAGAGAACCATTGTATTGCTCCTAATGTTTCCAGTTACAACTGAACAAGGCGAGTTGGAAGGGCCTCAAGGGAGGAAGCTCTGTAGGAAGGAAAAGGCAACATGGAGAACTTGGGTTTATACACAATGTATGTGACAAATGAAATGTATCAGGGCCAATGTATCTTTTGAGGAAGACTTCTGCCAGGCAGGGCTAAGCTCATTCTGTTCCTGACTTTCTTCTAAGCTAACGCATGGTATTCATATGTTAGGTCATGAGATGGTGCAAGTGTTGGCTTGTTAGATCATCTTCTGAAGGGAAGAGGGGCTTCTATACCTTTGGTGTGGGTGAAGCAGCAGCTGTCAAGCTTAGGGCTCCAGTCCAGAACTTAGATGAAAATTCTCCATTAAAATCGATGGCAAAGCACCTGATCACTTCACCATGGCAGGGGTGTTCTCACACGGCAACACCCTGGGAAATCCTCCCTTGGAATAGATCAGATTCTGCTCTCATTTATGCAATTATAAATCCAGCATAGCTCCATTTGAAACAATTGTTTTCATCCAATGCAAATGAGATCAAGATCTGGCCGAGGCTGGTTTTGTACACAATGGAAACTGCCTGAATTATGGAAAACAGGAAACAAATCTAATGTAAACGTGAATGGAAATATCATACTCTCTGTTACATCAGAATAAATTGGAAGCAAGTCTGTTGATTCTAATGGAATTCATCTGGATTTACACCAGACTGTGGCTCAGCATTTGTCAGCTGGCTGCACACCGACATCAAAACGCAAACCTCATCTGAATAGCTTTGAACAGTTTCTTCCTTTTCCTTTACATTTAAGCAATTGCCTCTGCATCCTGGTAGCTGATTAGCCTTTTCAAACAAATAAACCCCATCAAACAGACATCAACAAATGAGCCTTGCTCTCGCTAGCATTTTCAGAATCAAAATGATGAATATGAAGTACTAAGCCTGGTTTTGGAGTCACTTAAACTTGCTCCTGTTTCTTTGTGTTCACAACGTACAGCAGCAGGATTGAGCGCATGGGAGGACAGACCTTAGCAACAACTATTCTGATTTCCCTGATGTATGTCAAATTTGTTGCCTTCTCACCAGCAGTGGTCAGGGCCAGATATTTCCTAGGATGCACAGAAGACCTTTCAGTAGATAAGGAAAATACTGTCATACTTCCACTCTTGGTGTGTTCAGTCAGATGGTCAGAACGAAGCCATAACCCTTCCCAACGGATCTAATAGGAAACTGTGCCATGCTCTGTTCCTGCAGGCAGGTTTCTGAGCTGCTCTGTGCCATTGTGCAGCTGGCCAAGGGAGCCTGTTGCTCATGGGAAACTCTTCATGGGGAAAGTGAGAGGGTTAGTTAATGTCTGAGCAGCAAATTTGACTCCCTGGATGAAAGTCACTGGAAAAGTGCAATGTCTGAATAAGAGCACAGCCACATCAGCCCCTTCCCTTAAATCTCAGTTACCCCTGCTTCTTACATAATTCAGTTTTTAATCTGTTGTTCATGTTTCCCTTTGGATAATTAGCAAAATGCATCTTAATTAAAACAAAGAGGAGGAGGAGAAGACACAAACTAAACCCTTAAGTCAATGGGATTTGGGGGCAGGGGGGCAAAGCCATTATTCAAGTACAAATCTTGCTGGCAACCAGGCAAACATGGTAATAACATGTACGGAGAGCATTTCAAAGGTGAGAGTTTTCTCAAAGCTGGATAATTGTTTGTCTCTACTCCTTTCTTTCAAGGGACTCGCTAGAGTCTGACATCTGAATACCACAGAGCTTGGCCTGCAATCAGTCTCCTGGGGAGAAGAGCTAGGGGAGCAGTGTGGTCAGCAACCCTGGTTTCTATTTCTCTGCCACTGATTTTCTGTGGGATCCTCAGGAAGTTAATTGGGCAAGACTTTCACAAGTGGCCCCCGTCTATGGTTGCTTTAACTTGTAGATGTTCAGCCTGAGACATGCACAATCACCCTTTGCTGGATTATTAGCAACAAAGCATGCGCGGATCTCAACCAGCATCTGAATGTGCCAGCCACTACCCATCAGAGTCTTTATGTTCCCATCTGTAAACTGTTAAAATACTTTCCTGATTTTATAAAGCTATTAAAGTCTCTCTAATGAAACAGAAGCTTTCAAAGAGCTGTAATTATTATGGCCTATTCTTGCTTAGGCTTATTCCGGCAGGTCAGCTGTGCTTAATTTGTGAGAGCTTTCTCATCACTGGCACTGCAGACCCTATGTGGCATGCAACGTCTTGCTGTCTTGTTTCTGTTCTTTACAGCATCACCTGGAATAAATGCCTGCAGCCAGGATGCACTTGACAGTTGTGCTGTTGATACACAAACAAAAGCTCCGGCTTACTCATTGCTCACAGCCTCCGTAACTGTGTCTGCCATGTACCGCAGGCTTATTTCATCCATGTCAATGAATTTGGCATGGGTGAGCTTGGAAGCAAAGAGAAAGCAGAAATGAGAAGTAACTGGGTCCCAGCCCAACCCCAGCTCTCTGCAAGAATGCACTATATGCAGTCATGAGCAGCACTGGACTGCAAAGTATATGTAATCCTAGGGAACCAGCTAAAGTTAATTTGTCAAGCTCCTTGGAGAGTCTCAGCAGCATCACTGCTCTTTACTCACTGCCTGCAAATGATCCCAATGCACCCGAGAATAAAGCCTGTGTTGAGGTGGGTGTAACAGGGCCACCAAATACAGAGTCAAGAGAGAATCACAACTACAGAGACATTTTCTGCTCTAGCAATACAAGAAGATGGGGGGCAGTTATTTGTTTTTAGAAGAATAAAATTCTTTAGGCAAGAGCCTTATCAGTGGGAATAATTGTCATTTACCATTCACACTATGCAGTGGGGCATCAGGCCCAAGCTTGTAGCTACAACCTTTAGCTATAACTGCTGTGGACTGGACTGTGCAGAGCTTTACTGAGCGAGTAGTCACACTGATTTCAGAACAGCTTTCCCCAGGGTTTGGCACTGCTTTATGTGAGTATAGATGTGAGACCCTACACTTGATTCTGATCTTCCAGAAAATTGAGCCATTTTCAGTGGATATATGTCTGACTTACTTGAATATGCATGTGACGTGGCTTCAAAAGCTGATACAACCTTGATAAGATTGTCATTAAGTTATTCTTCTAATTAAACCCTACCTATATTGGGCAGAATCCTATCCATTTCAGCTTGGAGACTCTTAGGAACACAGAGCTGGGTTTTATGTCAGAAATCAGGTTTGGCCATGATAGCAATAGAACGGGTTAGCCTATAAGCTCAAAGTAAATTTGCAAACTCCATCTGTTTAAAAAGAAATGCATTAATAGATTCTATGACTGATCTCCTGAAATGTCATTTGAATAGTTTTGACTGTGCATTTGTTTTATTTCTGGGAAATTTCAGAGTACAAAAAGACTTATTTTCCTTCTTCATTTGCCAAGAATCTCTTTGAAACTTGTTTGTAATACAGACCAAGACTTGGACCAGATCTTTAGCTCACATAAGCACGTGTATCTCTATTGACTCCTGTAAAGAGATGAAAATATATGTGAGCTGATGATCAGGGACAAGAAAATGAAAGCAAGAAACTACTAGGTATGAAGCTTTTTGACCAGGGAAGCAGTTACTCCAGGAAATGTATTATTTCCTAAAAGACTGATTCTTCCAAATTGACAGCCTTACCTGTTTGGGATATGAATGCCTAGGACATGTCTTACTGACCCAGTGCTGTCCTTCAATCAATCCCTTTTTATGCTAATAGTTTGAGGACTTTCCCACTGTCTACTCTGCCCCTCAGGGTATGTGCAGGTAATGCTGGATGGTTTGAGGTTAAAATATTTCATTGTGAAAAAAGGCACAACAGATTTTTAAAATATAAAGCCTTTGGCAATACTTCCTGATTGCAAACTGGAGAACGTGGTGGTATGGGAGAGGGTCTGGATTATTTTAGTGCTGCTAAAACCAAGTGCTTGAAAGCCAAATGCTGAGGATGCAACAGGTAACGTACCTGGATTGATGCATACAGAGATGCTTGCGTGAAAACAAAGAGACAGGGATATAATGTAGATGTGGGCTAGAGCTCTGAGCAAGCAGAAACACCCATAGACTAATGAGACATTAATATTAGGAACAAAAGAAGAAAAAAAGGAAGAATGTGGGGCATCCTTCCAGATCGCTGCATGTCGCGACGGAGGGAAGACACAGTCGCTCAATATGAGTGATCAGCAGACTTCGTTTATTGTACCTTACAGTCACCTTTTATGCCTTGTTATAATTAGCTCATACATATTACAAAAGTTAAGCTCATTATTGGTTAGTTGCCTAAATACCAAGCCCGCCCCTAGTTTCTCTTCTGTAGTTATCTGTTCCCACCTGCAACATTCTTTTTCCACCGCAATCTTCCTGTTACTGTGTAACAAGAACAGCCAGGGATAGTGTATTTTTGCTTTACTTCAGATAAGCTGAGAGCGATGTGCATTTTTGTCCAGCCAGCTGGCTATGTCTATGTGAACTTTTTCAGCTAGCCAGTTATCCACAGCTGCAGCGTGGTAGAAAGGCCTGGATGCCTCAGTACCAAGTGCTCAGAGAGATGTTCAGAAAGGAGTCTGGACATAACGTTATGAGGCAAGACTGTATGACAATTAAGAGGGTAAAAAAAGCGACAATTCAGGGTTTAAGCCAGGGCTAGTTTAAGCTCTGGGTGCATGAGGCTAGACCTGCCCAGTTCTGGTTTCTTGTAACTTCCCCTGAAGCTTTTAGCACAGCAAAAGGATGCTGAAAGAGTCTCCTGCTGCTAAGCCTCCATCATCACTGGGGTGGTGACTTTTTTTGTAGTTTAATAGTAAGTTGTCAGTTTTAAAGTCTGTCAGTGCAGTGCCTTTCTCCCCATAGTGAGTAGCTTATTTCAGCAAGGAGTTATTCCTGGTATATATGAAAGAAAAAAGGGGTTCTTTTTTTCCTTTAAGGAGAGAAGAAATAGTCTTCCTGACAAAATCCCAGTGAAAGCATTGGGTTATCAAATGCTGGGAGAACTCCCTAAAAACATGAATTACAGTAATGCCAAAAGCAGCAAAAGCTATGCTGAGGTGTGACATAAGAAGGGAGTCTTTGGCGAGACACAGGGCCAGTCCACCAGTCCAGCAGGAATGTGTTCCAGCCACCAACGGCAGTTGCTTGAGGGAGGAAAACAAGACCGGGGATGCTTGGAGGTGTCTGTTCTCTCTTATTCCAGCGTCTGGAGGCTCACACTCTGCCCAGCACCTCTTCTGCTTTCTCTCGCTGTTGGCTGAATTTTGTTTCTATTTTCTTTCACACTGAACATGGGGAAAGGAGAGGAAGCAGGTCTACAAAACAGTTTCCAGTGTCCTTCCCTATCTGTCTGTCTGCTCCATACAAACAGTTGCTTTTCTTAGGGATGAAGGCAGAAGATAATTCCTTTAAGTGGCAATTAAGCTCCAGGTGGCTGCAGAAAGCTGCAGCTTTTGCCAGCTCCTGCAAAGACGCAGCTTGAGCCAAAGGTTTCCCTACTTCCCTAAACCAGGAGATTTTTCTCCTGTCTTTGTTTTGTGTGTGGCGGTGGTTACAGCCCTACTCCTCCACGGTAGCCCAAAGTGATTGCAGCAGCAGGGAAAATGTCAAACCAAGGATGCTCCATAAACTGGCTGTGCCCTTTTTCTGAGATGCACTAATTTCACAGAGTAGGGAATAGTTTCCTCGCAATCCTGACTTGAACTCACTGTGCCTCAACTGCAACACCTCTCTCTTGCAAGCACTGAACCCAGTTCAATCCCTTTTTACCCCTGCTGTGCTGGCAAATGTTGGAAAGAGACTTTTGATCATGTTGGATGGAATACTGTGGGCTGATGGAGCAATACACACACTCCAAGACTCAAAGTGAATCTCATCAGCAGACATGTGTGATCCTTTTGGCTCAGTAGTTAACGAGGTTAATGAGGACACCTGTATGAGCCATCTGATATGGAAGGGGATGTGTCTAGCCATAGTGACTGCTCAAGATGACACAGCATATCACTGGCAGAGCTGGGAGCAAGCAGAGCACAGCAGGGCAGGGCTTTATCTTCAGGTCTCCTCCAGGTCTGAAGTCATCCCATCCACCCTTTGGAGCAAGTGGATGGACAGAGCCATGAGCTTGAGGAGATGGCTCAAATTCAGCCTGGTGTTATGCCTGTGCGATGGAGTAATACAAGATGTCAACATACAGTCTGGATTGGACATGCCCTCTGCTATCAGTGAGGCTTGCGAACCTTAGGAGAGCTTCAAAGCCTACCTGTGCCTTCATTTGCAAATAAATGTGAGCCCCTAAACTCAGAGGATCTCCCTTTCCCAGACAGGTTTATTATCAATGGCATCAAACGGTGGGACGTTACCATTTCTACTTGGTTTTAATGATTTATCATCCCTGATTTATGCACCACTGGTGACAGCAATTTTCTCTGATTTGGACAGGTGGATGGAATTACGTGTCTCTCTGTTTGGTGTGCTAACAGAATCAGAATTAATATTTTGTCTTGCCTGGCTTATCTTAGCTAGACACTAGCTATTATTTCACCTACTCTGTTTCTCTTCCCCCTCCCTGCCACAACTAAAATAATTTGATTTTTGAGCTATACCTGAAGCAGGACTCACCTCAAATCAGATTTCAAATTCCTTGACCAGAGTCCGATCTCAATGCTATCAATCTCCACCATGTCCGAGCACCGTCAGTCATGTAATAGGATGGATCAAGCAGGGAGAACACATTTTGTGGGTCTCCACAGACACCTGCGCACAAACACACACATATTGGACTTTGTGTGCAAGCAGGCCAGCATGGGGCAGAGTAAGTGAGAAACTGCTTCCATCAGCCAACCTGGTGCGCGCTCCTGTGCCCCTTGCCATGGTCTCGGCCATGCAATCCCTCACAGAGATCATGGCTATGGCTCTGCAAGTGTGAGTGCACACACAGAGGAGCATTCCTGTGTGCTCCTACCCTAAGCGTGTCTGTGCACACCTCGCTCTGTGTGTGTGTATGCTGAGAGGCAAGTGGGTGAAAGCAAGTTGTTGATTACTCACAACATGCTTTTCCTCTGCCCTTTTTCTACTTTGTTCCCACTCGTGCTGAATTACAGTCACCATCACTGGTCTTTGCCTCCCAGTGTGGAATGCTGTGTTGTGTTAGATTCTACACATATTGCATTGTTTGCCTTCTTTTTTTCCCCCTTTCCCCTCCCTGCTCATGGTTGTTTATTTTCTCTTCATGTGTGGTGTTCAAAAGCCTGTTTGAACAGCAACTATCCAAGCTGAATGAAAAGGGATGTTGCTTTTGGAAGATCCAAGAGAAGCCTGAACAGAACTGATACAAAACTATGAATTAGCTTGAGCTTTTCCTCACCTCTTTTCTTTTTCTTTATTTTTCTCCTGCTTTTTTTCCCCTCCCTGTCTGTTTTCCTAATCCTAATTAAAATGTGCTGGGCACAAAGCTGTAATGAAGGGCTGGACTCATCATTTTTGTTTATGGCAAAACCCAAGCAGAACAGAACTCTAAAAGGACTCTGGTTGAGTCCCATCTACCTTCATAAAGAGTGTAATAAATATCAGCCACATTGATTTTCCTTCCCCGTGAACCCTTTGCTATTTGTTCTGGTCTAAGTGCACTGTGTTTTCCACTGAGGTTTCTTTTGCTCTAACTGTTGTTGTTGTTAATCTGTGTTGAGTGTGTAATTGAGATCCTAAGAGGGAGGTTAAGAGAAACCCCCTCGGGAAGACATCTGACCTACATGAAGAAAAAAAAAAAAATAACCCAAGCCATTGAGGCCAACTGCTCCATTTACCTGGTGAAGCCATTTCCTTTATCAAGGGCTCTCATCCACCCTGGGCTTAGCTCTCTTTCTGTAATTAGTTCTATGTATATGTTTTTAACCTCTGCTTGATTTTCCCATTACCTGCAGTTGTCTGCTGAACTGGTGTTACAGTCAGGGACGTCACAGGCAGAGATAGGACGTGGCCCCTTTTCTCTTCCCATTTGCATGGTGTGATTTAACCTGGCTCAAGCGATACAGTACATGTTGGGGGGTGATGCAGAAAATGTCTCAAAGCACAGATGACAACTACTTCATTCCCCTTGGGCTTCCCAGGGAGTGAGGCACGGGTACAGGTGAAAGCCTCCTGAAAGACTGTCTGGGAAAGGCGTGTTCACCCAGCCTCAGACACTGCTCATCTGCTTTCTACCCACAGCTGGCCAGCTGATTGGGCAGCCTCTGTCCTGAGCACTTGAACTTCCCGTCTCCCTTGTTTAGTTGCTGCCGCAGGGACATATTACAAATACACGGAATCCATTATTGCCTGCTCACTGTACCAGTTCCCGAATCTCAGCAGATGAAGAGTTCTTAGTGTTTTCTTAATGTCTCTTTGTAGTTTATTAGAGGCCTAGGAGGCATGAGGGGGAAATGGGAATGTGACTCAGAAATCCCTGTTCTGAGTCACGTGCTTCCTTTGTAATCTCATTTGTAACTAGACTATTAAAAGTAAATTATCTGAGCCAAGTGGCAATGCTGAAGCATAAGGGCTGGGGGGAGGGAAGTAACACTTCCCTCTGGTGTCTTCAGATACAAGCAGCTTAGTTCAGCCAGTTTAATCTGCCCTTTTCCGCCCATACTGGGATTTTTCCCGTTACTATGGGAGGATTGTTGGCGCTGACACTTGTGGACATGGCTGGCTTGATTTTGTCTCCAGACCTGATCAAGAAGTGCCCCTCTTGGCTGCAGCATGGGGATGCCTCCATTCTCTTGACATGAAGCTGGGAAGAGGAGAGGGAGGTGCCAGCTTTGTTCTCCATGAAGAATCCATTGATGGAGAGGCCATGAATTGACAGCTCTGCTTGCTGTCATCTTTCCAGGGTATTTCCATCACGCTTGTTTCCAGGGATGTCTAATAAACTGGAGCAAATTGGGATGAGGGATTATCAGGTGTTAAATAGTGCTACTGAGCTGAGCTTCCCTGATCTGTTCATTATGATGAATTTCTATTTTCTCCCAGGGACTGACTGCAATCCAAAGGCAGGGTGAGGAGGTGGCTGCTGGCATGTCGGTGCCTGTGTTAAGCCGTTAGGGCTCCTTCAGGTCCTGGCTTGTCTCTTGGTGAAGGTCAGGTCCTGCTTCTGTTGAAGCAATTTCGTATCTCCCAGTAGGGGCTGGATCAAGCCTTTAAGGAATCAGTTTCTGCTTCAGTTCATACAAGCGAACTCAACCTCTCAAAAATTCCCTTTTGATCCCTCCTATTCTGTTCATGAATTGCTGTGAGCATATCTATTGACTCTCCATGGAAAGTGGACATACCCATGTAAGAAGCCTTGCTGCTGAAGGTTTTATAGAAGTAATATTGACCTTCCCATTGACGCTGAAGAGAATAGGAAGTCCTGCTCCTCTGTAAAACTAAACTAAAATTGTATTTGACAAGTTCTATAAAATGCTTATAGATTTTTATTTTTTCCTACTTTGGCCAAAACATCTTTTTTCCCACAAAGGCTGGAGGCAGAATATTTACAAAGAAGTGGGGAAATGCTTTTTTGAAAAATATTTGTGCTGGCAAATCTTTGCAAATTTGTAAGCTCCCAGATGCATCTAAATAAATAATAGCAGAAATTTGGCTGCATTTGCAAAAAAGTACATTGGATTTATGGGCTCGTTTCAGGTACAATCAGGATCTAAGTTAGGCTTATGGAGTATTTACCAGCTTTATATAGTTTACAATGGAAGCAATACGTAAATCCAGGTCGCACCCACTCCAAAACCAGGTCAAAACCTATTTTTACTGGCAAGCTTCTGGCTGCTGCAGTCGTGCCCTGCTGCGGCCACAGGCTCACAGATCCTCCCAGAGATGTTGCAGATTTTCAGGTGGCGACATCAGTTCCTTCCCTGGGTGAAAAGGTGAGTCTCTGCACACTGGGGGGAAAACAAACTGTTCAGGGTGAGGTTGGACCTGGAGGGATACTACCTCCCCAGAGGGATATTAGTTTGCCAAACTTCACATGGTGCTGGGCTAGACAAGGCTATGCTGGGCAGAGAAAGGTCTGTCCTGTTGCTCAGCTGGTGCATGGAGGGATCCCATGGCATCTTGTGCCTACTTTTAAAAGGTGCAGGAAAATGCCAGCTCTTCCTAAGAGCAGCTCAAATCTTCTGTTCTTGCTGCTCATTGTCTCCTGTGGCTCATACCCTGACAAAAGCTCATCACTTATCAACACCACCTGCCCTAAACCCCACAAACCATCGATCAAGCCTCTTCCCTCCCTAGAGTAGGAGTGTCTCCAGCAATCAGAGAATGTCTTAAAACAAGAACTGGATCTTTATTTGCTTTGTGGCTCTCAGCTTCACGTTTTCTAGGTTTTCTGCCACAGAGAGCATAGAAATGTTCCTCTCATTTTTAAAGAAAGCTGAGATAATCTGTGTCACAGGAGATGGAGCACTGCAAAAGGTTTCCAAAGAATTTGAAAACTACCACGTAGTACACTGTGGCCACAAGCAACCTGTTGTCCGAGATAGCCTAAACCAATGAATGATTACAATGTACCTAAATATACCTAAATATCCATTATTTAAAAACACATAAACTCTTTCCATGTGCAAGCTTCATAAAGTATACGTGATCCCTGCTTTCCTCCGAAACCTCTTTCTTTCCACTGAGTTTTATTTCCCTATCAGCTCTCTAAGACTTCTTTCTCTGTCTTTTCTCAGCCCCTGATGGCTTTGCTCAGTTCATCCTCTGTCATTTGTGTCTGGATCTGGAAATATTTCTCAGGACGTTTGACTCATCCATCATTTAGATAATCAGAAGGGGAAAAGAAAAAGTTTCCAGCTATGAACATCCATAAAGAGCACCAAGGAAAAAACCCTCACCTTGAACTTCCCTTCCTGCTTTTCTTTTCATTTAATTTGAGAATCTGACTTGACAGTCTTTGCTCTGGCAAAAGTCCCACTGAAGTTATTAAGGGCAAGAGCTTGTCAGGATTAAGAGGAAGGATTTGAAATATCTGTGAGTGATAGCAATATCCCCAGTTCTATTAGGCTGGATAAGTATTCGCAAAGGACATTAACCCTGGTGCCTTGAGCCAGCTGCGACTGCCCTGGGGGGAAAGGAGATGATGCTTCCAGTGCGGACATTGTTCCATAGCTGCCTGTAATAAGGTTTTGCATCCCTTCCCTTGCAGAGCTGAACTCAGACCACTTCCCCTTAAAGTACCCATTTGACTATCAGAAACAGGGTGCTGTTAGAAATGAATGGGCAGCGAGGAGCCTAAATGGGAATTAAGACTTAAAACTTGACATTGGTGCTGAGTCTGGGTATGCTGGTGTCCTTCAGAGATGACACAGCGGGTGCAGTCCAGTCAGGTGCTTACTGACTGCACTGCTGGATTTGGAAAGGCCACCTAAACTGCACTGCAACCAAGGGGTGCACATGTTTGGGAACTGGAGCTAGCAGAAGCACCACAGTCAGAGACAGCTGTCACCTGGAGGAATGTTTATCTGCCAGCAACTTAGCATCCCTTTTCTACTGATGTGAACTTCTACTACTCCTCTGCTCCCATTTCTCAGGGAGTGACTGTTACCACAGATCAAACATTCACTTGGCCCATTTAAAGGGCAAATACAACTCTGAGGGCAAAGGGACAAAGGTGAGTGGATCAGAAAGGAGAAATCAGGATGGAGTCAGTTAAAAAAGCTTTTCTCACATCTTTTTTCGCTTTCTTGAGCCTGCAATACCAGACAGATTCAGGGATCGCACGTATTCCCAGCTGGGCACAGTGGAAGACAATTTACCTGCTTCAGAACAGGCAGGCAGCAACCTGTGCTTTGTGCAGTAAACTGGAGTGGTGCTCCTGCTCACGTTGCCTTCTCTGCTGTAATTCCTGCCCTGACACACATGGCACCTACGTGTGCACGTGATTTACTATCCCTCTTGTCAGGGGGAGATCACTTTAATGTGGATGTTAAAACCAAATAAACACCACTGAAACAAATTTAAAACAAAAATAGTGTTTCAGAGGCTGTGTTCCATTCCCGCCACCCACCACCATTTATAACTAATTGGGGCTTTGTTATATTCTCTCACCCAGTGACAGATAAATACTAAACTCCACTGGTTAACAATAATCACCCTAATTATGCCAAGATGACATTTACAATACAGGCAATTGCTAATCCATTACCTCACTCTGCTGAATACTAGAACACTCAAATTAAAAGTTATTCACCCACAAAGAACAATGTTTTAGTAGCTGACACAGCTTAGTAAAGGAATTGATTAAGGTAATTTGCAGTTTTCCCATAAATAAAACATTCTAGAGTTCCCCCGTCCTACCCCCCTTTCCCCCCAAACAATCTTTTGTGATAAATCTCTTTTTTTTTCTTCTCTTGTAGTGCGGTTAAAAGAATAATAATTGAAACTGTCAGAGTTATGTATTTAAATTCACTTACCTGAAAGACAACAGAGAGCTTCTCTTCCATCCCTTCAGGTTATTTTTGGAGAACTGGGGTGATACCTGTGGTTTGTGATGTGTAGGAGGTCGCTCCAGAAAAACCTTTGCCAATGTGGGGTTTCGGTGAAACCTAATGAAGGCTCTGAATGCATCAGGGAGTTGTGACCAGCGCAGAGATGTGCAGCGGTCAACAGCTCAGTGCGACAAACTGGATGGGACTGGCAGGACTCTTTGGCTCTCATCAGACAGATGCTGAGGAGGAACAAAAAAGGCTGTGAGTCTCCTTACACATGGGCTTCAACTCAAGCACAGGTGTAAATGCTGAGGCCTCCACTTATGTGATGTCCCAAACCAAATGCAAGCACGAACCTAAATGGAGCTGCCTGTTCATCCCAGCCTGTGGTGAGCAGCAGCGGTGTGGGGAAAAGGGAGGCACCTGGGGACCTTTTTCGTTCATTGACCTCTTCCTGACTCTTGTCCCAGCGTTAAGACACTCACAAAATGGGAAAATACCCCTCACTTTGATGACCCAGGAAGGGAGGGATTCCCACTGACAAATAGTAATGGAGGGAGGAAAGTGTTAAACAGACACAAAAAAATCAGACCTGGGGTTCATTGTACCCTTCATTGAGCAGCCCCTTGCACCTGGTGCTGGCACAGCTTCTGCCAGCAGCAGATACAGCTAGAGAATGGAGCAGGAAGGGATTTTGGGGGGTTGGGTTTTACTGTTATCACAGCAGCTACAGCCAAAGCTATTTGCAATAAAGCAGCGAGTTGCAGCAAGCCAAGAGCCCCTGCTAGCATGTACCCACTACGTGCTGGCCACTTGCAGCAGCAAAGCCAGCATCCCCCTGGGTGCCCGCGTCAGCCAAGCCACACGGCGAGCCCCGGACCTACATGGAGCAAGCAGCTTGCGGGGGAAGCTGGGTGCTGAGGGCAGCATCCGCCAGACTGATCACCGCTTGCTCAAGAGATAGCTAGAGGACTTGGAGCAGAGCTGCTATCCATCTGTGTCTCTTGCACAGACCCTCTCTTTCTGCCCAGGCATTTCATCCCAGCATAAAAAAGGATGCTAGCCATTTCTCTGGGATGTTAAAGCTTTGGCAGCTGGGCTGGAGCAGTAGCTCAGGGTGGAGAGCAGATGTCCAGAGACCTGGTCAAACAGCCCCCATGCACATGCAGCTGAGCTCTCCAGCACAGACACCCTGGGTCTCTCCTATCTCAGACATGTTAGATTTACTCTGTTTATGAAGGTTGTCATCATGGCAAACGATCTGTGACTCCACATTGCTCTGCCCCATCCATGCACACTATGGTGTATGTGACCATCTTTAAAAATCAGCATCTGGGGTATGAGGGCAAGCTCTCCCTTTGTTCTGTGCTACTCCATGGTGATCCTGCCCTGGCTGAAGGAAGGGAACATGCTGGAGAGGAAAAGCCCTAGTACTCTGCTTTTTGGACCAAAAGTGCTGGCAGTGTTTGGAAACAGCACTGGAGCAGCGCGCACACAGCCATGCACCCCACATGTTTTGCATACAGCCACTCTGGTTCA
This sequence comes from Falco cherrug, assembly GCF_023634085.1. Taxonomy (NCBI): domain Eukaryota; kingdom Metazoa; phylum Chordata; class Aves; order Falconiformes; family Falconidae; genus Falco; species Falco cherrug. Next base: position 49,897,793 of record NC_073700.1, on the reverse strand, counting down.
GCTCCTCCCTGCATGACGCTCTCTCAAGGTAGCTTGGATGCTTCTATCCCATGGAGACAGATCGCAGGAAGGCAGCTCTCATAAACAAAGACCTACAAGCCTTGCAATCACCACTAGTCCTTCTCACCCAGCTCAATTAAGAGACAATTTTTTCAGCTCACCCGCTCTGCTTTTATTTGCTCCTTCCTCATGCTTCTGGATGAGTTTTTCTTGACCTCCTTCTGTGGTGGAATGCTAATGGACCAGGCTCCACTTCAGCCCCAAGCTCCCAGCCCTGTGCAGACACCCAGGGAAGGAATGAGACAACTTCCAGAACTGCTCTGGGAAAGTGAGAGCCTTTTTCAAGAAAAGGTCTGACTGCAAAGGAAATCTGAGTGTGGAGAAGGTGTGCCATAAAAGACAAATCATTGAAATGCACACTGAACCTCATGTAGGGGTGCTTCTATTTGGAGATAAGTGGTGTTAATTTGGATGAACTTTATTCCTTCCCAAGGAGGGTAAACGAAGCCTGATTAAATTCACTTGAATTCTGAATAAGAGAGTCTGCCTGGGGAGTTAATGGCCAGTAACAGGCAGCAAACAAAGCTGGGTAATGCTTGTCGCAGCAGGGTTCAGACTTCAGCACATAACTTCTTATGATCTGAAAACTATATTTCATCTCAACGTATAAACTGACAAGCCCAATTTGTACAGATATATCAAGACAGTAATATATGCCACTCTTTACTTGTTCCTGTTCAAGGCCACACAGGGCCACGTAAATACACAAGTGTGGGGGTAATAACAGATCAGAGGAGAATAATTTCTAACCATGGCTTGGCAGGATGCAGTGACAACACTGCTTCAGCTTCACCCAGGTCTGGACCGTGTCATCCTGCAACCATCAAAATCACATCTTAAGTAAATGCAGAAGCTTGCTGAGCTCACTCATGCCAGTTGTGACTACAGTCCCAATTCTCACTGTAATTCCTCACCTATTTTCCTCTTTTTTTCCCAACTTGGTTTCCACTTATCTGGTTTTTCATTTTCCTCTCTGCCCCCTACCAAATTCCTGCCTGATTCAACCCAGTAACTCAACACCACTTCTCTTCTGATGGAAAGCTCAGGCAGCATTTCCATGGCCGTTCAGCTCTGCCCCCATCTCCCTGGCTGTGCATGATCCCCAGTTTAGACCATCACATCTGAACCCAGAGTCACGAATGCTTCAGCACTGGAGTGAACTGGAGCAGAGAGAGGCAATGCACCAGACAGAGAGGGTCAAAGCATTTGTCCTACAGTCCAGATGTATTTATAAGGAAAGGAGAAGGCTCTGCCAGCCTGGAATTCTTCCTTATTTTCTGATTGCAAGTCTGAATTTTGGTGGCGAGAAGCACCCGCAACTCTGTGTGTTTGACCCCCCCTTAGCCTCTGACTTAGCAATGCAGAAAATTCAAAGTCCCACCAAAACAGGAAAACTGTAATTGCATCTCCACTGACAGATGCTGGTTGTTGAACTGTGAGGAGCAACAGGGGATTTCTTGCTCTTTGTTCTTAAAGACACAGAAAGATGGAGCTCCCTCATTCCTCACCGACCGCAATTATTTTCTGTCTTTTCCATTTTGGCTGCGTATTTCTTCTCTGCCAAGCTTCCACTTTTATCAGACAGTGCCTGGTTCTTATACTGAGGGTGCACGGAAGTGATGGAAAACAAAGAAAGAATGAAAGCAAGAGGGAGGGGGAGAGGGAGGGAGGAAGGAGTAACATTAAAATCAACAGTTTCTCTTCCTCTCATTTTAGGTCAGAACAAGTCTTTTCAACTTTACGAAAGGCATATTGAAAAAAATCAGTAAATTCATGAACATGCAGTTATTACTTAGCAGACAAATTACATTTCTTCCGAAATGTTCCAAAATGCATTCATTTTCAGAGTACATTACTTTCATAATACTGTGTGGACCATTAAATGAGAATTTCCCTGACTTGGCTACAGAGCACATTTTTATATTTCATAGCCTGACACAGAGCCCAGGGTAACTAATGAAAATCTTTTCGAAAAGTGACAATCTTGTCTAGCAGCCTCGCCTGTTGAAGAGATTGCAACATAAAACAGATGAGTGCCCTGCTTGACAGCTAATTGTGTCAGGCTTAATTACAACAAGCAGAATTTAATCGGCTGTGCAGTGCAGTTTTTTAGGATGGGGGAACCATCTGGAATGTACCTTGCTCCTAGGCTGATGGAGGGGCGGGCATCGCTGGATTTCAAAGACAGAGGAGTAACTGTGTGTGGATTTAAATGCAGAAATAGTTCCTTCCTTAGTGTATTTCATTTGAACTGTTTGATGAATTTTAGAGATATTTATGCAAACCTGCACACTGTTGGCTTGTGAAGACAAGGTTTTGGAAACCTTCCCAGGCTCAATTTGATGAGCCTCGTTCCCCTCCGTGGCTCTGTGCTGTGGCCAGACCTTGACACAGAGCTGTCAGGTTTCACATATTGAGTCACTCTCTTGGTCCCTTGCCTCGCAAGCTCCACCGCAACACCCACCTCTCTCCCTGCCCCTGCAATCTTCCGGCCAGCTCGATCAGGTGTGGGCAGTCCCAGCGTCGGACAGAGCTAGAGCTCTGTCGTAGCCAAGGGAAAGTGCTGCAAAACCACGTTTCCCAGGGACAGCTTGGTGTCACTGGCCTGTCCTGCTTTGTAGCCTGGCACAAGGGTCCTGCACACCAGAATACCAGGAGCTGGGCAGCTCTGTTTATATTGGCATGAAAATATTTGAAAGGGAAGTACCCTAAGTCAGGGATCTTCAAGCTGTCAGGAGGAGGGGAGGGACAGGAGGGAAGAATCAGCCCTTTGCATTGCTATATATCCTCCTTTGAGGCTGAACATCCACACCCAGGGAATATAGGCTGGGGAATATGCCACCACTGACTCTGACGAGGCTGAAGCCATCGCCTGCTGAACTCTGGTAGAAAGAGGCTATTGATAACAGACCAGCTCCCCAAGAACAGCAGGCTAAAGCAGTCCTTCATTTTTTCCCCCATGAACAGATTTAATACACAGCAATTAAAATAGTCCTTTGTCATGTCAGAACAAGGAAACAAAACATGCATTTCAAAGACTTTGAAACAACAGCAACAAAAGACTCTTGCTAGCACAGGAATCCTTTGGTACCGCCTGCCTGGCAATAGCTACATGCCCACAGATGGTCCCTGCAGGCAGGAACAGAGCTGCTCCCGTCCCTTGAAGCCTGGCAGCCAGGGAGAGGGGCAAGCAGGGCCTGGCCCCAGACTGCCCTCACTCACACACAAAGCTATCAACGCCAGGGCACTGGGGATTTGCCCCAGTCAGGGCAATGAGGATTTGGCTACAGCTGCCCCAGTCTGTGGCCTGCCTGCATTGCCCAGGCAAAGAATTAATAACTGCAAACTTTCAGGACATAGTCAGTCTAAAAGACACCTCTGAGCTCCCTGCATCCGCAGTGTGCAGAGAGGTTCCTCACTTCAGAGGTGTTTTATCCAGCAGTCTTTGCTGCTGGGTAAGCAGCAGTACCTGTGAGGCTACTGAGCCCTCACTGTCTATCCACTGCTGTTTTCATCCACCAAGAGCTGGCTGAGCAAGGCCTCTCCAGAGGAAGCCACAGCAGGGAACTGTCAGGATCTAACACCTGCAGCACGGTCCCAGGCCTGCATGTTTAACCCACTGCCTTCCCCACCTCTCCGTGGCAGGGCACCACTTGATGGGACCTTCCTTTTGTGGCTGCTCATGCAGGGCTGGTTGCTGCTCCTGGCCTCAGGGCTCAAATTTGCTTCTCGACTTCAGCTGCCTGTTCTGCCTTGGCTCTGCTGTGAAGTTCCTTCACCTCATGCAGAGTTTTTCTTGGTGCAATTGACTTGAGACATCTTCCTCCTTTCTTCTGTTCTCCTGTCCATTTTACCCAGTCTTCTACAGTTTGATCTCAGAGAGGCTGCTGTGAGCTCCCTGCTGGGCTGACATTGCTCCCGCATGTCCCATCTCCTCTGGTGCTGATGGAGTCATGGATGACTGCAGTGTGGTGTCAGAGCAGTACTCATACCTGCCCCTCCCTGATGCTGCATTTTGGCCCAGCAGTGCGGTCAGGGTACGGTCCCTCTGCACCGAGCAGAAGGGAGACTCTGCGGCACCATGCACAGCATGGGATGTTTGGGAGCTGCAGGACAGTCCAGGTGAGTCCCCTTCATTTTCAGTGCTAAATCACTCAATGCCAAGCAGGTGGGTTGATGTACTAGGACAGGCCCACCTCCGTGGAAGCAGTGAAGCTTCTCTGGAGGGTGGATGTGAGCCATGGGATGGAGGAGCACTCATGCAGCCCCATTCAGGGTGAGGGCTGAGCCCAACCACTTTGTTCCGGTGGTGTGAGTGACCAACAAAAGCAAAGCCCAGGGCTTTGGGCTCAGCAGAGGTTCAACCACAGACTCATGGCAGATCCAGGTGGACTTCAGGCTGTTTTTTATGCCTGGGGTACTTGAAAGAGTCCTTAGGAAGGTGGACTCTTTCCTGCTGCAGAGCCTGGGAGGATCACAGTGGCTCCAGGCTCCTGTCATTTTCTCACACCCATCCCAGCAAGTCTGCATCCCCCCCCACAGGCTGCTCTGGCTTTACTTGGAGAGAAACTAGCAACAGAATTTAGCCCAGGCGTTATGGTCCTTGGATAATTACACTGGATAATACACAGAACCAGAGCTGCTGTGCAGCCATTGCATCCCCCTCAAATGCTTCTCTGGGTCTGCTGAAGTGACTCCCAACTCTGCCCAATGCATGGTACTGGGAACTGAAACACATGGTGGGGTTTCTGTCTGCATCAACAGCTTTTACAGCCTGTGAACAGGCAACACAACCCACTGGTTACAGCAGGCTGGCAGCACCTGCAACACTTGGGTTCATTCCCAGACTTCTCATATGACCTTGGGCAAATTGCTTGACCTTTTATTTTTTTGCCCCTTTGTTCAAATGAGAGGAATGAGACCATCTGTAGAAAAAAGCTCTGAGATCTCTAGAGAAGCAGCTCCTGCATCCCACACTCACTGCAAAACCTTCCTTCTGTTTCTTCCCCTCTCTCCTCTGTAATTTTCAAGCCAATAATCATTAGCCATCCCCCAACCAGCTCTCCCAGCCCTGCCCCACCCCCCCATCCATCAGCAATTAGTCTCTATTATGCCCATTTTACAACTGCAAAAACCAAGAGGCAAGGTCAGCTGCTGGCAGACTAGAAGTCAGAGGCAGGGAGAGTACGAGAACAGCCCATTTTCCATACCAGCATCCCTGCTTTGACCACTGGACCTTGCTACACTCAGAAAACATATCAGGGAAAGCCAGACGACAAGCATTGTCCACAGTGCTAATCTTCAGAGGACCGCATTAGTGCAATTTGATGTCAAGACGCCTTATCTATCATGAAGCAAAGAGTAAGATTAAAGAACTGGAGTTACAAGTGCCTTTTTGTTTGCACTAACTGGCTGAGCGTCTGCCTGGAAAACAGAGGCTTTCAATCTAAATTGCTGTCACGTTTGCCATACAGGAGTAGATTGGTCTCAGCACCCTTATTAAAAATACTACTAGCATTCTACAGCGGCTGCTTGAAACTCTGCAGCTCTCAGTAGCAGGGTTGCAAAGCAGGTGCTGAATACCAGATACTGATCACTAATACCCTGGTGTAAATCTGAACCAGCTTCCCCAATGTCAGTTGCGTAACTCCTGGATTTACACCAGAACTCTACACTGGGGACCTGGTTGTGTTCCCCACCCTCTTTGCACCAACTTAGCTGCAGCATGTCCTCTGCTCTCCCAGGCTGGCAGAGCCTCTGTGGACCTGGATACAGCGGCACAGATTTGCACTGGATGCCACTGCCTCCAGTCTGTTACGCTAAAACTGATATACACACTGGTATAAAGGATAGTCAGAATACAGTCCTTTCAACTGTATCGTATCTCAGTGAGGTATTACTCCAAAGCATCCCTGAAATGACTGGGGAGAAGAAAGAAGGAAGGGGGAAAAAAGACTAGGGAAAAAAAAAAAAAAAGAAATAGGATGGGCGGGAGAAATGCAAAAAAGAAAGGCAAGGAGGAGCACGGGGCAGAGTGTTATCAAAGGCTTTCGTTGTGTGCTTAATGATGCTTTAATCTCATAATGACATGGAGGCGCACAAACATGAATATGGAAGGCAGGTACAGCCAGGATCAAACACGCTTGGGTTTTTTGTGCTTTCACCTGAAATGCATCCAAAACACACTGTCAAATACTGTTTGCTACACTTGTCTCTTGCTGCCACTACTCTGCCTGGCAGCTACACTGACACTGCTCCAGCAACAGGGTGAGGGAGGGAAAAGGGACTGCAAACTTCCTTGGGGAAGAGGATAATTACTGTAACATAGATCAGTATCCTCCTGAGATGGCCTGGCTTTGCTACTAGCAACAACAGCCCCGCAGATGGCAGTGGCAAGTTAAAATCCAGCCAGCTCAGCTCTCCGCCTCCGATGGCAGCCTACATGTCTTAGTAGATACAGTTCCTCGAATATTGACAAAATCAACAACTTTTACCTGGCTCACGCTGGTTATCTTCTTGCTTCAAGGGAAGTACTTCCTTTCCATTTTCTTTTCTTCCTCAGGCTTGCTTTAGAGGCGAACTGAGGCTGTGAACAGAACTGCAGTGCTGGGAGGTCCATGGTGGTAGTGCATAGAGGGACACGGGGCTATGACAAGTAGAAACTTGGAGACATGAAGGCAATACTAGGGGACCAGGGAGGAGCACAGCGAGGTAGTGAGGAGAACAGACGGAGGAGGACGGAGCCTCACAGGGCAAGGGGAACATAACTTCTCCTTGGCACTCCTGCAAACTCTGGGGTAAGCCCCAGGCTCTCTGTGGCCCTGGGAGCAGTGTGGATGAGAGGCTACTGCTTATTATCATGTATTTATTTGCATGGCGCCATTAGAGCACAGGGGACTTTATCAGGGCAGGAAAATGGAGCCCTTGCCTTTAAGCACTTCGCAACTCAGCAAGGAGAGAGAAGATTAACATGAGCTGGTGCTTTGGAGGGTGGCAGGGAGACAAAGTGCAGGAGGGGGAGTAATATCATCAAGGCATGGAAACAGGAGGTGAGCACAGGGATCTTACAGGGGGCAGGAACTAAATATCCTGACTTTAAGTGTCCTTTCTCACCTGCTCTTCGCTCAAATTTCCAGCAGGAAAAAAAATAATTCTTGAGTCTAACTCCTTGAAGTTCAGTGGGAAGGGCAGAAATCTGCTTTCTTTTCCCTTTAACTGTAGCTCAGACCTCACCAAGACACCGAAGAGTGGTTTATGTTCTCCAGAGCTCTCAGTTAACACAGTAAAAAGATGGGAGTCTGGCACTGTGGACTTCCTTGCCCTATACCCTCCAGGACACATGGTAACACCAAGTAACGCAAGAGCTGAGTGTAGATTGCTGTCCTAAGTTTAAACTCTGCAGTGTGAATATGTATCTTGATGGAGGTATGCCACTGCACAGACCCAGGGTGAGCTTCAGGTTGCCACCAGCTCTTATGCCAGACTCCACAATGCAGAAAAGGCAACTCCTCTGCTGTGCTCTGAAGCTCCAGGGATGGGACAGCCAGCATGTCCTTTCTGACTTCACCTGTAGCCAAGGGCATATTTGATTTCCAGCTGCTTGCAAGAGTAGCATGGGCATTTGGAGTCTGATCCCTACGCTACCCTTCTGTGCTTTGTGTGTATTTGCCCACACTGGGTGTTACAGCTTCTTCTGTGGCTGCTTGGACAAGAATAACTTACTGGCTTCTTCACAAAGCCAATTAAGCAGGAGATGTAAACATATGCCTGACTTTAATCAGGTGAATTGCCTTGATGTCCTCATGGGCTCCCTGTGAAGGGGAGGTGGTGTCCAAGCGGGTATGTCTGGATTCCTCCTGTTCTCGTCTATAGTATAGGAACACTTGCTCTTGTCCTGCAGCTTGGCCATTCCGTCACCGAGCGGCTCTTTGACCTTCAGGTGTCCTCTGCATAGCAACATCCCAGGTTTAAAGGAGGTAGAAGATTAAATATGTAAAGCGGGAGCTGATTCGAGGCTGCCAGAGCTGGGAAGTGAGCAAGGAGATATTAACATTAATCCATCACCCATTGCTTTATTGTCAAAATTAAGCAAAATTGCTCCAGCAAGTCTTCTGCTATGGGAGGTCTGATGAAGTGCTGGGAAATCCTGACCACTGGTGATAGCCTGAGCACTCCAGGCTCCCAGCCTTGATGCAGTAGGTGAAGATGGCTCCTCTGAAAGACTCTTCTACTCCCTTGGTCTTTCCCCCTGCCCATACTTTTTTGTCATCTATTTCCCTCTCATCTTCTCCCTCTCGCTGATGAACGATGGATCTGTCGTCTTCACGTTTCCAGGGTAACGAAGAGAAGTTTCCCTCCAGCCCAGAGGTAGAGCAAAATCCATTCTGCTGGAAAATTCAAAGCGAGGATTAAAATTTATAAAACAGCACACGACCTAGTGCAGCATCTCCCGTTCCTGCCAATTCATCCAAATTGCCACGTAAAAGCATCAAAGCTGAGGCCACCTGCACGGGATTATCCAGTGGGTTCCTGGTGCCAGTGGAGAGCCAGTGCTTGCCTGCAGTAGATAAAGAGAGTTTTGTTTGTGGGGCTACTAGCCACCAGCGGGTCCCATGGTGTGCTCTAAATCTGTCTGCACTCCTTTGAGTAACAATGTTGGTGGATCCAGACATGGCCTGGAGAACAGGGAAGACAGGAGCTTTATTTTTAATGATGATTCTGGATCTCCCAGTTGGCCTGCTTGATCCTGTCCTGTCTAATCTGGCAGCAGACAAGAGGAGGGGCAGCAAAGAAGAATAAGCAAAACAAATTATGCCCAAGTAGGAGTTTAAGTATTCTTTAAGCAGGATGTGGTCTGGGTCAATCAGTTCCCCAGGAACACCATACAACAAAGCTAATGATCTCCTGAGGCACCAACTGGAGATACGATGGTCTGGAGCAACGACTTCTCCAGGCTTGAAGGGCAAAAATTGATGCACTTAATATTTTTGGCCAACAAACATATTTCTTCTTGAATGAAACCGCCGGGAATAAAGTACCTGAGTTCCTCTCTGGAACAGATTCCAAAGCATCCCAGTCTTTAAGCACCTAAATTTCTTGGGCGCTTCTGTTATGCCTCTCGCCAAACCATGCTCCCTGCCTGTGAAGGGTTTACATCCCAGTGATAAGACAAGAGCCAATAGTTTGATGCCAACAGATGGAAGCAATAAGCAAGTACAGTGACTGTAACAGAAATAATAAACAACCACACGTAGAACATTTTCTTCTACGCTAGCCAAGGGAAGTCCGTTAATTCTCATCTGGAAATCCCTGTAACATTTGCAGCGAGAATCTGCCATGGCTATCCACGCTGCTGCCCCACAACATGCATTTGCCTTGGTAATGTGGGCCATCACCCAGTGAATTCTGCTTTCTCCTACCAGCTCATTTCCACAATGTCCAGGGAAGCAGAATACACCGATTAGTAAGAGCTGAGCCAGATACGGGTGCAGGCTGGGTAGGATGGGGGAGAACGAGCCTTGCATCTTTCAGCTGTGTCTTTCTCACCCTGTGGACTGGGCTGGTGAAATGCAGGGGTGAGATGTCATATTTATAACACCAGGAGTTATGCATCGGGCGATCCCAAAACATAATTACTAATAAATGTTTAATTAATAGCTTATGAATGTGTTGATAAGTTCATTAAAATGATGCATGAGCACATGAATATTCCAAAGCAGGCAAGAGTCAGGGAAGTTACTGCTGGAAAGTGTGTTAACAAGGTGATTACACGGTTTACATGTGGAGCCTGCAAGCGCTCAACTCACTCCTGTTAGATGAATAGTTTAAGGCCCACTAGGACCAAACAATCTCACTGCAGCCTTCTCTTTGCAAATCTCTCACTTTTCTTCCTTAATATAAACAAATGGATGACATTTTCCAGTTAGCAGTAATATCCAGCAGTGTGGACCAAAGCAAATGAGTTAATTGCTCTAAGAAGCTGTAACTGCATTTCCATCCATTGGAATTATTGCTTCTGGAAAAACAAACATTAAAAACCTCCAGGAACAATAAGCAAGATACCCAAAGGGTCAACTCCTCCAGCAACTGCTGGTGTGGAGCAGAAATATAAATAAAACCAAGCACTGAGTGATTTTGCCTGGGCTCTCTCCCTCTTCTTTAGCTCTAGAGAACTAAAGTTGATGAGCTCTGCAAGAATCCACCCATCACACCCAACTCTAGAAAAGAACTCGGACCAGAGCCCTTGCTAACCGCTAGCCCTTGCCTTCCTCCCCTTTTTCCATCTCTGTATAGACAGGCAGGCTGGGATGGAGGCAGAGTTCTGGACAAATTCAAATGCTGCCAGATTTTCAAGCCTAGAGGAAGAATGTTTTGGTTTTTGGCATTGTTGCACAAGCTGTTTTTGGCTGGGAGACTGAACAGGAAAGCCAGGGTAGCAAAAGAAGAGCTGCTCTATCTAATCTCATCTTCTTGAGCTAATAATCTCCCTAGCTGTTCCTGCTTTTAGATCTCTTCTATATTCTAACTAATCTAGTTTTACCAGTGCCTCATCCATTCTGGATCCCTCCTCATCTGTTCTAATGATTTGTAATCCATATTGGATTCTGAGAACAAGTTTTAAAAGGCTCTTGTGAGGAGACTAAGCCTTGCTGTTAAGTTTCAGTCTGAGTTATGTGCCTAGATATGCATCAAAAACATTGCAGCTGCTCCTCAAGTGCTTGGGAAATTTCACTTTTTGTCTACTGCACGCTGAGACAGAGTCCATTCTAGCTAGATTTAGGTAACTTTTCATTCAGGTGTATCCTGGCAGCCTTGCTTAGACTGGCAGTAGCAGGGAATCAGGATACAGCAGCAGCATCAGTATAGGAGAGATGAAATAAATTATTTGTGGCATTTACAAAGACAAGACCATAGTTGGGACTTTTTGGTCCTTCCACAGTACAGATAAAAGAGGGAATTGCAAATATGCCTATCTTGCAGGTGCTAAAAATATCAAGCTGCCTAAGAGGCATTTCCAAACTTCCCATCAGTGAAAATGAATGGCCCTCAGCCCTCTCCTCATCACGTGCTGTTGACTATTGTGGGTACTTTACTCAGAGCTATCAAAAGTCACCATGGAGTGAAGAATAATAAAAATCACAGCTTGTTACCAAGACAGCTCCAAGTATTTAACAGCCTAATCTTGAATAATTCCACACCCATTACCCAGAACAGAAAGCCAGTGATGTTCTGCTCAAGCGAGCACCCAGTGACACCTGAACATGGTGTGAAGCCTCCTCTCACCCATGCAACAGGTGCGTGGTGTGCCCGCACCATCTGCTCAGTGCCAGACTCCCTTTCCACACAGCAAGGCAGGAGTACCCACACGCTGAGCATCCTCAGGGGATTCCACAGCTTTCAGCTGGGCTGGGAGCACAGCTTCCAGCTCCCAAACCACAGCCAGTCTCCCTTAATGTACCTGCTTTGTACCTCCATCCAAAGCTGGCTGTGATCACAACTCCCAGCACCTGAGTTAAGGGCCCTGCCCAGTAAAACACCCACACATCACCAATACATCCATCAGCTTAATTCTCACTTTTACTATGTACCACCTTTCAGGTGCTTTGAATGTGAAAAGCATCTAAGCAGTAAGTACCTCTCCTCCTAATACAGTACATCTCATGCTGCAAAGGATGCTTTGCCTCTTATTTTGTGCAGACGGGAAAAAAATCAGTCTCATTGTTAAATAAGTAAAACTAGCAACTTCGGAAAAACCTCTAATGAGGTCATAAGGGGTGAAATGCCACCACTGCAACTGGTGACCTTTTCTGATCTCCAAAACAACATTTGCTAGATATAGACATATACCACTGGTTGTTTATAAAGTGATTGAGGATTTTTGCTTACAGAGAGATCCTAGTTTCTGACTTTTGCTACTGCTCACAACCTTGTTCTAACAGTGACTCGCAGATAATGACTTGAAGCCTTGCAAGAGGTTTCACTGAAAGTTTGTGAGAAAGAAAATGTCTCTTCTGAAGCCAGAGAACAGGATAGGATGTTGGAAACATTTAATTTGCTAACAGCAGTCAGCAAGCAAGGAGGGTTTGCAGCTTGGTAAACAAGCATTAAAAAGCCCATGACTGCTGAGAAGCAGCTCCAGACAGTGAGGACCAAATGATCAGATGCCTCTGAGCAGACCGCACGGGGCCCAGCCCCAGCACACGTCCAGCCCCCCTGGGCACTGTAGCCCTAGACTGTGGCCTGTAGCGCTGAGAGATGGGCAGATACATAGGCCTTGGTGGCATCTCAGTGCCAGCCCTAATAACTACCAACAAACAAATAAACTCAGCTTGATAGGTCTGAACAGCACAGGCTGAGAACAGCTTTTAAGAGCTACTGCTCCTAAACTTGCATTCCTTCCCTGGGGACTGATCCTTCCTTTCAGTTGGCTTTCCCAGTCCAGAGCATCAGCTCCATGGGTTGCCCCACGTGGGTGACTACAATGATTTCATACCCGTCCCCTTGAGCATACACACACACGCTCATCTCAGCAGCTCTTTGCCTCTCACCTTGGGTCATGCTGTAAATGAGAAGGAGGTTAACCCACCAGCCACCAGTGAAATAGCAACATCTTCCTCCTTGACGTTCAGGTGACTGAAAAGCTCCTTATAGGGTCAAACACAGTAGCTTTTAAATAATGCATTGTGTTTGTTATTATGCTGGCATTTAAGTGCTGGCTGAGACAGAAAAAGCAACTGGGGTCCCAGCGCTCTGTGTTCCTTATACCGGGGCCACTGGAAACCCTTGGGGACACAACACTCGCAGTTACCTGTCCCACTGCTCACATGCTCCCTCTCCACATCCCACATGTACCTCAGTAGCTCATCACACCTCCCACACGTGTTCTGGCTCCCCACGCATGGTCACAGACATGCTTCCACCCTCACTTGCACATCCTATCCCTCTCCACACCCCCAAAACCTCTGCACCTTGTACCAACATACCCACTCGCTCAGACCTCATGTTGCTGGGCTGGGTGGATGCACGGATAACTACACATGGCCCTGAAATGTACCTTACCTCTGTCTGTCCTGGAACACTGGCTGCAAAATAGCAGGGACCTAATGGCTGTGATTACCAGGGTGTCTCTCATTGCCCTGGAGACGGGAAGGAAGAGGTGGGTTTATGCACCAAATCTGGGCTACGAGATAGGTCATTTCAGAGGAGCAGCCCAAAGCTGCCCCCAGAGCCTGCTGTGATAGACAGACCTCCCTTCCCACCCCATGCGCCATGACCATGTTCCCTACTAGCATGAGAGACATCATGGGGAGTTGTGCTCTAAGCCCTTCTCTGTCACTACTCTGTGAAAGAGACGAGAGGGGCAGCCGCCAGAATCTACCTTGCTGACTCTCAGCTGAACATTTTGGACAACCTGGTTTGAATTTTCAGGCTTGTGATGTGTTGCCAAGAGCTGTCACTTCTACTTGCATCAGTCATCTTGAGCAGTATGTTAGCAGGTGGTGTCACACCTCTGCCTGGGATCACTGAGCAGAGATGGGGAAAGGAGCTGGAAACACACGTGACCTTCAGCCAGCACCTCTCCCACCACTGTTTGTCACTGCAGAGCATTTTATTACTGAAGTCACCCTCTGCTGCCTTGTTTTAAAGCTACTGGCAAGTGAGGGTGAGTTGGGATGTAGTCAGTGTCTACCACCCTGGTCTGGAGCCAGCACACCTGGGGATGCTGTGTCAGGGCTGTGGCCTTCAGTGGCCCAGTTTCCCAGTGTTTTCTGAGGACCAGGGTCAAATGCCTTTGATGTTGCAGCAACACGTGTTTGTGGAGGGCCTAGGCTCTTTGACAGCAGATGGATTTTCCCAAAGTTACATGGTGACAGCACAGGAGAGCCTAGACATTCTGGCTCCTGCTCTGCTCTGTCCATCATCAGCTCTCACTTCCCCCAGCTGGGACGGAACCACAGATGCCCCAGCTCCCTGTGCTTTCACTCACAGATGCTATCTCTAACCATCCCAACTGCAGGGTACACCCCCCCCATCTCTAGAAGAGAAACATTTTAATGTAGAGGTTTGAACATTGAAAACCACCCAGGCCCCAGCACTTAGGAGCTGATCAAAGTCTCTTTCCTTGCACCATACATTACCTCTCCCTGATCCCGCAGGGCACCACACAAAGCTGGGAAGAGAGAGGGAAAGGCAATGAGATGCTCAAGACTGCAGCACTCACCATGCTGCCCAGAGGTCCCCAGGCTCAGGTTGGTGTCAGTCAGTCATGGTTTTTGTCCTTTGAGGATAAGACCATCCACTCTATTTGTTCCTTGTGTTTACCAGCCCAGGAAGAGAAGCCTTCCCCTCCACCCCCCAACTTAAACCCTTCCACCCTTGAGATCACACACAGCTTTTTCAGCCCTGTTTGCATAGACCAAACCCTGTACTGAAGTGCAGCATCAACCGAAGGACTAAACAGCACAACTCAGGGTAGCAGGGAGAAAAGCAAGCTGCCGAAGAACAAGGGGAGAAAACGGGAAGACTGATTTTTCACTGTCCCAACACAACTGGACTGAAAGCACGGCGTGTGGATGTGAGAGCACTGGGGAAATCTGTAACGCAGACAGCCGAACTGCCTCACAGTGCTGCTCCAGTCTCCCTTTACAACAACAAGAAACGCAAGTGATCCTGTGCAACATGCCTGATGTGCCGCTGGAATTAGAGTGTGTGACAATAAAAGGAGGCTGATTTTTGAGGAAACTGCTGGTCTGCAGCACACACCTTTGCTGCAATATCACCCTTAATGTGCTTGCTGAGGCTTTGTCATATACAAAGGGTAACCATGCAAAAATCAGTGGATCTGCTCCAGATTTACACCATGACAGGAATTTTGGCCCAGAACGTTTCTGTGAGGGTTTTCTTTTTTTCTTTTTTTTTTTTTTTTTTTCCCCAAAAGCAATTAATTAGTCTTGGTTTAGAGCAACTTCCCTTCCAGCAAAAATCAGGCCTCACTGCAACAGCAGCCCTAATTGCCACGTCAGATATTTCATAGTCCCATTCATTCCCCAGCACCATCAGCTATTGTTATAAATTAAAAAATCCTGGACACATTCCATATTTAAGAATGAAAGCACAGAAAGCGGGAGTGTAATGGAGCCTTAAAGAGACAGGAGATCTGAGGGCTCCTGACAAGACCCCGGGACTCTGACCTCCTTGCCTGCTTTCCGAAAACAACAAAATGTGGGTCTGGAGGTATTTCTAAATGCAGCTGCCTAAAAACACATCCATTCAGAATTACAGGGTATTTTTAGACTCTAAAAGAGAACAGATATAAATATATCTTCATTCCTGCTGTAATCCAATTGGTTCAATCAGTTACATCACCGATAGATTTGATCCACGCTATACAAAGATCGCTTTTATTACAGAGTGAGCATGCAAAGCATACATGTATGCGTGTGTGGGCCTGGAGATATATATATACATTTTTATATATTTGTGCATTATATATATATATATTTATATAGAGGCATAGACTCATATACCCCTCCCTTTTGTATTTTAAAAAATCCTGCCTGAATCATTTTCACAAATAAGACAAACCCCATATTTTGCTGGCAAAATGATTACAGCTGTCAGATCTGATGGATGCAGCGTCTGCAATGAATTATTCATGGAGGCTAATTATAAGCTGGCAGATTTCTGGCATTGTGGCACAAATGGGCTGGAGATCCTGGTTATTTGTAACTGATCTGCTCCTCCCAAGCTCCTGAGGCACCAGAGCAGAGGGACAAAAGGGTACCATGTACTGTGGCACAAACTGATTCACGCCAGATGAAATGAGTTAGGTGGGGACTCAGCCCTGCTCCTAGGAAGTTTTGCATGGTACAGCATGACCCTGAAAGTGACCCCAAAAGCCCCCAAAGGTTGTGTGCTCCACACTGTCATCCCAGTCTCTAAGGGCCTGATAAGGGTAATTGTTACATGAAACAGCTATGTGGGGTCTGCTTGCTGCTCCACAAGGTCTACTACTACATATCCAACAGTGGGAAACAGTAGATATCCAAGGAAAACGTAAAACTCGGGACAGTGGTTCAAAGCCAGAGCCTGGGCTACCTCTGCTAATCAGCACTGCTTCCTGCATCCCTCATGCCTTTCCTTTTTATGATTCCCAATCACAAGGAATAACGTGAGTCCTCCTTTCCCCTCTGCTGACTACAACGGAGCCTTTGCAGCTGGTAATGAAGAGTCTGCAGCAGACAGCAGTGAAGACTGGATTTTTCAGATGGGCAGCAGATAAGCTTGGAGGGTACAAGAGGCCCTGACCCAGCCCTCACTAATCCACTGCTACCTGGAAAGGTTCTGAGGCACATGCTGAGCCTCTGCCAAAGCCCACAGGCACGCACCGAAGCATGCCTGTAAGCCCTGTGCTGAATCACAGTCCTGATGAGTGAAGGTGAGGAAGAAGAGGGCTACAGGGAAGGGCAATGCAGTGACCAGTTGCACTGGCCTGACTAGGAAGCAGAGGCACTACACCAGTCCAGACTGAGCAGCACAGCTGGACTGGATGTGGGAGATGCAGTGTTACCTGCTATTGGTTTTCCAGACAGCATTTCAGGTGTCCTTCCTTCCCGTTCCTCCTCAGCACTTGAATTAAAGCCCACTGTGAGAGTCTGTAGCTCTGGCTTAAAGCTACTTGCTTTCTTTGAGGCTTTGGGGACCTTCCAGGACTTTTATTCACCCATCACTCACTGGCTGGAGAATAAAGCGTTGCAGGCACAACCAAAGGTCAAAAGAAGTTCTGAAGTTCCCTGTTCAAAGTCTCTTCCTCAGCAAGAGTTAATACAGCATCAAACTCCACCACCAAGCATGATGCCTCTCCAAGGCTCTGTTTCTATGGCTGGAGCTCATCTCTGAGCAAACCAGAGGCCAAAACTCCCAGGCTTTGACTGGAGTTTTCAGACAAACCGTCAAGCTCTGCCCTACACCACAGAAACCTGGACTAAGGACGGCAGATAGTGAAGATGTGATGATTAGAAAATCCATGACCACAAATTCTGCATCTGGGAGAAACATCCAAGGCAAATTTCTTTAAGTTTCTCCAATCCATTAATCTTCTACCGAGTAATATAAGACTTAATGCTGTTAGCACTGGACACCTAAAGGGGAAGGTTCAAGGCTTATTGGTTCAAGTAGCCCAAGTAGTTTCCAACTTCAGTGGATTTTTCATTACAGCCCAACAGAGCCAGTTACTAATGATAAAACCAGCACACACCTAAAAGGAAATGAAACCCCTGTTTGAGCCCCTGCCTAACCCTGGCTCCCCTGATAGCCCCAATTCACACTAAAATCAAAACTCCCCATGGTGATTATCAGCATCTGAAATATCACTTTGATTTCTCACCAGCCTGTGGGGTCACACACACCTATTCTGGCTGTGTACGCAGCCGCTGGACTGGTGCACCAAGAGCAGATCCCAAAACCCCAAGTGTGCAGAGAACACCTGAGGCAGAGCAAAAGATCTCATCACATGTCCATCCATGTCCCAGCTCCCTTCAAAATAAAAGGGCAGGTTATGAGCAAGAGAATGAATGTCCCTAATAAGGCCAGGCCTGGTAAATAACATTATGCCCACATTTGCTGTGAAACCATTCATATTCTTCCAAGCAGAAAGGTAACAGGAATTGTGCAGCAATAACAGGTCATCAGCTGTTGGGAGCTTTCAAAGTTTGTCTCTTCTCTCAATGCATGCTATAAAAATTACCCCCCAGAGTCTTTTCTTTCTCTTTCCTTTTCTTCTTGACATACCGTAGACATAAACTCTCTCCCTGCAAGGAAATTTCTTCTTCCATGAGTTCCAAGCTCAGTGACATTCTTCATGGTGCCCTGGAGCACAGGGTCTCTCTGTGCGTCTGTCTCTTTGGTGTGAACTTAAAGATCAAGAGTCATTCATTTACAAAAATAGCGAGGAAACATTTTCTCCTTCTTGCCTGAGTCTCTTCCCAAGTCTAAAGAAGGGGGAGCTACTCAGATTAAGAGGGAAGCAAGCAGCATGCACACTCAGGCGGTGGGTATAGTATGCACGCCAAGATAATTGCAATGCAGAAAAGACAGACATGGCTGATGATGTGCATAAATCCCTCTTGTCTATAAGCTGCCTTCCCCACCCTATGTTTCCTCTGCAGTTTTGATGTTTAATTTCAACCTTTGGGTTCTATTAAAATATTAATGCTAACATTTTATTATAATTTTATATTCCATGTTTAATATTTTAATACGATCAAAAGCCCAAATGAAATCTTTCAACATTGTCGGGTGAAACGATTATGCGCAATTGAAACAAAACAATCCACTGGAGCCAGGAGGATGTTTTCTTGGAATTTTCTTTCCCTGAGTATTTACCAAATGTAATTCTTTCGTTCTGACGGAAGGACAGCCCCCCCCCCCTTCCAAAATATTAGGAATTCAATTGAATTGTGCATTCAAGTGCCTCCAACTGAACTGAACATCCCTAATGGGTCTCAAGATTCACCTACTTGCTATAAGATGTGATGTACTTCGGAGGTCTGAAAGGAATGGGGATGTCCCATTAAGATACTAAGAAGACGTGAGACACAAGGAGGCCCAGCCCCACTGCCTCCTGCCATCCCAGCAGGATGCCTCCCCAAAGGGCCCTGGTGACACAGAAAAGACAGCCACATTGCTCTGCTGTGACAGTGAAGGTCACTAGGTGAGCCCCTATGTAAAGGTAGACCACAGCTACTCTGTGCTGATCCTCCTCCGGTCCTAACACTTCCAAGATCCCCACTGGGTGCCATGTACCTGTGACACCCCCTCTGTTTTATAGCATGAGAAAGCTGCTAACACTTCCAAACAATTTTTCAATTTAAGGCAGATTAAGAGCAAAATTCTAGTGGGACTAATAGTGTGTAATCTTCTTTACATTTCTCCTCTTGCTTTATGAAGAACAGTTCACTGCAATGGCGTATTTCACACTCCAATGCTGATATTTCAATTTCCTGCTTAAGTTACAATAAAAACTGCCCACACTGCTGATGCTCCCAAGAAGAATAATTTATGTTGATTGACGGTCTTTAATTCCCTTTGGATGCAGCTAATGATTAAGAGATGCCAAAAAATTTAAAAGCACGTCCTACCTGTGGACTCCTCTAAGCTCCTTTGGAAGGCTCTGAAAAGCTTCCAATTTCAAGCACAAAACACTGCTACTGATCTTTAAAAGCACCCTCCTTGTCTTCCCTCTCTTCCTCCCCTACTTCTTCCCCACCCCAGAGGAGGACAGAATTAAATTACTGAGCTCAATCAAAGCCTAGGGAAATGAGCTCACGGCAGAAGAGCGATGCTGGGAGGACACTCACCTTCCTGCAGTTCATGGCAGGGCAGCTGACTGCAGGATGCCCTGCCTGTGTTCCCAAATAGGTCTTTAGGACAACTGACAGCTTGATGAAGCTGAAGAGTCCATGATTGGTGTTTGTATTGATTTTTGGGGACCCCTGGGACAGATTTCAAGACCCTGATGGGGAACTGCATCCTCATGTAGATCAGGACCTACTGGACAACAAGTTAGGTATCAGCAGAAGGGAGCAGAAGCACCAAACCTTTGGCATTGGCAGTTCTGCAAAGACATGCCCTGGAGTCATCCCCCATGCACCCAATTCTGCCAGGCAACTTCAGCTACTGCTGCAGAATCAGGCATCCAGGTGTGAAACCAGGCTACAAACCTGCTCCAAGAACGGTCCCTGCACTGACACTCTCAAGCCAACTTTGCTGGCATCCTTATGTTAACCAGACATGAGAAAACATGCCCTTTGCCCCCTCCCGGCACCCATACACACACCTTCCCCAGCATGCACAGACCAGCACCCCATCTGCCCCTCATGCACCTTTGCCTCTGCCATGAAGAAATAGTTTATATTGCATCCTTTTGCCAAGACCGTCAATGTTTTCCTTGTATTCAGCAAAGCAGCTGTCTTCCTATCTTCTGTGGACAGAAACTGTCTCTCTGTGAGGAGGATTTGCCTGTATGGCAAGGATTTACTCTTTATTCCAAACTAAATTCACATCCACAGGCTGCTAATCCATCATATCTACAGCAGACTAATCCACCCAGCACAACCACATGAGGGGATTTCCCTGTGTGGACAAAATCTCATAGGCAGTTTGCTGGCTCGTAAGTGAAGAGGAAAAGGGAATTAGTTCCTGGAGCTCCCCAAATTTTGGCAGATTTCCCTAGGAGATGCAACAGGGCTGCTGAAACTCAGAGGGTTAAAAAGCAACCCCATTCAAGGGAAGACTGAACATCGTTTCAAAATGCTGAGAAATCTTCTCATCAAAATAATGTCAGAGCCTGTCATGGCAGAGGGAAAACAAACGTGCGATACATGATGGTTCTGCATGAAATATAAAACACTGTTTAGTTAAAACAAAACTCTTTCAAAAAGCATCTGAATGGGGAAGAAGGAGGGGGAGAGAGTTAAAGGCAGAAAGTACTCCACTCTCTAAACTTCAAACGGAGAAACCTGTTGAGGCGTGCACAGCCCTGTCTCCCTTCCCAGCCTGCGCTGCACGACACCCACAGTGCAGCGAGTGGTAATTACTGTCAGTCAGGGAGATGGGAGCCCCTTTGCCCAGGGCTCACCGCCCTCCTGCTCGCTTCCAAGCCCCCCCCTTCCTCTGCCGTAGCAGCCATTGGATGGTAACAGTGGAGGGGAGAAGCTTTTTAAAACCAGCCAGAAGAAGAAAGCAAGAAGAGATGGTGCTGAATGGAACTGTGGTGAACGCTTGCCATGAGGTGTTGGATCCCTGCGAGTATAATTCCTGCCCCAGGGTATTTCACTCTTTCCCATGGGCCTTGTTTCCCACACCAGGAAGCAAAATGCTTTTTACAGGGATGCACTGACATTGCTGCAGAAAGCCAGGGTTTGGAACACAGATTTCAGCATGCCAATGCACTGCCCTACCCACAACCCAACACTGCTCTGGCCATGCTTCCTGTTCTCCAGAAAACCTTTGGTAGACTTGGCTCTCAAGCCCAAGAGAATTTGACAGAAGGGATGCGGGCAATGGAATTGCATGCAACAGAAAGGCTCCTACAAGCTTTGGAGCTTTGTTGTCAACTACTGTAGCCTGCTTCTGCAAAGGAGAGCAGGACTCTCATGTGTGCCTCTTACCCCATCTGTACATAGTCAAATCCATGCAATCTCCCTCTTCCCTGCCCATCTATGAAATAGATCCTTTAAACATGCAATAGTTACTAATAACTGCCAAAAAGGACACCAACTGGGAAGACAATGACAGAAACCATGACTAAGGAAAGAAAAAGGATCCATTGAAAATTGTGGAAGATCAGCATACCTACAGAAAGAGACTTCCACAGATATGTCTTTAATCTTTCCTACTTCCAGCCCCTAATAGCAGAACCTGATTCGAAGACTTGGTGATTGATTTCCAGCCCAGACGCAAAGCGACAGGCTCATTTTCAAGTATTGCACAGCTATAATTCCATGTTTTATTTGTTATTATTTTAACCTGCTGATGGAGTGGGGCTGTATTCAAGGTAGCGGGTAACAACTCTGGCTTGAGGCATTATTTAGAGTTAGGTGTTTAAAGCAAGAGCCTCGTGCCTCTTGATATTTATGAAGAAGATGTACCTGTAGCTGCAGTGCTCGTATCTTATTGGTTTGTTGTTCTAACAAAGGATCAGGAAATTGGATGCTGTTTCTAGCAAGTGATATCATCTCAGCGGTTAAGGGAAGGCCACGGGTATTTACATGTTTCTCCAGCAAAGCAATATTAGAGTTGTCTCCAGTTCAAGGTAAATGAGTCACCTTGGAAAGCGCTTTGTGTCTGCAAACAGGGAAAGGCCCCGCTCCATAAACGTACAGGACAGAACAGACTCTCCAATAGGGCTGACCAGCACCCTTGAGATTGTGGGGCCCAACCCTGCTGCCCATCACTGAAGCTTGTCTTCTGATTTGCAGGAAGTGTTTCACATTTTTTGCCTTAATTTCCTCTCTTCTACTTTTAAGATCAAATTAAGAAAACTGGCCTTGGAGAACAGTGCACAGCATTTTGCTCACGCAGAGTAAGGTTCTTAGAAGAAAAACCTTCCAGACAGATTCAGTGAGAGCCCTCATCCCACTGGAGACCAGTATGAAAAATCCTGCTGTGGCTGACAGGGTTTTTGTGGGATTAGGGCATGTTTATGTAGCCAGAGCAGAGAATCGTGCTGGGTGCCCCCCTCTTCTAGGCCAGAAAAGTACCTTAGCCCCAACCTGGCAGCTCTGAAGCTATGCCTGACTTGTTTTAAACCTCAGCTAGCTTCCCTTGCCTTGCACACGGCTGCACAAAGGAGATGGTGCACAACTTGCTGCACTCTATGAACTTCCTTGTGAGCTCCTATATCACTCTGGCAGCTTGGAAAAGTTCATTCAGCTTGAGAAACTAAGCTTGCTGCAGCAGCAGAAGCCAAGAAGAGACTACTTGCTCAAGTTATGAAGTTTAACCTCTGCCGTGGTTCTCTGTAGCTGAGAGCAGTGGCGTTTGTGCTCACAACAGAAAACAAGCTGTAAGCGGTGATTTCTGGATGCTGCCCTGATATCCCTGAGACAGGCGCAGAACAGAATTTCTTCACACAGACCAACAGTTTATGCTGAGGTGCTGAATGTCTCTATGAAGTCTTCGGCATTCTTATTCCAGTTTCCCATTAGCTGTGTAGAAGACTAAACACCGTCTACTCACAAAAAGCTACGAGCTCTGCAGGGCTCTGCAGCAAGAACCAACAGACTTCAGCCCAGTGGATTAACTGAAGGCAATTTGAAGGTGATCCAGTGTTATCTGTTTCTTGAAGATCTCTCATTTTCTAGGCTTTCTCCCTAAGCCCTGGTCAGCAATAGCCTGGCGCGCCAGGAGCCCACACTGAATGCAATATGAAGATCCTGAGCCCCGTCCTCATGCCAGCTGGTGACTCAATGGATGTGCAAAGCACAGGACCACAGCCCTGGTCATGTGCTGGGCACCCCAAGCGCTGGCGTGATTCACAGCACACACATCAAAAGACATGCAACTACTCCGCAACCTGCCAGTTTGCCAATCCAAGAATGAAAGGGGAAGAATTAAATATATATCCTACCCAAGCTGCTACCAGTTCTATTTTGCCAGTGTGTTATTCATAAAAACAATCTCTGGTGCCAGCTCTGCTTCCCAGCCAGGGCTGCAAACTAATGAAATTGCCTTTTACACTGATCGTGTGAACAAGCCTCCTCTGACTGCAGGAGTGGGCCATACTCTTCACTGTCATCCTTCTGGGGGTGGTGGTAGCCAGGTCCTTATGGACTTGACAGCAAATGGGATGCTGGATTGAGGGCAGAGCTAAAATTGCTGGAGCAGCTCTGAATCCTTTCTAAAGAGCAGACTGCAACAACGAGGTTCCTGAGGGAGTCAGCATCTCCCTTGATATCC
Organism: Falco cherrug; assembly: GCF_023634085.1. Lineage (NCBI taxonomy): Eukaryota > Metazoa > Chordata > Aves > Falconiformes > Falconidae > Falco > Falco cherrug. The sequence continues at coordinate 49,874,273 of NC_073700.1, read as the reverse complement.
TCCAGCCATTCAGGGGGCCTGGAGGGGCGGAAGGGTTGGGGAGAAGCAGAGAGTTAGCTAAGGGCTTAGAAGAGGAGTTCTTAGAAATAAGACAGCCATCTTTGGAGAACAATGACCCCTGCCACTGCTCAAAGGCATTCAGATCTGTTTTATTCTCAGCGGGTTTTCTCAAACTCTCAGCCCCGCTGCCTTCTCAGCAGCACCACCCGGTGCATTCCAAGACATCGGTGCATTCCGAGACATCGTAAGTTAACATGAGCATTAACAAGTGAGTGGGTGTAGGCTGATGCTCTACTACCCCCTGTGATATCCCTTCATATTAGCACATACAGTGGAGTGCTCCAGAAGGAATGTGGAATCAGATTTAACAAACCCAAGAGTTCACAGCAGTCACTCCCTATACCTAGTAACCTCCCTCCCTGCTAACAGCAGGCAGAGATTTAACAGAGAGGAGGGAGGAAGGTGTCTGGGCCACCTGGGGCTCTCCTGGTGCATTATTGATGCTACAAGGTTTAGAAGTGGCTGCACAGCTGCCTGCCTGCAGGGTGGCTGCAGCTGGCCCTGCTTACAGAGCCTATGTGCCACCTACTCAGCCTGCTGAACAACCCTTCTATGTGTTAGCCCTAACCCTAATACATCATGGCTGTCCCAAGCCCAGAGACCGGGCAGGTACCTACAAGAAGCAGAAATTTTCCTGAAACAGAGAGGAAAATCCTCCCACGGCACAATCATGAGAGCTGAGGCACTTCAGTGCTATGGCAGATTACGATCCGCAAATATGCCGCTTAAAAATGATGTGCTAAGGCTAATTTTGAAGCACTGTGTCCTTCAGCGGATCAAAACTGCAACCTGCTTGTGCTTCAGTTTCCCACTGTAGAGAAAGGAAATGATAGCCCTTAGCACTGGGAGGATAAGTATGTTAAACCTGAGAGGTATTCATCTACCACAGTGATGGGACTAACAGAGAGGCAGAACAGCAGAAGGGAACCAGGGATGGATGCTGATGTGACTGAGATGCAGATATCATCAGTCAGGCACTGCATCTTACCCCCAGCCTGACGATCTCAGAGCCACACAAAATTAAACTTGATGCAGAGCTGCACAGCACATCCAGCTTGCTTCTTCCACTCAGCCTCCTTTTCTGTTTGCAAAGCTGCTCTCAGCCTTTTTTTCCACCAAATGTGGCCCTCTTGTGTTCACAAGAGAAATATGGAGAAACCAGTAACAACTGCTCTTGAATACAAGAGGATTATTAGAAAAGTGGCTTTTCCACACCCTGAACTCCATTCACATGGCTCAGGGAGCCACAAGCAGCATAGTACAGGCAACAGCCCCAAATCCCACAAGAAGAGGCTGAACATAACTCAAACATCACAAAGATTTCTGCCTTCCCTCCCACCCCCACCTCCCTCTGGTTTGGAAACAAAGACTCCTTAGAGGTTTGCAGATCTAAACATGCAGTGCTTGGAAGAAATAAAACCCAAGTGCTATTATCTGAAGGGTGGAGAGGAAGACCAGCAGTAAAGAATACAGATCAGTCTGGTGTCACTCTGCGACTGTGTGTATACACATGTGTATGTATGGCCACATGCACACAGAGGGAGTCTGCAACACGGCTCAGATGTACAGAAACAAAATGAGCAGTCGTTTATATTAGGGTTTCCATAGAGACCAAGTTTTGAAAGAATTAAGGTGGAACGATTATGTATGTTCCAAAGGGCTTGAGATAAAAATAACCTTGCTAAGCTTCGCATAGACTAATTAGACTATGATCCTTGACTTCAAGCTCTCCTTGGTGATACAGTCAACCTGGGCTTGCCTGCATGTTACCAGTCCCTGCTAGTATGCAAGGGAGAACGAAGCACCTGAAACAACAGCAGTGATCAAGAGTCCTGATGCCCATGTCCCTGGAAGGCTGTTATGCTCTTCAAAGGCTGGTCACCTGCTACCACTCTGCCATAATAATATGTGCCCCAGCTCTTCTGCTGTCACCAACACCCAGGCAAAACATTCTGGGTCACAACAGTGGGCTTCTGCTGTGGTATTGCAAAAGTAAAGAAGAAGTAGAAAAGGAGGAGTCCAGTGATAAGCACTGGTAGATTTCCACCAGCCATGGCAAGGAAAGATTGACCCAGAGGTAATCCAATTCACCGAAACCACCCAAAAGCATCTCCTTGATGGCAGCCCATTCTCTCTAGAATCAGCCAAAGCTGGCTGACCTCCCATGATTTTCAGGAGCTCCAGGGAGCACCAGGGAATCGTCACATACTGGGCAGGGGGGAGGGATGGTGGGGAAATGGTTAGTTGGCTCCTTACTAGCCTCTATGAGAAATGCTCTGACATTGATCTGGCACTGCTTGCATACCCAGGTACAAACAAGAAAACGGAACACAACAAAAGGGAAGACCCTAAGACAATGAAAGAACAGGAGGATCTCTGACAGCCTCTCCCACCCTGTGATATGATACAATTGCTCAGTCTTGGCCAAAGCTTTAATCCTTTAGAGACTGGGTGGTAAAAAAAAGTGCAGTTTGGGTGGCAGGTCAGCGAAAACTGCTCATGCACTTAGGTCAAAATGGCAGCATGGGAAAATTCCTCTTTTGAAGAAGCCAGAACAAAATCTTCTCAGTGCTTCACTTTGGAAAAAGAGGTATTTTGTTCAGAACCGCAATAACAGGGTAAATGCATCCAAGAAAGCAACAGAAAGTTTTGCTTTGGTGTGGAACAAATACAACTCTTTGAGGCCAATTACTTCTACTTCTACTTTGGCAAGAGATAATGGAAAAAAACCTCTGTTCAGGTGGCCTCCCCCCAAATACATCACTCTTCAGTTTCCTCCAGTTAAAGCCATGAAACAAATTAGAAGTTTCTCACTCAGCTGCAGTCCTTAGCCAGAAGAGCAATTTCCGTGCTGCCCTCAGCCCAGCTGTCTCACAGTCTGGCTATCTAACAAGCCACAGTGACTCCCAATATATTTTTCCTAAAGCAAATTCCTAATGATAGTTATGAAAACCTCCTTATGGTTTCCCAGCTGATGCAAAAGTAACATACAGTAACAGGCCATGATTCACACATGGATGTTTCTAAAAGCAGCCTCTGATTTTTGGGGCTGCGTGTGGGTCCCTTCCAAATCACCCCAGATTGGGCTTTAGGGACTAGGCGTGCAACACTCACCACGAAATCCCCTGCTTCACACCTGACCACTGCTTTAACATGCTCACCAAGCAAGTGCTGACACCTTCTGTGTCACCAGTTCTGCCTCGTTTACTTTTTGATGGCTCTCGCCCAAAGACTGAGGGGGAAAAGAAGATATCCCCTTTCCTCTTCAGCTTCTGGATCCTGACGGACAGTGGCAAGTGATAGTAAAGCTGAAGGGCTCCAGATCCGCACCCCCCCCACCCCCCCCCCACCCCGAGATATTTTAAGAAAGGGGAAAAACAAATGTAGAACAGTTTTGATTCACAGGACTGCTCCTCCAGGAGCTTTTCAGGCAGGATGGAGAAGTTTACCTCTGCATCCCACCGTAAAGGCTCAGGAAGTGAAATTATTAGAGGAACATTTTCCCCCTTGCACAGAATAATCCCCCGCAACCTCACGTCTCTGTCTGAAAGATTGCAGCATTCTTCTTCATAAATGTCTTTAATACAGAGGCCAGCTACTGTTCTTGGCAATGGTAATGTAAGTCTGGTGTAGCACCATTGATTGCCGTGAGTGACTCGTGCCTTCCTTGGGTGCAAATGATAAGAGACTCAAGCATGTATTTCTACTTCCCATGGTATTCCCCTACAAAAGATCAATCCTGCCTGAGTAAAACAGAGAGCTGCAAGGGCTTGAATTTAATTCAGACAGACAGAATGCTCTTCTCTGCAAACAACGCCAGGACTCTGGCATCTGTAAAGGTTCCATGTGACGCAGTAAACCTGAGTCAGGCCCACAAAGACACGATCGATGAGGGCAGAAATTGGGAGGCAGGACATGTCTGGCAGACAACACAGGCCTAGAGTGTCCTGTGGTGTGCTCGTGTCAGCAGAAGGTAGAGGGGATGTGATGTGGTTTGACATGAACAGCAGCAGTACAACTTTCCTCCTTCCAAAACAGCAAGTTTCCAACTCATCACCTGTCCTCAATACAGCCAAATGAACTGCCAAATAGTTTTATTTTCATCCTGGCCTCCTATCAAACCACGTTTAGCTGATCAGTGTGTGCATACACATGCATGTGCATTTATATCCTTTCCTTTTTCCTTATCCCCTTGTAATTTTGAACTCACTGGCCAATCCAACTCTAATCTGACAGAGGTCTCAAAGAAGCTAAATCCCAAGAGATACAGCAAAAATACATATTTGATCAGGCTTGGCAGACACTGTAATTAAAAGAAAATCTGAACTGTCAGCTCAACCTTTACTACACACTAGAGACGCCACCCAGCAGGGACTGATCCAGAGAGCGCCTTGCAAGCGAGCTTCCCCTGAGCTACATGCAGGCAAGACTCTTCCAGCTCTACTTCAGATTCCCCTCCCGAGCTGCCTGTCCCCCAGCACCCTACTGTCTCCAGAGCTGGCTTCAGTTCCATCAGAACTTCCAGGGTCAACTGCTCATTGGGTGAGCTCATTATGGCCCCACTGGTCTCAGAAACATATCTTTAACCTTGGGAAAACTACAGCAAAAGCCAGTGTCTCTTTCAAAGATCCAGTGACACCTAACACAAATATGCCCATTTACTGACGTACCTGAATTTGGTTTAACTTGTACCAATAAACAAGCCCTAGGTCATAAGTCTGCAGTAAAATTAGGACTGAGTATCCAGCTGCTCTCTCCTAAATGCACACCTCAGCCTCACCTTAGCATCCCCTTTTCACCTCCCTACAGTGCCTCTGATCTGTGTGCAAAGGCAGCCCTGCCGTGCAAGGCACTATACAAATACAACCATTGCAGACTGCCTCGACTTGCTCACCATCAGCTCAGACAACAACTTCAGCAAGAATTTGCCTGAGTCTCCCCACTATGCCAGGACTTGGCCTTTTCTCAGCAATCATCTCCTGCAAGGGGAAAAGCAGCTTGGTGTTCAGCTGTCAATACATGTGAAGAAGCCTTGACCCCCTCTTCTTCCCTCCCATTCCACGAAGATTAGCGTCAGCTGCTGCAGGTGTTGCCAGGGCTCCTCAGGGAAGAGTACAACAAAAATCCTCTGTTGAAGGTCACCAGCCGCAAAGTACCATGTGAAAGAGTAGGCAGAGCACACCAAAGATTAATGGCATTTCAAGATCTGTCTGTGCTTGGGAGGGTCTGTGGAGAGAGTCAATAAAGACTAATATGATTTTACATACAAATTAATCATTTCAATGAATTAAATGCCCCGAACAAGCCTGTGCGTGGCCATACTCCTGTCCTGAGGAGCAGGGGGAGGTATTTGCAGAGAGCAGAATTAAAGAAATCACGTTTTACGCAGGCTGAGCCTGTGGGTTTTTCCAGTCTTTTGCTCAGGCAATAATGCCAGTGTCAAGAGCATGACTGGGCCAGTGCGGCCCCTGGGTGCAGTGCAAGGCTGGGTAGCCCAGGCTCTGACACTGGAGTGGCCACTGTGTGGCCTTGAAGAATTTATACCTCCTCTCAATGCCCCTTTTAAAACAAGGATACCGACACTGTCTTCCTTTGTAAAATGCCCCCAGAGCTTGCAAAGAGGAGCACTGCATCACAGAGAGTTATTGCTCCACCTAATTCTTTCCCCTGCCCTCCTCAAGGTAATATCTAAGCATCTCCTAGACCTGCACAAAGCTATATGACTCATGTCTGTCATATGCAACTCCTCCGTGATACCCAAAGGGAAAATTAGGTATGTGGTGGCATGTTTTGATTTGGCAGGGTTGTTTCATGTCTGGGCTCTGTTTCTGGATGAAGGGCTCCCTGTGTGTGTTGCTTTTTTTAACCACCTACAGTGCTCTGCATCTATGTGAGAGAAGTGAGGGTGATGAGCTGCTTGGAAACCAGGCAATAGGCAGCCATTTCACAGTTTGGGGTCATTGAGACCTGACATTTAGGGGCAAAATATGGTTGGAAGAAGTAGTTTCACTGACTCCAGTGGCACCAGGCTAGGGAAAGCTGGGTTAGGGCTAGGCCTTGGTCCACTGAAATCCTCCTGGACTCTTATTTCCACCTTATGTCTTAACTCCTGACCCCCTCCTGAGATTCAGGAGAGAGAGGGAAGTAACAGGCATTGAAAGCTCTGCTTTTGTTTGCTCCCACTCCCAACTGAGGCACTGACCTCCTCCCTTGTGGATGGGAACAAGCCCATGCCACTGGCCACACTGTTCCTCCAGCACCCAAAGGAAGCGGTCCTGGCAGCACTGCCCTGTGATCCTCTGCCAGGTGAGAGCAGGCAGAATGTAGCCATGTAACCGCCTCCTGCTGAAGGCTTTGTCTTTAATGCACCAGGCTGGAGAGCACATGCGATTCCTCCTGGTCACACAGCAGGAGGAGCCTTGCTGACCATCAGGAACTTTTATCTCTTTAAGCCTCCAAGGCAGGAGAAGGTGGGATGGTCTTCCCCCCTCACAACCACATGCAGCTGCTTTCTTCCAGAACCAGCTGTGTAAGGATACTCAGATGTGGATCCACAAGCTATAGCTGGTGTCTGAAGCATGGTCAGTCCAGTGCCTCCTGTGCTTTCTGTTAGTAGATGTGCAGGAGGAAAGAGGAACACAGGATACTTTCCTCGAAAAATGCCTGGGACTTTCAAACCGTTTTCCCAAAGAAATAAATTTTTCCTTTTCTTTTTCAAAAGCACTTTTGCAAAAAGTGCCATCAAAGGAAAAGTCTTCCATTTCAGGAACATTTGATTTTAGGACCTTTCTGAAAGCCCCAAACAAAAGTTGAATGCTCTGGACACAACTTTTCAATGCTTTGAAATGAAAATTTCCCTCAGCCTTCATTCTCCCTCTCATAAAATATCTATTTCATGGCCCATTTGGAAAATACTACCTTCTTGGTTTTTTCCTTCAGATTCAGAACAAACCCCACATTTCTACAACTTCAGTATTCCCCCTCCTCAGCACAGGCTGTGCTGAGATCTCCTTGTTTTCCTGCGAGACACCTACTCAGCCAGCTTCAGGCATGGACGGAGCCTGCAGTGCAACAGTTAACATGGTAATACTCCAAGGATTTTGTTTAGAGTTTTATAGCATTACATACCAGCCTTATTGGATTTAAATGGCTTAAATTAACTGGGTTATTTAATGGATTGTCCAGATTAGGGAGGAATCTGCAAAGGCTGTTACTTCAAGAAGAGCAGCTGCATTGGAAGAAAAGATCTCCAAGTAACGTTAATATCCTGGAGGCTCACAAGTCCTGACAGGCCACTCCTGTCCTTTATTGACATTCTCTCATACGCATTTAGCCAGGTTTGTGTTTAGTTTAATAATCTCCTGAAAGTTTAATTGTTGCTTTATTCATCCATGACCTTTCCTTCTCATCTGGAGACATATTATTGCTAATCTACAAATTTCAAGAACCAGATTTATTTGCAAAACCAATTATTCTGCTATGCAAATCTCCTCTCTTCCTGCAGCCTGCTTGAACAGGGCTTTTTTACAGCTGCCATAATATATAGACACTATTCAAATATTTAAATGTAAAATTTATCTATATTTCTTTTCAAGCATGCCTAGGTTCTATGTGGTACAAAGTTAATTAAAATCTTTAGAATCAAAAGCAGGTTTCCTGACCTTGATCCAGACCTGAGACTTTAACCTCCAAAGTCCTCACTTAACCACAGGGGAACTGGGACTACCAGCAAAACGGAAATCACTTCACTGTCGGTAAACTTCTAATGGAGAACGACATCCTCTCCATTAGTGTCAGACATGACAACACCAGTTCAGTCCCAGATACAGACACAGGTTTCCCGAGCTGTTTGCAGATGACTGACCTGAAGTTACTGCAGAAAAATGCTCTCAACAAGAGTCTTTGCTACATATCTTTACCCCAAAACATTCTGGGTGGCACTGCGCCCCTGTCTTCCCAGAGTGATGCCTCCCCTCAGCCTTAGGTTTTATAATCCTGCTGGCACAGGATGTGAGACAGAACACTTCATCTGAATGTGGGGCTGCTCCAAGCCTCCACAGATCCAGGGACTCGAGCCCTCTTCCTAAATAATCAGGGACCACCATACTTAACATTAACTTTAGCTGCCTCCCTGCCTCAATTTCCCCACCTGCGACAACAGGAACACTACCAGTTTGTGTACGCTCAGGTCTTGAAGTGGTGAAGTGCCACCTACTGTAACCCTCCTGCCCAAAAGCACAGCTACTGTCCTATGACTATGGAGCATCATCACCACAATTACAGGCAACCGAGAAACCAACATTTTATACTAAGACTTATGTCAGTGCACAGCATTATCAGGGAAGCTTGCACAATTAAACCATAATTCAGTGGATGGATATTAAGTACTTCGCAGATGAACAAATTAAGAAAGCATTAGCCACAGGATTCGAGGGAGAGGCAAGGTGGGTGCCAGCCAGCGAACGGAGATATTCTACTTGTGCTCCCGGCACTGTGCCTGCTCACCCAGCAGCCCCCCGGCCCCTCTGCAGCTCCCCTCAAGGCTACAGGGGGTTGGGGCTCCCCCAGCACCAAGGTCCCCAGGGCAGCTGGAGCCTATGGCTCAGCTGTCTCCAGGTGCCTACAGAGAAGCCAGGATCCACTAGTCCTCTCTTGGATAATTCTGAAAACATGGAGAAGGAAGCAGAAACTAAGGGGGGGGAGGAGATTTTGAGTCAGAGGCACTGTAGATAGATAATGCAGGATTACGTTTACTGAGGAAGGGGGTCTTTATGCTTGCTCCAACATGAGAAATGTTTGCAGGCTTAGGCTTAGAAAAAAACCACCAAAGCAGCATGAGCTACAGATGGATCCCACGGGGACAGAAAAGTACCCTAGACTGCTAGGAGATGCCATGGTTCACTCAGCTACACACCCACTTGGACCTGACTGTGAAACAAGCACTCCTGGTTGTTTTGCTTCAAGTTGGTAAGACAGAAATAGTTCCATATCTCGCCAATAAATGAGCACCATCAAACTGAAGGACGAGAAACAACAGTAGTCTTTCAATGAAACAAAATTACTTGCACACACACGAAAGACTGAAAATACATGTTGTTGAAACACCTATCTCCTGTACTGCGTACTGAAGTAGAGGAGGGAAGGAAGGAAGGAGGGAGGGAAGGAATATGGTGATAGTTTGTTTCCTTGAGATGTAATGGAGTGAGAGCTCTGCTTTACAGACATGCAGCTGCAGATGACTCTTACACACTTGTATCTGGAGCAGTCCCTTTTCCCTGGATACCTGCAGAGCTCAGAAATGGGAACTGGTCGCCTCCTGGCAGCCAAAGCCAGTGAAGTCAACCATGCCATTGGCTTCAGTAAGCTCTGGCTCAAGCTTTATATATTTCAGTTATGAGTGGCTTTAAGCAGTTTTCCACAGTCTGCAGATTGTTTCTCTTGCTCAAATAATTTAGCTTTAACCTGAGGCTGTGGGCTCAGTCCTTGCTGTCAAAACCCAGTGTGTAGCTTTGCATGAGCTCCTGAGGGTATGGGGGAATACAGCATGTATCTCTCCAACTCCTTCAAAGTCTAGCAGAGCTGCTTTATATTTGTAGAAATCAACATAAATAAAAATAAATCTTACAGGCTTTAGTCTATGTTTCTCCACTATATCCTTGTCCACGCTGGATTTACCCGAGTTGGTTTGTATCTAACAGCTTTGATGGGCACATGTTTACAGCAAGGCAGACCCCAATAAATACTAGCAGGGATAAGGGCTCACTCACAAATACATCCAAGCAAAGCAACCTGTAACATGCAGCCTGTGGGCATGGGTGAAAGTATGGACCCACCAGAAATCCCTGGCTGGGTGTCCCAGTCAGCCCCCAGCTCATTTCTGTGGCTGCCTGCCAGGGTGCACACACAATCTACTTGGGGTATTTCAATCCCATGTGCACAGCAAACCAGGCTGCTTTAATTACCGCTACAAATGTTATGATGCAAATTGCTTTGTTTTCACTGCTATTTTAGCTGGAGTTAGAAACTACTTCTTGTTCTCCTTAGTAAAGGCAAATAAAATTCAAACCCCTGTAATAGTGTCCAATTACATTTGGAGCTGGAAACCTTAAAGGGGAGAAAAGAGGCCACATTCCCCTGCTGCTGCATGTACCGTGTGGTGGGCATAAACGAAATGTGAATTACACCACTTTTACCAGCGTAAATGATTACAGGACAGCTGCAATCCAAGGTGAAGCTGACCCCTTTAGTAAGTTTATTTTAAGCTCAGAGACCATTAAATATGACAGAAACATGAAAGAAGCTTCCTCTCAGTGACATCTGGATGAAAATGTGACTGATTTTCTGGTGCCCTGCAGCTGGATTCTGGCACCTGTACTGGGCTGGCCACAGGCGCTCTGTGCTGGAATAAATGTCTCCATGAAGGGCATGACAGTGCTTGCAACAACTGGCCACCGTCAGTTTGCCAGAGTTGTTTGATATTCTTAGCTTTTCATCATAAGCTGACTCTCATCTTGTCTTACAAAGCTGCTAGTGAGGCAGAACTCCACTGAAACCCAACATCTAACCTAAGTGCATGTCTAATGCATTAACACCAAACCCACTGAAAAGCAGCAGGTAGCATTGCTCTGGTCTGATGTGTATTCTGCCGAGCTCAAGGCAATAAGAGAACTGGGCTGTGGTTTTGCTCGATGAAACCTTCAGTGGCAGTTTCAGCTGACTGCGTCACCACTGTACTCTTCGGTCCTGTCCTCATGCTATCCTGGACAGCCCCTGCACTGTGCTGACATAACCAGGTGCATGGACAAGCTGAGAAATAGACTGGGAAGTGGGTCAGCTTAAAAAAGTAAGTGAACTCTCTTTTGCTGGGTTGTTGTTCAGCCAGATCTGTTCCACAATCCACTTCACACACACAGCCATGTCAGTACAGTGTGCAATGTCTGCCCCTGGGGATGAGATGGATACTTAAGAAGCAGGTACACCCTAAGTCTGTTCCTGTCATCATGGACTTTTTTGCATGATGCCACATGCTCCAGACTCATCTTTCCAAAATAGCTGTCAGCCTTATTGCTTCCCAAAGCTGCAACGAGCAACAGCAGCCTTTTAACTGACATTGTGCCCAGCTCCCCTGCCAAAATCTTGAGACACAAGATCCTTTATCTCCAAATTACACTGATCTTTTCCACTTCTCCTTCAAATAAGATGAATCTTATAATTTGTCACATAGCTGGTGGTTTCCAAATGTCTTTAGCCAACAGAGGCTGGGGCAGGGGGGTGGGGGGGATGCTATTCTTCAGGTCAATTTGTGAATTGTTTGGCTTGCCAGTCAAGCAAGTTTCACTCACTTGGAGACAGTACATCTGAGCTATAAAACCTTAACCTCAAAACATAACTCACCGAAGTTAGTGAGCAGCCTGTCATCACTGAGAGCAACGATCCTTAACCCCTTATCTAGCTCTGGGGAATCATTATCTGCAGTTGTTAATTTAAGCTTGTTTTAAGTAATAAAAACCTAGTTCTGCTAAAAAAGTGTCGCTAATTCTATTACTGCTTCATTATTCAGTTTTATAGTAAGAGTTATTGTTTTTATTGATTTCTGATAAAATTGCTGTTCAAATAAATACTGTACATGCTAGCCAATTAACATAACTGGCCAACTTTCCAAGCATTTTCACTCGCCAGGCAAGGGCTGCAGAATCCTCTTAAAACAATTGAAGCAGAGTTTAACCTGCTCCTGTTGAGCTGTGCACATATGAACTGTCATCCTGGCCATGGCAGAGGGTACCAGACAGGGAATGCCAGGCTATATGGGACACAGGTATGACTCTAGGATGGAATGTGGTATTGCCCTCACCTCAACTGTAGTAGTCTTCCTCCTTTAAGCATGGTCTCTCTCAAGCATCAACCTTCAAATTCACTTTGTTATGCACCAATCTATGTACATTTACGTACAAAATAAAAACTATCAGATCCAATGGTACAGGGCCTAGCAGGTTTCAACTCCTATTCAGGCATTCACTTCCCACTGAAATGCAGTCAAGGTTTGGGGGCAGGTCCTCACACCAAGTAATATTAGCCAGGAAGGGGCTCCAGAAGTGCGACTCAACTTGTAGGTAAGAGTGATATTCCCTTGCAGCTGTGGGCTCCAGCAGGATGAGAACAGTCAGGCTGAAGGCTGGACATCAGTCAATAGTATTCAGAGTGGGAAAAGTCCCAGAGAACAACAAAAGCAAGCTGAACAGGTTGGGAATATAATCATCCACAAACTTCTAAGGCTAGCACAATGACCACAAAAGCCTCAAGCAATCCATCTGTCAGCTGGGAAGATGTAATTCAGACAGTGAATGGAGCCACACTAGTGGACAGCTCTATGGGTACCAATTTACTTGAAGAACGAAGAGAGTTTAATCAGTCAGGGTTCAAAAGGCATGCAACATGTCAGAGGAGAGCAAAACTGATTGTACACTCATCACAGGTGAACTAAAAGATCAGAGAAGACAAAACAATTACAAGCAGATAATGAAATGGATAGTCAGTAGCACCATCAGAGCCTCTATGGGTGTAAATCCAAGCTAACTGTGTTTGCAACAGCAAGGACTGCAGGAGGAAGGAGAATGAGGGGCTTTCAAGTGGGCAGCAGGACCAGCCTCCATCTCCCCACGCGCTGCAGTCCCCAGTCCACTCAGAGAGGAGACAGCCCAGATCTTAACACTCCCCTGAAGACTGTGTGGTTTGGGGGCCAGTGCCTCTCCAACACCTCTCCTTTGTGGCTTGTGCCACAACCACCAAAACGTGGAGGAAACATTGAACCCATTTCCAATACCTCAATTCAAAATCACCATCACCAGCAGTTTTAGGATGGCTGCTCCTGCCCTTCCTGCTCTGCTAGGGACCTGACAGTTGCTTTGTGGCTATATGAACCATTGCTCACCAAAACATCAGCTCTGAAGAAATAACTGCTCCAGGGAGCCCTGAGACACAGTCACAGGGAGAGGCAGATTAGAGGAATCAGTCTCATTTTCCACCAGAACAGCTGGGAACGTGAATGCACTGTGGGTGACTGTCTTGGCTGAGACAGGTTACCAGCAGCTGATCGAAAGGAATGTCTCAAACCATTCAGTCCCCATGCCCAACTACTCCGCGTGCTGAGACACAGACATCCAGCAGGATGTTTGCTCTGCCCTTCCAGCACTTTGTGGTGTAAGGAAAAAGGGAGGTGGCTTTTCCATCCCCTGCCTTTTACCAGGGGCTGACTATGCCAATTCCTCCATGCAAGGAGGGTGGTCTCCAACCCCATGTGGTACTTGGGATCCTGGAGCCAGAGGCTGCATGCACTGTGCAAAGCCCCAGGTGGTCCAGGCTAGGCAGAAGCGCATCAACTGCACACACTCACACCAAGTGCAAGACTCTCCATGGCTCTCCACAGGGTTGCAGAGAACCAAGCATTAACTCCCCCGCTGCTGCTTTGCTGCACCCCAACACAAACAGGAGGACGTCAGTGGCAGCTGAAAGGGCCTCTGGGATGGGGGCCTGTGTGAGCAGAGCACTTGTGGAGAGCAGGAGATAATTATCTCCTTGGAAGCAACAGGGCTCATTTTTTAGAGAACAATGCTTATCTTTCCATCTCGCTTGATGATCCCTTATCATTACCTAATCCTCCTGGGCTTCACAGACATTAGCTAATCTTGTGATAAGAGATTAAGAAAAAAGCCACGACTTGTTCCCAGGCGTTAATGGCAATTTCCCCAAAGCCTGGGTGTATGACACAGAGATCCAGAGATGCCTTACAGGCCTTGCTCTGTTTGAAAGACACAGGCAGAAACCTGATTATTCCCAACTGACCTGCTGGGTACTTAGTCATGGTCGTTCAAGTTGTTTTAAGATGAGAAAAAAATTATCATTAGGAGGAGCTGTGCTAGAGCAGTATAGCAATGATAGCTAGTGCTTTGATAATGCCCATAGAGAGGTAAGCATGCCAAAGGGTAAAGCAGCATTCTGGTAATGTTTCTTGCATGCAAAGCAGAGCCATCTCTAACAGGAAGGTCAGAGACTCTTACTATAGGTTGGGATAAACCACACTGAAACTGGTAGTTTTTTAGCTGTTACTCCTCGAAAAAATAACTGCAGTTAAGCACATGCATCTACAGAAAACAGGAAATGCAAAGGTGCCCCGAGTGTGAATGCTTTGAGAAGGAGAAGGAGGGGTGTGTGTGTGGTGGGAAATCCCTGGTTTAATTTGGAGGTAGTGAGAAAAGGAGCACAGAAGGAAAGTCAAACACAATCATGTGTGCCTTGTGGGAAGGCAGAGACACAGAACGAGTTTCTGAGTTGTGTCTATGTATGAAAGGATTGGAGCTGTTGTTTCAGGCTGTGGGGTTTCTCCCCTGCTATAAAACCAGACCTTTGCACATCCATGTAAAGAAAATTGCCTCAAGGATTCCTGACTTCAGTACCAATTTGCTCCCAACAACACTCTACGATATCTTCTTCTGTGGTTAACACAGCCAGAGCAGTGAGCAGGAAAATGTAGAACCCCCCACCCTGGGAGGCCATCCGACTCATTCAGTGGAGGATGGTGACCAGGTTTCATGGCATCGCTGCCGGTCTTGGGAACCACCTTTGGGAAACCGCTCTGCTTCCAGAACTTGTTGCGCCACATCAGCATAAATACAGGATCCTAACAACAGCTGCAGTTTCCAGTACTTTCAGGGCCATGTACTCTTTTTCTGCACACAAACAGCATGTTCCATTAGCCCAAATTACTTTTGTTTTCAAAGGAAGACATACCAAAGAAAGAACAAAAATAACTACTCTTGCCCAGGACAACACAATGTATGTGTTTTCTGGCTCACTTTCTGCAATAGCAACAGTTTTTAAAGACAAAAATATCTCAGAAATGGTCTATGGTGCATAGAGCAACATTCAATTCAAGGACCACAAACCAGATGATGCCTTTGCTAGAGAATCAGAGGGCATTAGGGAGAGTGCCTTTCTGAGACACATCCTGCCCCACCTACTGCAAAAATAGCAAAGAAAACCTCTCTGCTAGAACACATCTCATTCTGCATTACACGTTACAGTTTGAGAGCTGCTCCTGTGCAAAACCAACACTGTTACTGAAGAAACAATGCATCAAACCCACTGATGGGAATTGGCTCTCCGGGCAGCACAGCCAAGAAAAAAAACCCTCTTTTTTCCCCTCTTGTAACAAATGGCCTCTTTTCCCCAGTCATCTGGGTAACATTTAAAGATTAATACCTTATGTGGCACAACACAGAGTCGTTTGCTTCCTTTTAAGAAAGCATAAGCTCTTTAGAGATCGGGTTCTACTTTCAGAGTTACCTGTCTACAGAGTAAACACACTTCAGATGTACAGCCAGTTTTTTTGAAGAATGGGTTAGCTAAATGAAGGGTTACCGAGTGTGATCTTAATGGACTTTGCTTAGTTTCTGATTGGCTTTCATCTATTACACTATTTGTTCTTTAAATTTCCAAATGACTGCGAACAGAGCCTTGGATTGAAAGACAATTTGCAGGCAGCACAGAGGGCTGTGCTGTTTAATGGACAAGGAACTGGCCTGGGACTTGGGAAGCCTGATGTGCATTGTAGCTCTAACGTTCCCCCATCTACTGCCTGTCACTTCCCTAGCTATCTTGCATCTGTGAAATGAGGGTAAAGACAGTGCTCAGGAACACTACATACCAAATCACTCTGGGTAAGTAGCATCAACCTTTTGCCCTAATCAACTCCAGGCATCTACTTGCTCTCTGGTCTCCAAACCACTACTCACCCCCCACAACACAGGAGATCTGTACTCTGGAGAGTTTGTGTATCTCACCTTTGTCGACAGGGAAAGCTTGGACAAGTAGTTTAGGTTAAAATTCTTAACTTTCAGCTCACTTCTGATTAGCTTCAGCACCTCCCATTCCTTGATCTCCCTTGTCTTGCTGATATGGTGTGCAGCTGCCAGTAACAGTGGTAAAACACCTGTAGGAGTCCTAGACAGAAGTTACTTCTGGGAAATATTAAGTATTATTCTGATTATTCTGTCAGAATGACAAGATGGGCAGAATGACAAAGTCAAGTGTCAGGCCACACACTGCCTGTTACAGTCACTCCGTGGAGACCTACGGTGAAGCAGAGCAAATGTACCAGGAAAATCCTTGGAGACTTCTAGATGTTAAACAAGAAAGAAAAATAATGGAGGCAGCTGCCAGACTCCGGTTGGTTTTAAATGGAAAAGTCTGATTGCTTCAAAACCTTTTTCTGGTTGGCTCTGGTATTTTCCCTTCCACAGGATGTTTTGAAATTTATACCTTTGTTTTGAAAGAGACCATAGCTCTTCCCCTTGGGATTTCCCACAGAGCAGAGGCTTCTGCAGCAGACTAAGGCCTTATGCCAGCCCTGCATGAGCTGGGAAGCTCTCCTGAGCAAGGGAAGCTGGCAGGGGACATTTTCCAATCCTTTCAAGACCTTTGTAGGCTGCCAGAGTGAAGGAGAGGGGCCTTGGCATAATGGAAACCCTGTCCCCAGAGAGGAAACGTGAACAGAATCCTGCCCTGTCTTGAGGCCCTGGACTTTTCTGAGGAAAAGGTGACCGATTCTGTTGTTTGTACAGTTGCAGTTACAGAAATGGCTTAGCAAAAGAATAAAAGCAAAGGCACTTCCCCTCACAGCTCCCTCTTTGCCTTGCAAGTCTTATTTGCTGACACAGACAAGTTTTGCTGATGTTAGCACTACAAAACCTGAGCAGCCCCCAGAGGGGGAGAAGGGGCCTGATCAGCATTATATGGGGACAGGGACACACTGGGGGTGAACCCAGCAGAGCCCCTGGCCCACACAGCAGATCTGAACCTGTCTGGTTTGATTCTCACCTACCCAGTGTTGCATCTCAGTCCAATTCCAAGGCTTTCAGAGGGTCTCTCTTCTGATTAACATCAGAGCATAACAGCCTGGCCCTTCTCCTACCACAGCTTTGGCACTTACTACAGCAGAGGCTGGATCAGGCCCTGAACAAAAGCAGAATCAGGCCTTCTGAGGCACTGTCTTAAAGGCTGCAGGATTTGGCCTTTTTGTTGGCACTTGGGCCAGTAGTATAGCTGCCTTTTTTTTCCTTCACTGCCTCTTTCCAGCTGGGAGCATAACACTTTGGCCAGTCAATGATAAAATGGTTTAATGTAATAAACATGAATCTGTCAGACTTAAGTGCCCTAAAATATTCCAGGCTGCAAATGCAGGACCAACAGTGAGCTTGTTGATACAGCCTCAAGCCAGAACTAATCAGACATAGACACCATTTGCTTTCAATAGAAATTGTATTCAAGAGGGCCGCTTCCTGCTTGCAGGGAAAGATGGGAGGCAAAACAGAGTGATGTGGCACAGTGAAAGCAAAGAGTTCTCTCCCGTCAGGCTAAACATCACAGGGTTTCAATGTCTTGCAGGGAAAGAGGCTCACCATTTGACTAGAGATCCTGCTGACTCAGCTCACAGCTGAAGATCTTCCTGGGAAAAAAAACCATACAAATAAATAAGACCTTTTTGTGTGCAGGGTTGTAAATAACAGGTAACGAAAGCAGAATCAGCAGCCAACAGGCCGGGGCTGTAAAACTGCACATGTTGGTGCTGCATTAGGACAAGAAAACAGTCCTTTACCTCCTTCATCTGGCACAGAGATAACATTAATTAGCCTTTCAAGTGGCCCTTTGATGCCTAGGAAAGCCAATGTCACTCAGTTCTGGAGTCTCTGCAGGCAGACTCAGAAAAGAACTGGCAGGAATTCAGCGCAGATGCTTTCCAAACTCTGTTATGCTGGGTGTAAATCCAGCCCAGCTCTGCTAACAGCAGAGTTGTGATTTACATCAGTGGAAATGAGAGCAAAAATCACTGGAATTAGCCCTCTGAGATAATTTGATCTGATCATTAGTGATGGGTAATTAGAAGCACTTGAGCCTGTAGCCACATACACACACACAACCAACTGTCCCTGAGTTAAGCAGAAGTCTAACTGTAGCTCACCATTTTCACAGCATTATTATTTTCCAGCTCTACTTTGCTGGCCTCCTTTCAGGACACACATCCCCACCCCCCGAAATGCACACAGGATAGCACTTTTCCTTTGAGAATTGCAGGTCCTGGGAGTATTAAACCCCAAGACCTGTTCCAACCAGATCAGCAGCTCTGCTTTGCAAACTCAAGGAATTCGGAAAACTTGGAGTGAATCCAGGTTCAAGAGAACTTAACATAGATGTGACAAGGGCTCCCTGGTGCTACAGTTATAAATAACAATTAATAATAATTAATCACTTAATGACAAGGTTCCCTGATCAGTCATGATCACAATTTCATGGCTGATATCACCATGCTTTGAGACAGATATGGCAGGCTTGACCTTTCCTCCTCACCAGCTTTATGCTGTTATAATTCTGTTAAGCCAAATCCTCAGCTTGTATAAATCAGCACAGCTAGAGTGACTTCTGATTTATGCCAGTACAGGAAGGGAATCCCATCCTCTACATATTTTACCAGCCTAACAACCTAACACATAGCAAGGCAGAGAGTCAAATACAGAGTAGGACTCTTTTCCTTAAACTGCTGTCTTTCACCTGCAGAAAGGAAAATAAAAATCAGCTTTCAGGCTTCTCGGTATGACTGCTTCAGGGTCAGGAAGGGGAAACTTAAGTCTGTCTCCATTTCCATGCAGTTGGTGTTCTCCTCCTTCAACATACCACATGACTGCTGAATGAGTACTACACTGCCTAATTACATTTGATCACCTCTGAAACATCAGATTTCAGCCAGTGGAAGAGGGACTTTTCATCTATAGCCACAGCCCAAATGCTACCCAACTTCCTAGGGGAAAGAGAGATAGGAGAGAAACACTCCCTCCACCCCCAGAAGATCTTTTAATACTCCTTTCTTCCTGTGGCTCTTTCCACTTTTCCAGGGGCTGCAGAAGACTGCCTCCCTGATTGAAGTGAACTCCCTCTAAAGGCTTTCTCTCTTTAACAGACTCGAGGTTGTTCTGGCCGAGTGCTCTGCTGTGTGGGCACCCTCCCCGCTTCTGATGTTCTTATTATTCTCATTGTCATCAGCCTGAATCATTTTGTGCCCCTTTTGTTATGCTCCCTAGAACGGCCTGTGATAAAGACACTTCCAGCATTGTTACTACTTTTGCAAAGTTCTTTTTATTTCTTCTCCAGCCAAACAATAATCTAAGGGGCCATATTTGAGGTAGCATATTAGAAAGTGCCTGCTTTATTATCAGCACAATATGGGCCTGTAATCTGATAATGATAAAAATCTGCCCCTTTGCTTTGGCTCTTATCATTTAATTGGAGCGAAGGAGCACATTCGTTTGTTAATAATTTTATAATTGGTGCTATCTGCTGAGACCCATCAAAGGAACTGTGTGCAGCAACTGCTTTCAGTACAAACCATCTTCCTGATAAGATGAGCTTTATGGCATTTAAACGCTCCTGTTATTGTTTGCAGTGCAAAGGGTGCTTTCAGGGCGCACAGCCCACCTATAACACCTGCAGCTCGGCACTAACCCCCACCTTTGCATGCTCCCCCAGCTCCCAGCCTACACTTGGACCTGTCTGCTGTTACCAGGGGAGCTGGTGGCTTTTGCAATCCCTTCTGTTCTGGTTTAACTAGACATCCCAATATTTTGACAACGCAAGGATTTGTCTCTTCACACTTGTGTCTCCATGTGGCTCCCAGCCCAACTCACCTGAGGCATCTCCTCTCTCACTCCGCCATCTGCTTGTGAGCAGAAAGAAAGCAGAGACAGCTGGATCCGCACAGGGTGTGAAGGGAAGCACACGCCAAAGGGTTTGTTTCCCCCAGCAATGAAAACACTAAGGATGTGTCTACACTGACAGTCAAGTAAAAGCCAAGTCTGTTCTTAAATCCAGACCCATACTGTTTACACTGGGGCTTAGCCCCATCGCTGGGCTCTGTGGAGGTGAGATGCAGCTGAGTTCATCACCTCTGCACCAAGGCAAATGCAGTGGATTAGCCCTGAGCTGCTACAGCCCAGTCCACCAAGTGCTGGCCTATGCTTGGCAGCTCTTCCCCACAGCATGGGCACTTTAGCACAGCAAAACAAACAGTCCACAGATTGGTCTTTTGCCTAAGGGTAAATAGCACGGTTTAGCTAGTTGTCATAAAGCTGAACTCTTCCTCTCTCTCCCCAAAAGCCCTTATCACTGCTGCAGCCAGTGCCTACTGGGATGAGTCCCTATACCACTGTCCCAGATGACACATGGGCAGGGTATCTGGACTAGCCAAAACCATGCCAGGAAGCGAGCTAGCAATGAAATACTGTGGGCAAGTGAAGACACTGGGCACCCTGCACCAGCCACAGCTGGACCACTCCCTAAGTCCCCAGGTCTCTGGAGCCACCTCAGCTGCAGTCGGATGCTCCCCTATTAGCACACTCCAGCAGCATGACACACAGTGGCTAACCTGCTGCAAATATCCCTAATGCAAACAAGTTCTAATAAGCTGTTGCTCTCATAGTGCTGTTTGCATTAAGGCACAGACAGCAGGCATTTCCACAATTACATGTTTGTTTAAATACCAGCTAACATAACAGTAACCAAAGCCTAATGAGAGGTGCTCCTGTCTCGAGCTGCCCTTGACAAAGCAGGGGCCACCTTGCCTCCCTCCTCTGTGTCTTACACACAGCAAACCTCTATGCACCATCTTCTGCCCTGAGGGACTCAACAGGAATGGCCAGTAAAGCAAAAACTGAGAAAAGAACAAGCATAACAAAACAGAAAGCTGAGGTTGATGCATTCACTTGACTCCAGATATAAGTGTTGAAGAAAAACAGCCAAACTCATCAAATAAATGAGAGGTATAAACCCTGCAACAGCCACACAACCGTAGTACCCAAATAGCAGCACAGGGCACAGTTCTGCAGCAAAGCTTGCTCTGCTTACAGGTAGGAAACGAGAGAGTGAGAGATGTTTTGGAGCATCATACTGCTGTTTAAGTCATTCTCACCTCATTTGAAGTCTGGCTGCCAAGTCCTGCCCACCCCACCATTTCAGTGACATTTATAAACCCAGAAGTTGTCACTGTGACCAAATGACTAAGCAGCACTTCAAAAAAACCTACCATCATCCTCCCACGCTATGACTTCTCTTTACCAAGCAAAAGAACTGAGGCAAGCAAAAATCAGGGCTAATCCTTCAAAACGGATTACCAACACCAGGCACCTGGATTTCTGCGAGGTCCCTTCTTGAAACAACCCTGCCTTCACCACCCAAATGAGGAACAGCACAAGGCAGCTGCAGAGCTGAGGGCAGGATGCATCAATCTTTGACAATGTGCTCTTCTTCAGACCTGTCTTAGGGCAAGATCTGATGCTGTGCTGTGGAAGATACACTGGAATTTTCTGGTGCTTTCCAGGAATTCCTGGATCTAGAAGCTCAAGGATTTCCCAGCTGGGAATTTTCCCAGTACCTTCTCCGAATTTTCTAGTGTTTTATAGGAATTTCTTGATCAAGAAAGGTTCCATGCCCAGGATTTCCTGGAAAGCCCTAGAACCCCACGCCGCCACTGCCAACACCCTCCTAACACTCTGGTGTGTTTACCCATCACCCAGGAATTAAAATTTTAACAAAACTGATTAAATTTAAATTTGACCTTATCACATCTGGATGTGTCTATTAAGGCATCAAAGGGACAGCAAAAAAAATAATTCAATCTTTAATAACCCTTAACAACAGCTCTGTGTCTACCACCTGTGCTTGCATGAATGGCAAGGAGGAAAAAACCCACAAGCTTCATCTGGCAAACACCAAGTGGCTGCTGGCATCTGAAGGGGACATTAGGCTGCCTCATGCTGCCCTCAGTTGGGGCTGGCTTGGGACCTGCCACACAGTTCCAGGCCAGGTCTGCCCCAGGCACTGAGATGCCCCCAACCCTGCTGCTCCTTGGGAGCGCACATGAAACTGGGATAGCAGGGGGTGCAAGTCCTTCCCTAGAGTTCTCTGCCCTGTCCCCACCACCCCTAGGTGAAACAGGGAGGGAAACTGGTGCATCTGTGCTAGAAAACCCCAAGCAAGCCCTGTGCCAGAGAAACCACAGCCCAGGAACCATTCAGGCCCAAATGGCTGTTCATCTCCCTTCTCCACCTTTATACCCTGCAGCCCTGTCAGAGGACTCAGACTTTTTTTTTAATATCCCAGAATAAGCACCTGTTTGACATGAGCAATGATGATCATTTGATATAGCGAGGGTGAGACTAATTAAAACCTAGAGCTTTATGATTTCATTTGGCTCCTGCAAGACCTGGCTGTCTAAATTTATTTATGTGAGTTTTAAGTGGTTTATGCAAATTCTAGTGTTTGTGAAAGGCCCTGGATTCCCCAACATGGAGAAGAAAGTATTCTGTTTATTCACATGGCTGTCACAAGCAGCAGAGGGTCTGGCCCAGGCTCTGGAAGGATTCCCAAGGATTCAGCTGGGCTGTTTAAAGTGCTGTTGTTTTGACATAGATTTCCATCCACATCAATGCACTGGGGCTACACACAGACCAAATGAGGGCCCTGGAACTCAGGTGCGTTTAGCAAAAGCAGCTGAAAAACTTATTGTTCCCACCTGCAGGATCTGGAAGCTCTTTGCTGGCAGGACACACCACGATGCCCTGCATGGGACTTGCAGAGCTGTGCTTGCACCCAAGGGGTCCCACTGGCTTTACTGCATCAATCAAAACCCTGGTAGAAATTAAATCTAAGGCCCAGATTTTCAAGTTTCATCTGCCACCTCAGTGATGTGACCAAAATGGGAGATAAGACAACGATAAAGAAGTAGAGAGGCTGTGCACAAGGCAACAGCCTTTGGAGCAGAGAGGGTCTTTTCAACCTGTGTTGATAACACACTGAGCTCTTCAAGGGGCACAGACCAAACTGAGCTGGATTCCCTCACCTCCAAACCATTCTACTTGGCTTTAGTGTCTGAAGGGACAGCTCCAACTCTTGTCACTGGCTTCCCTAGTGCTGCAGAGAGCTTGGTCTTGTATTGGCAGCCTTCTCACTCCTCTGTGGCCCTGAATTCACCCACAGTGGCCTGTCATGCCTGTTGGCCAGAAAAAAGCACCTGCAGGGAACAGGCAGTCTCCTGCCAGGGACATCTCGCCTCTCTGAATGCAGCCCCAGTAGCCAGGAATTCCTTAACAATTCAACCGGGACTTGCAATGAATCAGTCATTCCGCATCTCCTGGAGTGGAGCCCAAATGTGCAGACACCCACTGCCTCCCAGTGCTGGGTTTGAAAGTTGGGCCCTGCCCACCAAGCCTCTCTATAAATGTCCAAGACAAATGGAGAAGTAGAAATAACCCACACGCTCCAAGCGCCACCTAATAAATTACTCCCAATTGTTTCCTTTATTTTAAAATAGACACAATATTTCCTTTCCTCCCTACTTTCCTGGACAGTTCAGAGGATTAATTAATATTGGATACACGTTTGGGTCTGACACACTTTATAAACAGTTAGTATTAATCAGATTCGAATTGATCAGCTCTGGCTTAGCGCAGCCCTTGTCAGCCACTCTCACAACTCAGTGCTGATTGCCGATGCTGTGATACATGACTGCACTGTGTCTGAGCCAAGAAACGTCCATTGGGACAGTCTCCCACTACCTCTTAGACCATTACAGTGTTTTCCTATCCCTCCACATCATGAGGTATGCACAAACCCACAAGAAGTGTACCCCTGAGATCATCCAACCTAGGCAGAAGAAAGGGAGGGCAGAGGATTTACATAAAATATCCCACAGGAGGCAGCAATGCACGTCTGCATCACCAGCCTTGTGTCCATGCCTGGTATTCAGCCCTGCCCTCCACGCCAAACTTTGTCCAACTTTGCCTTCTCAGTATTGTCTGCTTCCCATCTGTATCACCATCTGCAGCCTGCCCTTTCTTTTTCTTTTTCTGCACTATGCTTAAACCCTGGGATAAAGAGACAGGAATGCTGGATGGATCACAAATTTGGGGATTGCTGTCAAGCACTAGCCAGAGGAGACCCCTCTCAGAGAAGTTTGTCCTGTTGCTCACCTTCTGCTCTTTGCTGTTTGACACATGGTGTCAATCAGCTTTCAACTCAGATGTCAATAAAAGCTGCTTTTCTGACTGCAAGGTCTCTGCTAAGCATGGCTTTTGGGACTGGAGAAGCTGTTCACCAGGGTCTGCATGTCTTATGCTACATCACCTGAGGAGTAAACAACAGGCTCCTCTGAAAGAGACCTCTCCAACTGTTTTACATTTTGAGGATACACTGAAGAATCCCCTGTCTGGGATGCAGGAGTGTCATGATTTCACATGCCACACACATGAGCAGTGAACACTCCACATACGCCATCACATCAAGCAGTTTGCCACAGTGCTCTGAATCATGGCTCCCTCTGCAATCAGGATCAGTCCCCCTGAAGGGACAGGATCAGCCCCTCTGAAGGCAAATGAACTTGCCCTAAGGTCCATGTTTAGGGTGGAAGGGCACTCAATGACTGCTCTCCACCAACACTGGAGGGACCTTGATGGGATTCCTTGCAGAGGACTGATGCCATTTTGCCCTGTGTGCTGGCAGGGGTCAGGTAAAAAAAAGTCTTTGCTTAGCAATTCTGTTGTGCAGTTCATCTTGCACCAAGCTAGTAATAGGAAAAAGTAAACCCATGTAAGGTGACAGACAGGTGAGGTAGGAACTGGGACCTACTTACCCCACTTTTCCCTGCAATAAGACAGAATGAGCTGACTTTCCCCAGCTACAAATAGACCAAGGCATGTCCTATATCCTGCCTGCAGAGCCCAGTGATGCTGGCTCAGCATTAGCCTGGCCATCCTCCAAAATTGGATTTCCAATTAATAGCATCGACTCATCACAGAGAAGCAGCAGCTCAGGTCTTAGCTGAAGGTCAAGGAACTTAAGGCAGCACAGGACGGATTTACATTCCACCTAAGTTCCCAAGTCACCTGTGGCATACAAGGCAGAGGCTAGGCTCGATGCACAAGCCTCTTATCCAGCAAGGACAACAGGCGGCTTTTACATGAGCTCAAGATCCTAAACCCAGTAGCACTGCAGAGAATTGGAGAGGGAGAAAGAGAGAGCTTTTCCCCCACTACTGGCAGCCACTAGGCTAGAAGAGCGTTTTCAGCCTCAGCCAAAAGCACATGCCACCTGGATTGTGGGTGAAAAGAGCCTTAATAGCATTTACATAAACTTAAGGAGACTCAGGTCACAAACCTACCCTTCAGCGTGGAGGGAGAAAAAAAGACCACCCAGATGTCATCAAGCCATCCTCTGTATCGGATGAGGCCCTTGGAAACACAGGCATAGCACAAAACGCCACCTTAGAGCCACCACTTGCATTCTGAAGCATTTCCCATTCTTCTGCCTGGGCAAAGGTTCAAGATTTGAGGTTGGAGGGGAGAAGGGGAAAAGGGGAGAAGGTATTTTATTTATAACCGCACATTCATTTGATTAAGAGCTGTTTCTGAAAGATTTGCCTGAAACAATAGAAAGGGAAGGGGTGGGTCAGTGGGGGAGAGAAATCATACACTACAGTTTAATCCAAGAAGCACTGCAGAGGGTTGGGAAATGGCTGGCACTCTCTACCCAGCCCCTTCTGAAGCAGCTGAGCAGAGCCAATTTCCAACTCAGAGAGACAGCAGCTCCTGGAAGATGCTTTCCTTCTACATCCCTGGAGAAAGGAGTCTCTGTTCTGGACAGATGGGATCCTTTTAATACCAGTTTCATTTTGGGGATGGAGAAGGGTTAAATTCCCAATGAAAGGACCAAAAAATCCATCAGCTGAGACTCACTGGACCACCTCCTCCTCTCCCCGTAGGTGCTGCAGCTTGGCAGGCCACTATAATCACCTTATCAGTATTTTCCTACCATATAAATTCACACATAAAAAATCAATTAACTACCAGTGTTGTTGATTATAAATCAACTATTTACATAATTAATTACTATATCTTTAATAAATGGTATGCAGGAAAGGAAGCCGGCAAAATATAGCCATTCTTTTGGCATCATCAATTATTTGGAAGGGAAGGCAATTACACTAAATCTTTCTTCCACCTAGCTCTCTTGTCAAGGGAAATATCTCCCCCTCCTTCATCCGATTCAGAGCCTGGAACTGGGCCTCCAACATCACATTACTAAATTGCTTAAGCAGCATTTTAAATAACAAAAAGGGATATCATTTAATTTTTTTTTGAAACATGAAAATCAATAAGCTGTCCTTCAGCTTCCCTGAGTGATTGGCCAGGGCTGTGTCTCTCCAAGCTAATTCAATTTCCAGCCTTACTCAGAGCAACCAAGGCTTCAAAAAATAATCAGGCTGATCTTATGGGCCCATTTGGGACTTCATCGAGGAATTCGTTTCATAGAATTAGATATTCTGTACTTTTTGAAAGGAGATACATTCCTGTCATTATTTGGAGAGAGACCCTGATCAATAATCCTTACTGATATTTATGGGTTACAGTTCCTTGCATGTACATGTACAGTGACATGGAAACCAGCTACTGGATGGGGAGTCTGTTGACTTGGACTGCATGGGTGAGGATCACTGCATGGGTGAGGATCTCTCCAAGGGTGGATGCCCCGAAAGTGTCAACAGATGTTTTCTACCTGGAAAGCTCAATCCCCAGGTGCATGGGAGGGGAAGAGTTCGTAAGGCTAAGCACCTTTTATCGAGGGCAGAGTCCGGCCTAATAACCAGGCTGAGTAAAAGTCTGGCAAGCAAGGAAGGCTGGCCCCAGATGGGAGGAAAGAATGGCAGCTGGGGGGTAGCACTGCATCTTCCTCTGCTGAAGGCTCTGCCAGGTGATTTCCAGTAGCTGTGTAGATGAAGTCACCAACTGTTGCCCATCTGCAGTTTCAGCTACACAACTCTGCCAGCAGAAGGGACTACCTGAGCGCTCCCTGATGTCAGAAAGTACATCAGCAAAGGCACCGAGCTGTGAGCTGCAGCAGCAGAGGTACAGACAGACACCCTGACCAGCCTCCTTTGCCTCTGAGGGCAGTCCTGCCACAGCCGATAAGTCTCTTCCCTATAAAACTGGTCTAGGTCGTCTTTCCTCTACAGACAGCTCTCACAGTTTCCAAGCTGGTAATTACATCTCCCCCTATGTCTGTAAAGCACCTAGCACAGCTCTAAATGCTACTGTATTATCAAAGATTAATCCTCCCTCATGAAAAACCCAATGAAAAGGGAAAACACAAAAAAATCCCTCCACAGCCACTAGATTTTAAGAGCAGAACAGGAATTCAGAGCAAGTGTCCCTCCAGCCAAGCAGCCTATCTCCAAGAGTGGCCAGCAGAGGATGCTTAGGGAAAGAATAAGCAACAAGTATGGCATGAATTTATACCTTCCCAGCAGCAATCAGCAAAATGAAGGTTGAGCCAGCCCCTGCATCTGGAACATCCTTTCTAATAGTTACGCTCCAGGATTTTTTCTGATGCAGGACTAGCATCTGCATGCCCTTCCTTCTATTTCAGGACTGCATCTCCATACCCCAAGACTGATGCCAGGGGTCCAGATGTGACAGTAATGGGGGCTACACCAGTATCAGAGCAGGGAAGGCAGAAAGCAGGTCATTTCTTTACAACAGCTTATAAGATTCAGTGGGAAATGATCACTCATTAGAGGTTTCACAGGAAAATGAAACAGAAGTATAAATCTGCTCTGGAAACCTTGACGTCAGCTACAACATTAGGTCATACAGCACAGAGGGAGATCCCTATTCAATTCACTGAGATTATAGACTCATTCATCAGAATCCTACTAGTTTCATCTCATTAGTCATCTACCCCAGAGCATAAAAGATGCTGTTAGCCATTAACGGGTGACTAGCACTGTCCCATTTTACAGATAAACTGGGATAGAAAAGAAAGTTAAGGTGACCTCCCTAAGGGCAGATGCTGAGAACAGAAAAGCAGTGGCCCACTTCCTAGTTGCTTTATGCCCATGAGAGATTTCTCCCTCAATACACAAGTCTGTGTTTTGAAAAGAGTGTGTGTTTACACAGAGCCCAGTCATAACAGAGCAAATTTGAACATCCACTGAACCACCATGAACAACACTGTTTGAAACATTTTCTCCATCTTTCAAGATTATTGCAGCATCTGTTGATCACATTAAGTTGTAAGTGTGCTGTCTCCATGGAGACTGCAGAGTCTCCCTGGGTTTCCAGTTACTGTATGTGGTTTCAACTGAAAGCAGAGTCACCCAATGAGTCAATCTCTATTCTGTGTAATGAGAGGAAAGGATGTCACTGGGCTGATTGTTAGGTATGATGGATAATGAAGCCAGATTTATCATTACACTTTCTTAAAGAGACATAGTTATGGAAGTGACACCTCAAATGGGGATTTGTGTAAGGTTTGTTAAAAGACAGTCCTTAAAAGCAGTACGCATCCTTCTTCCTTGAAGGGATCTCCATTCATCCATAGGGAAACTCTCCCCATGAATTTGCACAATAGGCATGAAATAACCAGAAACTATCTTGTGAAACAATCAGCCACAGATAAAAGCTAGTCTTCAAAGGGAAGACGACCACAGCTAAAACTTCTTTTGCTTTTAATCAGCTTGGGGCCCCCTTGCAAGAAAGGTAAGGAAAATATTTTTTGTAATGAATCAGGAATGTACAGCCAGCATGCAAAGTGACAACAGTCATAAGGAAACTCAGTTAATTTGGCTTGCAGACTTAATTTGGTCAAATTATTGGAAGCCCTGGAATTCTGTCTTTTAACTGTGCATTTGATTTTAATTCTTGTAAAGGAAAAAACCCATCATAATATCTGAATTCAAATCCTGCAGGAGACGAATTAAACACCAAAGCAAGCAATGACAAGAAACAAACCACCTCTTACTGCAGATGCTTTATAAATGAAAAAAAAAACCCACAAAACACCAACTCTTCTTTTTCCTGTTCTCCCAAGCTAAGAAGGCAGCAGAAGCTGACCAGTCTTCACAGCCTTTACACAGAGAGACTTGATTCAAAGGGCCTTCCTGCAGGGACAGGGGAATATTGAACTGATGAAAAAGGAATATTGTGCGCAGAATCCTGGTTCCTCCTTGTAATCATATCTCCAGCCAGCTCATCATCATTTTTCCCTTTTCTCCATTCTGTACAGACTTTTCTCTGCACCCTCCACTTGCAGCCCCAGCATGAATTGGACAGTTCTCCTGTTGGAGTCACCTCTGCCCAAGCAGCAGCACAGTTGAGAAACCCATGCTCCAAGAGCACTCCCACTCCTTCCACATGACTGCTGCAGCACTGTCATGCTTGGTGGTGTGCCACAAAGTTGCAGAGGGCAGGAGCTGCTTGGGAGAAACAGTGAGGGGACCTGCTCACCTACAATACTGTCTTGGAAAAATTCAGCTCTGTTCTCTAATGCTTGCAGAAAAAGTGAGCAAGCTCTGGATCCTCATCTGAAGCCACACAACCCACTGTTCTCATTTCCATTCTCCATATGGCTGCAGCAAGCCACATGGCTTGATCCTCCCCTTTCCAGGGACTGGGCTACTCCTCAACTCTCCTGTTTGCAAGATTGGAAAACTGAGGCACAGAGGTGCTGGACAGCCTTGACTGGTGCAAACGTATGTGACAGTACTGTGCATCTTTTATTCTCATTTACAACAGAACACAGCAGGTGTGTGATTCATCAGGCTGAGACACCCTGCCCTTGAACTGGTGTGAATGACAGATGAGGACTGATCTAGAACCATGCTCTCAGCCATACCAGTATTCCATGCCTTCCCCCTTATTTACACCCATCTCTTTCCAAAACTGTATCATAACAAAACACTCAACAGTATTGCTTGCCTGAGGACAAGGGGCCATTTAAGGGGCACTGAGCTTTGCTGTGGTTACAGGCTCCACACAGGCAGACCAAACCCGAGATGACTGAGTGTGGCATCCCAAAAGGAGGGGAGGGAACACAAACAAACTGCTCTGCTCTAAATGAAAGAGCTGCTGGATTTAATGTGACAGGGCCTGGGATGCTTCATTTGACACAGACTGGCAGCAGTCTGGTGATTGGCAAGCGCTCAGAATAATGGCTCTCTGGACTGTCATAACATTGCAAGATCATCTGCAGAGCAGCCCAGCCAGCCTCAAGCAAAGCATGGGTTCTGCTGGGTTGTGGTTAAAAATGAAATCAGCTCAGTGGCTCAGGACTCTCCATTGTCAGAACCTGGAAGGAGGCAACCCACATGGTCTAGGTCACACATACCTGGCTGAGCCCTTGATTGCTGTCTGGGTATTCGTATCTCTGGCAAGGGCAGCTCCTGGTCCATTCAGAACTGCAGACTTGTTGCTTCATGTGTTTATCCATGAAAAGAAAACCTTGGAAGAGGCAAGAAGGAAAAAAGTTTAACTGAATTGCCCTCAGAGGTATGTTGCAGAGATCTGACTCCTTTTGCTGTTTCAGCTTGCAGCCATGCATGTATTTGCAGCCCTGGACAGCAGCGTTCTCACTCCAGGACCAGGTACCACCAGCTGAGCTAATATCCAGCCTGGTGCTCAGCTGCACAGGAGGGTCCTGGAGAAAGGTGGAGGCTACAACACTGCACACAGAGCCAGATCAAGGCTTCTTAGTGCTGTAGGAAGGAATTGACCTTATTTTTCAGACAGGAGCAAAAGAAAGGAGCCAAGGGAATTCTCAGACATAAGCTCTCTTGGACACTACCACCAGTGGCAAAAGCCTCAAACCTACCAGGAGCTGTGCTTTTCCTTTCCACAAAAGAGGACAGCAGGAGCATGGTGAAGACAAATTTTCCCTCAAATCCCATTACAGCATCCCTATTCAAACCTGGCAACACCCCAATGATCTTATAAGACTTGGAGGCAGGCCAGCAATCTTCTCTGGGAATAACAAGACTTGCTGTCTTCTAAAACATTCTGCTATCAGGAGACTCCAAATAGCTCAACTTACTATAAGAAAAAAATGACACTCTTAAAGAGTATAGTGCTATACTGAAGCTGTTATACCTAGGCTGCTCTGCTTGAAACGGGGTGTGCAAACATGTTCAGATAGCAGTGTCCACTGCTGAAGCTAGGACTCTTCACTGCCTGTGTGCAAAATACCATGCCTTCTCCCCCCTTAATTACACTGCATTTGCTAAGCCTAGCTAAGGGTGGGGAGGGTGATGGTGTTGCTCTGAGCCTGGTTACAGCCTCCTGCTACAGACCCTAAGCTGCAGCTTCACTGGGGCGTTACCTTCCCCCTTAGTCTTGGCTGTGATAGCAGAGCAGCTGTTTGGGTGGGAAAGCAACTGGTGTCTGAGCAGTGGTGTGGTTCAGTTGTTGCCCAAGCTGTATTTATGGTTTCTAAGCTGGCAGTGCCTGCCTGAACAGGCTGGTTTAGAAAGCTGTGTCTGGTTCCAGAACCACATTCAGTTTGCAGTGGTGGAAGAGGGTATTTCAAAACAAGCCAGGCACTGGCTTCCTTCTAGGTTAATCCATGTGGCTCCCGCCTTGTGTGTTTTGGAACATTAACAATCCCCACAGCAGCAATGCAGTGCAGCAGCTGCAAATCTTTCCTGCTAACCACTCTCTTAACAAGAAAGAAGATAATCAGGCCATTTGCATTTTGGTAACCTATGGCTACACCAGCCCTGCACCTTGCTGAAATTAAAAGAAAAAAAAATGCCCTGAGGGTAAACACAACCAGAAGATTACAGGATAGGCGATTTCTTTGTGAGATGCCATCATTTCCTCTGACCAAAGTCTTCCAAGTCAATGGGTGTTCAGGGTACTAGGAAAAACACTGGCTCCCCTTAAATAATTTTTTGTTAAAGGGCAGCTGGTGAAACCTACAATCCCAGTTGCTAAAAACAGCATCATCTGTTATGTCCCATACCATCGCAAAATGTTCCATTTTATCTGAGCTAAAACCAGCTTTTCTCTGCTGGAAACATGCAAATATCATTCCTTCATAAAGAAGCCACCAGATGGGAACTTAATAACTGTAGACTAATTCACATTGCCTGGAGTTGCAAAAAACACCAAACTTTGAAAATTCTTGTTTATACCCTGCTTATTCAATAGTTTAAATATGTTTCCATGCACAGGCATCTGGCCCACAGCCAAGCTGTGCTAATACTAAGGCTACTTCTCCATGCAGGGGACAAAGCTGAAATGACTGGTGCTGTTTTTGGCTCTCCTTGGCTT
The DNA here is from genome assembly GCF_023634085.1 of Falco cherrug. Lineage (NCBI taxonomy): Eukaryota > Metazoa > Chordata > Aves > Falconiformes > Falconidae > Falco > Falco cherrug. The sequence goes on along the minus strand of NC_073700.1, from coordinate 49,842,015 downwards.
TTCCTGCAGAAGGGAGATTTACATGGCATAATTGCTCTGAAGGTGAACCGATGGGAGTACATCAGCTCTGCAAAACCTGCCCTTTTTCTCTCTGCTTGTTATTTTACTCTCTGTTCACTCTTTTAATATAAAGTCCATTCCCCCCACATCAAAATGTCTGTGAAGTGAAGCAGACTTTTTGCTCTTGCAAAAGTATGTGGGAGAGAAAATGGCTTTGCTGTAGGAGGGAAAGAAAAAGAGCACAGGAAGGAGATGGACAGCAGAACACAAAGAAAGACTGATATCCCTCTGTGCTCTTAAACTTAAGCAGGGGAATACAAACCCCAGAAACAGCAAAAGAAATAAATTCTTCATGTATCCATTTATAACCAGAACAAGTGTTTGCAGTGTGGGGAATAAAAGCAGGCACTGACAGGGCAGCTTTCACATGTTAACTCTAACCATCCTCCAGCACTCCTACAAAGCATTTTGGTGCAGGCTGGGCCTGGCTTTGTGTACAGGCAGCTTTCAACAGCTTCCTGCAAGGCCTGATTTCACTTCCTCCCTGATGCTCAGGCCATCAAAGCTTCATCTTTGCCCCACTGCACCCTTTGGGCAGGACAATCTTCTACACACACACATACACCATTCCATGTAGACCCCTACAGAGATGCATGACAGACTTTGGCTTTAGGAACATAGATCAGCACGCACAACCCAGTCAAGGAGGTTTCCTCCTGCCAGGGCACATTTACCTTCAGAGCATGCACTAATGTCCATACTACTGCTGGCACCTATACTATACTGGTAAGGCCACACTGGGATCTCAACATGCCACTACCATCTCCTGTTTAGGTGTCTAGTATCTCCTAGCTCTTGGAAGTCCTGATTTGTATCTTCAGGCACAAATTTAATCACTGCAATTTTTAGCAGTAACTTTTCCTAGGTGAAAGTGAGCAAAGATGTGGGACATTTGAGATGCACCTACAGGAGTAATATCTACATTTAGCTGAACCACCCATTCCTCTTAATCACTGCCTTCACAAGGTTCCATCACCGCCAGAGGAGTTAAACAGCTTCTTGTTCACACATTCATCTCTGCTCACCATATTGTTTGCACTGACAACTAGAAAACCCCCAGTCATCACCTGAGCAATTCAGCTCATTGCATCAGGGTGACCCCAGTATGCACACTAACAGCAGCAAGTCCACTGTCTGCATTTTGCATTATGTGCCTGTGATAGAGTTCCTGTAAAGGGCAGGATCAGTTTAACATGCACAGGAACCTCTTGGATTCAGTTAACACCCAGGTTACAGCCTCTGTTTTAAATATGAATTATAGCCTTTATCTAAATCATATGGGTGTATCTGTTACTGAGTATATTAATATGAAAGGTTGTTGAAGACTGCCTGCTAGTGAGGGCTGAAGTACAGAAAAGCCTTCTTCCAGGTCACATCCAGAATCAGCCCAGGTTCACAGTCATCAAGAGGTGAAATGAGACTGTGATCCCATCCCATTTCCTAATGGGAAGCTGGCCACACAGCAGAGCTGCCACCATTGCTACTTGCTGACTACACAGAAAGACCAGCTGGGCAGGGCAATGAGCAACCCTATTGCCCAGAAAAGCAAGGGCTCTGGGGGCAATGCAACACACCAACACTAGCATTAGCTGCCTGTAGTGCCATTAAACAGGGATACCAAACTTCTCAGGATCGCAGGGACAAAAGGTCAGTAGGCGAAATGGAGCCCTTGCTATAGCTGGAAGCATCTGCACAGGAGAAAATAAATTCTGCAATTGCAAATGCTGGGCTGAAAGCTGAGGGCTCAGAGTACACAGCTCCTCTTTCCTCCCACCAGTAACACTTCTGCTGCAGTAACTTTATTGTACTGTAATATTCCCACATGGGAACCCTCCAATCTCTACAGATATTTTACAGTCTTGAAAGATAAGCACAGAGGAAGGAACACGTAAAACCAGATTCTCAATCCATAACCAAAGCAGGAATGAAGAGAAATCCAGCTATTAAAAGGAGGCTCATCATCCCTCCAACACTGAACTGGAAGCTCAGGAGGCATGAGAGAAAACCACAACTTTTGGAAAATATGTGTCTCCACCACCCACTCACTTCAAACAGAAAACGAGAAGTTAAGACCCATTCACTTGAGATTAATGCAGAAAGATAGGCCTGAGACTCCACCTAGGCAGTAAATGATAATTAAAAGCTGCTAACTCTACCATCAGCTTTTTCCTCACTGGGTGTACAGAGAGGGAGAAGAGGGAAACAGGGACAGAGGGAGGCATTTCATACTTGCATCTAACCTGTTTTCCAGATGAGTTTTTCAACGATCAGATTCAATCTACTGTAAAAACTTCCCAGGGAGACAAACCCTCAGCACATGAACCAAAAATGTAATGATCTGGGAAATACATTCCTCTTTAGGGGGAAGAAAACTGGTTTCACATTTGTGCTCCCACTTTTATTGATCACAACTATGAAGATTTCTTTGCTACAGAGGAAAGAGACACAGTGACAGAGCCATGACGCTGAGCCAGCTAAAGGCACAAGGATCGGATCCTTGTCAAATACACTGCCCCTTGGAGAGGCTGCCAAACTGCATCAGAACCAATGTCTGTCTGCTCATTCTCCTCCTCACATTAAGTACTATACTGGACTCTGCCAGTAGAGACTGGGTTAAACATGTGGTTTAATAAACCCACAGTAAAATTTATCATTAGCTAATGTATTTTTACATATTTTTGCCATCTGTAGCAGTGTCCACCCCTTTGGTGACTCTTGTTAAGTGCCTGGCCTCAATGGCTTCCTGTGGCAATGAGTTTCACACTAATTATGTAGTACGTTAAGAAGCACTTTTTTTATCAGTTAATGCAGCTCTGGCTACATCTGTATTTCCAACTTCTGCTAAAAGGTCTCTGGTCCCTAATCGATGCTGCTGTGCCACCGAGAATCCCCTTGTGACCATGCCAACCACTGGAAGTCTCTGCTTCCATTAGCAGAGCTTTTCAATTGGGTTACCAGAGCTCAGCTATCAGCACAGAGGGGAACGTTGCCACTGTAGATCCAGTCACATTTAGAGGTCCATGTCTGTGCAAAGCCCCAGGGAACAAGACCTTCCACTGGCTAACTGCTGCAGCTGCAGTGACTAGACTTGCAAGTCAGAGGTCCTGATTTCACAGGAGGTCTGAAAACAATGGCTGTTCGTCCTCCATGCCCTAGACCGCAGGTCCCTACTATGCTAAAATAGCATGAAATGCTACCAGCTCAAACCAGGAGGATTTTATATGCATATGAGCAGCCATGCAGTTTGAAGAGTAACAGAGAAGGAGGCCTGACAGTCCAGCCAGTCCCTTGGATAACCCCAGTTACCCAGAAGCAAACCACATGACCATGTTTGTCATCATATTTAAACATCGCTCAAAAATGATTCCTTCAGAACTTTACAACTAGCTTGTAGCAAGCACCTTTATAATCATGGATAGAACATGATTTAGCATTTAGAAGTTATCAGACTAGCCATGATTACCAGCAAAACAGGCAGCTAAGGAGAACCGGCACACTCGTTGCATCAAATGCTTTCTACAGAACAGTGTGGGTCAACAGTGAGAAACCTTTGGTTTCCACCCTCAACATTTGAAAAGGCCCAGGGCACAGGCAGGCAGGGAGGTGAGGGGGTTTCTACAGTATTCCCAGGAAAACCTTAATCGGATTCTGTGCTGGCTGACACAGTCCCTTTGCTCTTTCACTACCTGGTCCCAAAGGCTTGTGTTCACATTAGCCTGATCTCACACAGCATTCTACATCAGAGCTGAGGACTGCAGACTGCAGCCCAGCACAGGGCTACATAGACACAACCAGGATTTAAAGAGATCCTGTGTCATCCTGAGAGGGCAGCACGCTGAGAACTGGGGCTTCAGAGCTGAATCCCACTTAGCCTTCGTCCTCTCCCCAGGACAGAGCTGACCCACTTCATAGATGATGCTCTCTTCCTTCAGCATCCAAATGCCGCTGCATCATTTAGCAGTACTCATGGGCTAATTTTCTCCCTCAGGGACGGTAGATTAGATACCACAATTTCTCTCTCCCTTTGAGTTTTCAAAAGGTCTTTCAAGTGTAATAAACTCAGGTATTTATATATCAATCTGCGTTTCCTGAAGCACATATTATAGAGCCCTGGGTCATAGCAACATCGTTACAGTGAGTTTTAAAGGGAGCAATGGGAATAGATAGATAAATAATTCTCTCTGTGGTGCCCTTTCTATTTGTATGCTGAAGCTTAGAGCAGCTCCTCATCTTCGACACACCTTCAAAAATACAGTGTTCCACACTGGAGCTGAAAACATCAAGGTAAGCAGCAACTGATGCTCCAGAGCTAAACAAACAGCCTTTTCCCTTTTAAATTAAAGGCACTTACGCATTACCTTCACTCCTAACTTCTGCTGCTTCCTCCCACTCCTTAATCCCTTGAAGCTGGTGCAAACCTGCAGTCACTGCTTTTCAGAGCATTTGTGCTGCATCTTTACACTGCCAGGGACATTACAATGTGGGGAAAAGGAAAAAAAAAAAAAGAGGTCATGGCTTGGCTGCCCTGGGGAGCAGCATCAGCCCCTCTCCATATTCTGCAGGATGCTGTGGCAGCTCAGCCTCAAGCAATCTATTCAGTCACAGATCCTAAGGCAGGTTCTTCTGCTTAAGCACTTGCTTAATGTTTTGTTGGACTGAAGGCTTAAACTGGGCCAAAAAAGGCCTCCAAACACCTGCAGAACTCCTTGGTACAACACGGCTCTGATATGAGCTTACCCAGTTCCTAAAAAGCATAGTACACATTTCTGACTGAAGAATAAGCTGAATCACATAAAAAGACTGCAGAAGGGTCATACGATCTCTTGCTTACTCGCTGGCTGACACAAGCAGGTCAGATCACTCACTCCAATAACAGCATTTTATTGTTGTATTCACAGGCCAAACTAAAAAATCAGGTTCCTCTGGCACTAGGTGATATACAGAAAAGCTGCCAAAGGTTTATGATAGCTAGAAGATACGAAGAGTCATACAAATGTCTGGAGTCACCCAGCACACGCCACTGACTAGGTGGCCTGACACCTAGTCCAGAGCTCTGGCCATGCTTTCCCATGTGTACCACAGACCAGCTGTGGACTGACCAGCTTTCCCCCCTAAATTCCTGCTCACCATAGGTTTCATTATGGTTTATAAAGGCATTTTAATGCATTGACTTGCCTATGAGGAGAAAAGTGCCCAGCATTTGTTTAAGTGTCTTTATTAGACCTGAAACAAATACTGCATCATTTAACTTTGAGGCTTTTGTTGCTGGTATCAGTCTTGTTCTGCAAATCACAGACTCAAGACTGCATCTAACCCCTAATAAGCAAGCAAACTGCTATTCGTCCACCTCCCTGCTTTCCCCCAGCTGCTGTTATCTCTGTGTGAGACTGGGAATTGGAGGAAAGAATGACCCTGTGATTGTCTAAATCAGCCCAGCTCTAATTTACTGGAATATGGTTTGAGCAGCTAATGTAACACCTACTGTGAGCAAGATGGAGCTATCTCCAGGACTTCTGTAGGCTAGGAATATTCACTTAAATGGCATTGTCTGGCTGCACTCACTGGAGGGCCTGCCATACCACAGAGAGCAGTTAACCCTTGGAGTGTGAAATTAGGTCAAAAGAACCAAGCTTTCAACTGCAATTGGAAAAGTTAACTTTCCACAGAAAATTGGGTGTCCTGTTTGCCTCTGTCACTTTCTCAACTCCTTGTGTAGCAAATAGCTGGAGCAATTACAGCACTCAGGTAAACAGACACTAGCAAGGCATCCTCAGGATGCCCTCAGTCTGGCAGGAGCTTTTCCCAGCTTCCCCAGCTCTCACCAAAATGGCTACATGTCATGTTTCCCACAGCTGATCAAGCAGCTGGTCTCTCCCTAGATAGAAAGGATGGAATTTTTCTTAAATACTGGACTGAGTCACACAGAAGTCAGTGTGTTCCCTGGCCCTGGCACAGTAGTTTAGCTTCCCAGAAAATTACCTTTGCCTCTGTCCTTCAGCTAGCTCCTCATGGAGGTGAGAGGAATAATTCTGCCTTTGCCTATTGTCTGTAAGCATTCTGAGGCAGACACTGGTTCTTGGCCTGAGCACATAAAGCACCCATGACTGCAGTACTTAAAGGAGCAGGAAAATGCTCATCATATAACCAGCTTCAGTTTCAACAGTAAGGTATCAAGCTGTTAAGTCAACACTCACAAAGTATTCTGTGAGTATGAGACCAAAATGCTATTTTACCAGGTTTTGGCAGAAAATGTATTTGATTTAAACTTTTCACACAGAAGGATACGTTTTCAAGAAGCAAGCTTTCCAATCAGATGCTATGGCTTTTACATAAAAGTACATCTGTATCAAACTAATTATCCCCCTTTTACAGATGGGGAGACTGAGGCACAGAAAATTGAAGTGGTGGCTCCATCTGGACCCTGAGCACCCAAACCACAAGCATCAGTCAACCAAGTAACCTCCCTGAGACAGAGGGCCAACAGTTCAGCAGCTAATAAGGGGGTTATCCCAGCACCTTGGAGCAGCCTGTCTCCCAGGGGCTCCCGACAGGTTCCCTTCAGCAGCAGTTTTATCAAAAGATGACTGTCATCTTCCCATGCAGCACATTTCCACTGAGGCTGGCTTCAACTGCAGGTAACATCCAAGTTCCTTTTCACTGACAAAAGGACAAATGGCAACACAAGGAATGTAACACTTTCAGCCTGAACTTTCATCATTGTGGAATCACTGGAGTTTAATTGCTCACAGAGCCAGAGTTCCAGATTAAGCTGCATGTAATCCCTTTACCTTGCAATTCACAGGGTTGTGTACAGGTAGCATGTAACCTTCTGGTTTAAAACCTGCCTTCTAGCAAGCACAAGCACAACTCCCATTAGCTTCTGCAGTTCAGAAGCCGATAAACTCACCCAACCTGAAAAGCTAAATCAGTAGAGAGCACCCTTGTGCTGCTCCACTTCCCATGCTGGGAGATACCTCTTGTCCATTTATAACTCACATAGCCTTTTCGTAGAGAAGGCCACTTCCAGGAGCCGACTCACTCACCTCCCACAGAGGAGCCTGCAAGCACACAGAGCTCAGCTACAGTCACAGTGGCAAGGGAAGACATCCCCATGTCATCGTGCAGCCAGGCAGCACAGACTGGGCATAGGCTGAGGGAAAGCTGCCTGGATACAGATAATGTCCTGGTTATTAATATCCTGCTTACAGCTCCTTCATCATTCCACATATCTACTTTCCCAGAGCAATGATACACCAGCTCAATGGACCACTTAAATTAGTGGAGGATCCCCTGGCCAACCTCAGATGAAGGCTTCTCTGCACTCCTGTGGTACAGCTGCAAACCATTCACCTGGTCGGGGACAAGGCATCCTGCTTCATTCTGGGGATGCCTTTCCCATAAAAAGATGATCCTTTCATAATGTCAGACTAGAGGGAGACTGCAACAGTTTTGAAAGCCACTTTCAAAGGAACAGCATTAATGAGTGTAGCACCATCTCCGGGGGGAAAAAGAAAAAAAAAGAAAAAGCAAGAAAGACTGAAGTACAGGAGACAGATGCGAGGACAACTTAAAAAGAGACTAAGCAACTTCAGAGGAAAAGTCCATGTCTGGCAGAGGTGCCTGGGTGTCTGGATCACAGAGCCAGTCTATGCCACTCACTGCCCCCAGATGTCCTGTTGCTTACATCAACCACATAGCAAACATGACAGCACAGTATCAGCAGCTGAAGCCCCTCCTACTTCTGCAAAGCCAGCATGCCACCCCAAGGGACTACCAAAACCAACTAATGGGCTCAGCTGTTGCAAGACCGAGCCAGGGAGGCTTTTCAGGTGTTCTCCCACTCCCATGGGTACCATCTCTCCCCTTTCTTGGGCCACCCTGAAGCAGGCAATCACCTTCACAGCCCATCAGCTGGTGTCCTCCCCAAGCACCTGTAGCACACTAAGCTCAAGAAGGATAATAGCTGTGAGGGGTTAAAACATGCCCTCACCTTGTCTTGCTCTAACTACAGCTAAAACCAAATTTTCAGTTACCATGTTACTTTAAAAAACACAAAAGCCATGCAACCCCCCCACCCCAACAGGCTTTATCCTAATTCTCCCAGGAAATAATGACTTTCTGTTATTAAATAATGTAAAATGATTGAGGTGAGTCATAAAGCATTTGTATTAACACTAATGGATCCATGATTAATTTTTTCTTTATTTTATTATTATAAAACTTGTCTGTATCTCCCCCCCTTCCTCTGTCCTCCCCATCACATTGTGTTCTCACGGGAGGTAATCAAGACTTCACTTGAATTTCTCATTACTTGAAAGGCTCTGCATCACAATATAATGGCACAGTTTCATAATTACGATTAAAAAAACAGAGCAAGAGAAAACCACAGTTTTCAGATGCTTTTGTTTTTCAGTCACCCAGAAATTAAACAATTGCTTTAAAACATATTTGAAGGAGAGGGCCATTTTTACCTACTGTTATGCAAAAACCATTGTGACTGAGCTTCATTTTGGAAAGTCTATTCTCCCTCTTTACTTTCTTAGACCACCTCCTCCCTCCTACTTTTTCATTTTCTGTTGTTCCTTTTGATAAAGTACTCTGCAACATTAACTTCCATTAAGATTCAAAACTAGACTAGTAACTTCCATTTTACCACTCATTTCCCCAAAGGTCAATTACCCACTTTGTGCCTCAGTTTCCCATTTGCAGCAGAAGACACTACAGCAGCTAAAGCTATTGTGCTGGTTTTACCCAGAAATCTACAGTCTTACACAGCATACTTTAGACCCTGCCTTTAGAAGCAGGACACAGGTGGCAGAGATGAACAGAATTAGCACTGTTCTCTGCTTATAAGCTTTGAGAACCCATAGGATATAAGGCTGCATTAGATACAACGAATAATAACAATTATTCTTATTATTCTACCTAGCACTGGCCTAATCAGCTAGAGATATGTCAAAGTAGCAAGACAATATGGTTTATGTGGGACTCTTAAAAAAATTCTGACTCAAAATAAAAAGTCTTTGTTGGGCAAAACACCCGCATCTTCTGCAGTGCTACACTCTTTGTCCCCAAGCACACTCCCTGCACAGCACAAGCCAGTCATCCCGGTACCTGGGGTCCCTTCTCATACTCCCTTGTGTGACTAGAGGCACCTTGCAGTAATCACACAGTGCCTCAGTTTACCCACTGCTTCCTCTACAAAGCCCTTCGGTGCCCTGAGGATGAAGCTGCACAGCAAGGCTCTCAGCAGCACATACAATGCTCAAAATGCTCAGGAAGAGCTGGAAGGAAACTACCTGCAAAGCAGCCTGCTGCTCCATCACAGCACAGCCTGCACTAGCCACAGAAAGGCAGGGATCACCGAGGCTCCCTCTCCTCAGTTTCATCCTCATAACAATGCCAAGCAGCTTCCCCGTGGCCACAGAGAGCGGCTGGCTCTGCAGGAGGGAAACTCCCCACCAGCCCTGGCCCTGCTCAGGGAATGAAGCCCTCACATAAAGGCCCTGAGGCCTAGACAAGCCCCCAACAGCCTCACCTCTGCAACTTGACAGACAAGCACATGAGCTGAGGCAAGGAAAAGGAGGCTGAAAGAGCCTTTACACGCTTTCAGTTGACAAACCCAGGTAACTCAGACTAAACCTTTACATCTTACCTGCCAAAACCGATATAACAGCTGCCAGCAAAACGCACCGGCACCACTGTGAGGGACTGCCTGCCCAGCCAGCGTTTATAGCCTCGCCGTGAGGTAGGGCTGGATGTGATTGGTTGGGGTGAACAGGTTGCAGCAGCCGATTGGCCAGTGAGGGAGCGCCCCCCCCCCCCGGGGCGCCGCCATTTTCCCCTCAGAGGCGGCTCTGCCGTGTGAGGGGCGGTGTAGGTTGTGCTTGAGGTGGCTGTGCTGCTGCCTCAGCTCCCCGAGGGTTGAATGTGGGTCTAGATGTTTTGGGTTTGTGCTTGGTGTCAGACGGGTGCCCAGGCATTTCTCTTCCTTGCCCTGATTCCAGCTGTTGAAGGGCAGCCTGGCTGCTGGAGCCAATAGCTCTTGGAGGCAGGACCAGCTCCCTGAGTGTTGGCACAGCTCCCAGGGCCCTGGCCTCCGGCAGGGCCCGATTAGACGCTGCTGTAGAGCAAATAATGCCAAAATGCAAATAGCAGCAGCAGCAAATTCTTGATTAAATATGAACAAGCGCAGAGAATTGCTTATGTCATTCACCCCACTCCTCTGTGTCCTCCATCTGTCTGCTTCCCTTCTCTTGCACCATCTCTTCCCCCAGCCATCTGTTTAGTGCTCTCCCTCCTTCTCCTCCTTCCCTGTCCCCACACCCCTTCCCTTTGCAGCTGTTTCAGTGAGGGGGTCCCCGTTAGCTGCTCCTCTCCCTGCTTCCAGGCTGGGCCAAGCCCAGGGTTGTACGTTGCTGGTTCAAGCTTCCTGGTGTTTGTTTGGGTGGTTGGTGGGGATGCTATGCCAGTGCAGGAAAGCTGACGGTGTGGGTTCCCACTCCTCTGCATCCCCTGGAGTGTCTCCCTGGCATCCTGCTTGAAGGAGCTGCTGGTGGGAAGTGGAAGAAGGCTTTTGAACCAGGCTAGCAACACCAGTTGTCTGCTTTGTGCAAGGAGAGAAAATAGTTTTGAAGAGCAGCCACTTTAAAGTCATCCTTGGGGCAAGAACGTTTCACAGTGCTTCCCTGTTAACCTGTGGGACACTTGGTCTCAGAATCCCATTTGGGCCAAGGACAAAGTAAAACTAAAACAATAAATGTTTGGTCGTGCATGTAGGTAGTCAAAGTATTCAGTGCTCATAATGGGAAAGATCAAACCCACCCCTTCACGAGCCTGTTGGCTATCTTGCAACATCATTTACACCACTGTGATGTTTGAGCAAACTGCTTCTGAATCAGAACAGTGGCCTTTTAGCACAACTTGCAGGGTTTTATTTGCTTTTCTCTGGAGTAAACAACATCTTGAGGCAAAGGCACTGGATCAATGGGCATTAAAATCTATGGGAAGGACATAAACCTCATTGCTCCAGCACATCACCTACATCTTCCCGGAGGGTGGGAAGGATGCTCGCTACCCGCTGCCTTGCTGATTTACCACCAACGCTCCTGCTGCAGGGGATTTGTGTGTACCATGGAAGCCAGCAAAATTGGCTGCTGTTGGAGACAGATTGGGTTTGATCCAGACTGGCAAATCCTGGGTTCCTATAAAAGAGCTGAATAAGGGCCCTGCGTATGACACGAAGGAAATAAAACTATTGGATTGTTGGCTTTGATAAACCATTTCCCTGACACATTCCTCAGACTTTGTCTCAGCAAAGGATAATGGTATAGAGACTGTGTCCTTTTTTCTGGTGATTTAAATACAGTGAAACAACGACATGATATCTACATAAAGCTGTTAGAAGAATAACCTGACTGCGCACCTTCTTTCTAGAGTCTCCAGGGTGGAATCAGTTTAGATTGATGCATGATAAAGGAAGAATGAACCTGTTGCCTGAATGGAGCGGCTCTTGGTGCAATAGGCAGAGCTGTTATCAGACCTGTTAAACAAATAAAGCTGTGAAGTGCAGACATACTGTCTGAAGCACTACACGCCTTTCTAGGCAGCAGAGATCTTCTTAAGGAATCCTTGATAAAGGAACAAGCCTGTTCAAGTTAATGGATATCCTCGGGTGATGCTTGGAGAGGATGCGTGAAGCGAATGGGGATCTTTGCTGCAGCTGCTGATGCACATCACTCCCCTGAACTCACAGGGGACTCCCTCACTCACAGGTGCGCTGCCTTTGCTGGAGTGAGAGGAAGAAGAAGGGGACATTACCGCACACGCAGGGCAGAAGGTGGTAATGCTAACAGGAGTAGCCCCAGCCCTGCTCAGTGGTGGTAGCAAAGGAGCATTTGGGTTGTCAAGGGTGTTGGACCTATGGCAAGGAATACAGAGGGGTCCTGGCTCAGGGCTACTTTGCTCAGTGTCCCACCTCCACTGACCAAGTTGCTTGGAGAAGGGAAGAGTGGTACAGGATTTGTCCCCAGCACATGTCCTCCAGGTGAGCATCTTTCAGGAATGTCTTTAGTCAGAGGCTACCCAGACTGTCGCACTGAACAGCTCCATCCTTAGCCCTGTAGTATCCACTAAGCAGGGCCCTGACCTTGAGGTCTTCCATCCGATAATAAGAATCAGAACCCAAAGTTACTTTTCAAACCAGCTTCACACCTCCTTCATGTCACAAGCATCTTTGGACTTTGTCCTGATTTGCCCCAGCTGGAGTGAGAAGAAAGCTGGGCTGCCTTCAGCTCCGTTTCTAGCAGCAACAAGAGAACAGTAATTTCACTGCAATGTTTCTCCTGAGGAAAAAAACCCCACAATTTGTTTGTCTGCCTGTGACAGGGAGAATTTTTCATGTTACCATCAGCCTCAAAGTTCATTCACCTATTGGAAAGATGTCCAGCTTTGAGGGATGTTTAATCTTATTTGAAAAGAGATAATTAGGAAAACACACACAAACACATGTGCCACATGCTCACAATCTCATTAGAGACTGCTTTCTCTTTCAGCTGAGGAAAAGGTTTTGTTCTGATGGCGGAGATGAATGTGTTTTCATGCTTAGTTAAGGTGTCTGCATATGTGTGTATCCATGTGCATATGTAGGTGCATATTTATGTCTCTGAAGGGGAGACGTTTTTAACTTATTGAAGCCTGTGAAATTCATTGTCCTGGTTCCATTTTTGGAAGCAGATTTTGATAAGATCTTTCCCATCACTGCACAGAGAGCATCTAATCACGCTGCACAAAGACAGCGACAACTGACAATGCATCTCCTTCTTCCAGGAGAAAGGAAGAAGGGGAAAAAATGAATAATTCAAATTATAATTAGCAATGTAATTATTCCTGTTTTTAGAGTAACCTACAGGACAGAACATCAACGTATGAGTCACTCGCAAAGTATAAACAGAAATAATTTGGAAGATGCTTTCCTGATGCTTTAGAAAGGGACTTGTCAGAGACTTTCTTTTCTGATCTCACATTGGCATCAGGAGTCCCCTCCAGCTGCTCCCTTTAAGGTCAAAACTAGCATCAGTCATCTGGAGCTCAACTAAGGGAGAAGGGGAACTTCAAAAACAGTGACAGACAGTGAGGTGCGCAGGGAGGACACAGGCTGGTTGAGCAATCAGAGCGGGGAGCAGAGATGAGACCCATCAGCTGAACACCTGTAACATCATGCAGTGATTTGGGCTTGATTCAGGCCAGGGATCAGCCTTTTTCTATGTGTCTATGCAGCCTGATGTAGCAGATGCTGGTTGCAGGTCTGGCTTTGATGTGCTTCAGTTCTGAGAATAATGATACCCAGAGCTGAGATCTCCTGCATGTACCAGAGGTCGAGATCTGCAGGTGCTGAACCGTGGGGAAAGAAGAGGTGGGGGTTATGCCTGCATTTTAGGATGAACTGGGAGGGGAGAAGGTAAAAACTCGTTCTCAAAGTGTCCACACTGTGCTTGGGAAGAACCAGACCCTCTGTACAGGACAGAGTTGCCACATGCCTGATGCTGCTCTAATCCTTTCTGACAGGGCTACATGCAGTAAGTCTGGGCTTCAGCTACAGCTCAGACCTCTGCTTAACCAACAGCCTTAACAATCTTCCAGACTTACACTTTTGCTTTTTTAAAAACTGGAGCATCTCTCTAACAAGAGACATGAAAGTGGCTGGAGCAGCTCCTATCCAAGGAGACACTGAGGCAGCAGCAGCAGCCTGTAAAAGCGAACAGTGGGATGCCTCTTGGCTCTGTAACACAAGAAGAAGAGAAGAAAGATGTCTTTAATTTGCCTGGTAATGATCAATATAGAATCAAATCCGACCTTGAATTTTAATGGCTCTATACTAATAGAAAGCCACTTGCAGATGGATGGAGGAGGATCAGAATAGTCTGGGGGAGGGAAGGCTGGGTGGTCCAATGCACAGCAGGCTCAGCACCCTGTGTGGCCACCCTCAGCTGCCGTGAATGTGCTTATCTAGGGCTGGCAGAGGGAAAATCACTCTGGGGTGGCAGTGGCTGGGGATGGGCTACTGTGGGGGCAGGAGGCAGCATGACCCAAGGCTTCCTGGGTTTCCCCAAGCACTGTTTCATCCAGAAATGTAAAAGCAGTTTTCTAAAAGCAAAGGCATTTACAGACAGGAAAACTGACTCAAGAAACAGGTAGGTCCTTAGGCCAGGTCACATGGCAGCACCCAGAGCAGAAGCAGGTCTCCCAGTCTCCCAGGCCCCCGTGGCCTTTCCCCATGACACTGGGGCCTCCTTGTTGCTCCCTCTTTTTGACATGTATCAGATGCTGTACAGACAAGATGACTCAACTCCTGACCCAAGGCACCCACAGCATTTGCAATTGGCAGAGGCTCCTTAAAAAGAGGAAAAAAACCCAATGTATAAATACATTTATATATATATAAATAAATAGAGTTGAGATTGACCAGTTGAAATTATATAGCAGCTGTTAATTTTGGCATCTTTATTTGCTGCATCAATTGTATTTGGTTTAATCTTGTTCCCACAATGCTGAACACATTTGACTCGTCTTCTGTTTTTTTGTTGATATAGAATCATTTTGACAGTTATCCTGTTGGCTGTTAATAAATATCTGCACTTTCTATAATCAATCATAAAACAAATCCAATTGCCTTTTCGCTTTTTATTTGACCTTAATCCTAACAAAACTCCCACTGTTTTATTGAATTTATTCATGAGCCAGCAGAAGAAGAAAGAAAAAGAGAGGGTATCCATCGTTGCCTGTTCGTCTGTCTAAGGCAAAGATAGGCTAGAGGAGCTGAGATGGAAACCAGCAAAATACTCATCTGTAGTCTGACACTGTCTGTTGAATCACCCCCACCAGATCCCTTTGCCTTTCGTGTTTTGCTTCTCCTCCCAGAAGATGAAGTAAAAATGCAGGGAGCTAAGCACCACATTTTTTTCTCCCCTCAACCAAGGGTTCACAGGACCAGCTGTCTTCTGTTGGCCCCACAAGACGAGGGAGCTATTGCGCATCTTCGGGAGCTACTGTGCTTCTTCGGGAGCTGTGGGAAGGACTTCTCCTCCTTAGTGGTCTCATCTCGATGTTTAATGTTCACCAGTCCACAGGTTTCCGCCTTCCTTTGCCCCTCAAATTCAAGGGGAGAAGAATGGTACAGCTGTGGTGTGGGGGATCTGGTTCTTGCAATGCAGCTGAAACAAAGTGGAGGGAGATGGAGGACAAAGGATGCTCCACCCAGCGCATTATTCCCCACCACGTGGCCTTTCTTGCTTGTGTGACACCTGTGTTTTCTTCCCTCTCTCCCCTCTCAGACTTCTGTCTGCAAAAACAATCCACTGAACACTTGAAAACTGCCAGTGAGTTGAAGCTTGCCTCTCAGCACAAATCCTGTATCACATGGTGGGGAGGAATGATGCAATAGCACTCTTCTGCTCTTAAATCACTCCTGGATCTGCCCTTGCTTATCTCTACCCCAGGAGGCAAAGGATACTTTATGAGCAGTTCTGGTACAGTTTCTGCTTTGCAAACATTTCCCTTCTTCCATCCTTAACAGAACAGGATTCAAAGTTTATCTGTAAAAATAAATAAATAAAACCAATCTTACAGTTAAAGGAGAGGTGGGGAAAAAGGATAAAAGCAGGAGAAGCAACTTTGTCCTTTTGGTGCCAGCAGTGCCAGGCTCCTGTGGTTGGAACCCCAATGAGAACCAAAGTATCTTCATCATTATCTAGCTGCAAATGGCAGCTGCTTTGCCAGCCGCTGCTCGGGCAGGACAGTCTCTTTTACGAGAGCAGGAGGGGAACAGTGGGGCAGGGAATTAAAATATGGGCTACAAATTGGAAACGGCAGGGGGTGGAGGGGGATTCGGCTTAGCCAGCGGACACCCAGCATGCTCCATATTTGTGTTATGCCAATGACTTTGCTCGCAAGCAGCTTGCAGGAGAGAGAGATAAATATAAACATATATCTATATCTATATCTATATCTTGTAGCTTGCCTTGGCCCAGGAAATTCCTGCAGAAGCCAATGGCAGGAGAGATTGCAGTGCTGTAGCTCAGACAGTGATGCAACAGCCCATCTGCAGCCATGAATTACCTGCCCTTGTGCAGGTTGCTCTGCCTAGAGTCTGATCTTCTGTATGAGGAATTGGCTGGGGAGGAAGGGCAGATGCAGTGGTGAACCTCATATGAGCTTGAGCCCAGGCTGAAGGCAGAATCTGACCTGGCAAAGCTCATCCCCAGCTTTATCTCACACTGAGGGGAACGTGAACTTGAATTCATGCTCCCATGTGACCTTGACACTTCTGTGTCTCAGTTTTCCTGCCTTTAAAATGGGAATCAGTGCCCAGCACTCAGGTGAACAACAGGATGAACACACAGAGAGGTGCAAAGTGCTCAGCCAGGTCTGCAGCAGGGCCACGCAGCCCTCCCTGGAGCTTCAGCCCTTCTGCATCTGGTTGTCCCTTTCCAGTAGGACTCTGTCCTTGTCTCTGCTTCCGTGGCCCCATATCACCTCAAACCTGACCAACAGGCCTGCACTTGGCACGCACTGCTGGGAGAGAAGCATGCAAAGCAGAAGGAAAGCAGTGCCTGAGAGGTGCCTCCCTTGTACAATGAAGCCTGAGAGCAACCAGAAATAGAAACTTGGGGCCATGAATTAAACACACTGCAATCTCTCATCTGTCTCCAGTAGGGAGTTCAGTTCAGGGCAGATCGCTCGTCTGCTTGAATGGATGCAGGGCTGCTTCCCCGGCAAGGCGGGGCATGGGTCAGCAAGTGCCCTACCCCACTGGTTTAAAACAATCAGTTCCTGCAAGCGTCCCCATTTCATGCCATCCTCACTTTCCTGGCACTGCTGGGCTCTTTAGGACAATGCTGACCAGTCCTAGGTACTTCCCAGCTCCTTGGTACCCTGAAGCATCCCCTAAAGAGATCTGTGGCCCAACAGCCAGAACCACTGATTTCCTCCACATGTCCCAACTGGGAGGCCACCATGCTTGACCCTACAGAAACAGGTGTACTGCAAAGGGTGACTGGGGGGGCACAAAGTGCTTGCAGCTCAGCTGAGCACGGTCCCCAAGGCTTTGGCAGAAGGAGGCATTCCCTGGGGAACCTGACCAAACTGACGTGTAATAATGTGACAGGCAGCTCAATATGAGAATAGCCAGAACTTCAATCTACACGTTTCTCCTACAGCAGAGGACAGTTTCACCCTGTTATTTATGGTGTTCCCAGCTTTGGAAGGGAGAACAGGGCTGTGTTTCACATCTTAAACTGACATTGATTGTGATTATTACTCCTGCGGACATGAATCTCTTGCTGGCTTCTGTGCCAGGGCATGATACATGGGCAGGGGCTCACCCAGCCAGCAAATGCCCCAATTCCTGGAGGCACAGCAGCAGTGAGCCGTAGTCCCGCCAAATGCTGCTTGGCTGTGAGGGTGGCACAGGCAGGAGGAAGGCCTCATCCCTGAGGCTAGGCCACCCGGCTCCACTCCTCCCGCCAGGCTCCCTCCGCTCTCAGCAATTGTCTCGATTCCCTTCGGTGGCACCGAGGAAGGACCAGCCTTTCCCAGTGGCAGGCAGACATCAGGGGAACATCACTTGGGCAGCGGATGATTAGCTTTGCTGACAGCTGTCTCAAGTGGATGTGATGAATGGTGCCTTGGTCTGCCTGAGCGTCGGAGTCTATCGCATGTCTCTGAAGTCCACCAGACAGTACAGCTCGCAAAGGATTAGCCCCGTGCATGCCTGCAGCCCCGGGGCTTGAGACAACTCCAGGAGTGACAGGGAAAATGAAGGAAGTAATTTAGAGCCTAATGAGGGGAAATCCACAAAGCCCTGGCTCAGCCTGAAAGCTGGTTGCTTGAGAAGGGGCTTGATTTTCATCTGGCCTTGCAGATGCTCTGAGCAAGTTTTCCTAACTCATGAAGGGAAATGCATGGGGATTCAGCATCCGGATGGCTTCTCCCCCCATACCTCTAGCATTGCTTCATTAACTGACCTCTCAGAAGATGCACATCGTTTTCCGTTCACAGATAAACCACGTTTGCTACATGGCTCACACACGCACATGCCAGATGGCATGTGGGGACACAGTCAGTCGTGTAGATTGGCTACACGCAATTAGGCTACAAATGCAGCTTGCACACAGACCAGCTGCAATGAGCTTATATCTCGCTGTTAGTCCGCTCAGCCCTGCATACACCAGGGCACTTACGTTGGTCCTCAGAGATGACCACGCTCCTTCCCTGCTCCTCTTCCCCTTCTCTGTCTGGCAGGCAGAGTGTGTCCCTCTCAACATGTACCACGTCACCTGTGGTGCTTGTGGAGATGGCTGCCATGGCCATCATATGCAAGCATGTGCAAGATGTGAGCACAAACACTGATATACTACTGATCCCACGTGTACAGTGATGTTTTTACGTGCATTAAACAGCCACAGGATGCCTGGTCTAGAAGTCACAGCTAGGTTATGCTCATGCATCTTGGGGAGGGGATCACTGGGAATAGGAAACACAAGGACAGGAGTACTACATACTGCTCTCCATAGGGATATCTGGGGTAAAGGATCCTATAAACAGCCAGTCCAGACAAAGCAGGGGTTTTGGGACCCCCAAATTCTCTGCATCTGTCTGTTCCTCTCCCTCACCTGAAAAGGCATTGCCTGCCCCTGCAGAAGCCCTGTCTGCTCTGTCTCCCTCATTTTCATCAGGTTAATTGGCTGCTGCCTTACCAGGGGAAATCTCACCCTGGCTGTCAGCCCCGAGCCATGCTAAGCAGGCTCCAAAAGCTACCCAAAAGGCACTGACGAAGGGAAGGGTTTTTAACCTGTCACAGAGGCAGCTGGGGAAAGGAGCAGGACTTGGCTGCCTCTAATTGCTCTTTTCGCAGAGGTGCCTTGTTTATTCAATTAATTTGGAGCCATCAAATGCCAGAGCTCAACAAGCAGCTGCTGAGTGGGGGGATTTTTGCCTGTCCAGAAGGGTGGGGTGTGCTAAGCCATTTTTTCGCTTTGAACAATCTCCATCTCTTGGTCTTTATAGGCACTAATGCACGTTGTGGAGTTAGTGGGAACTGTATTGAAATGTGTCTGTGATGCTTTTTCTGTCCAAAGTCACCCCAAAGGTTCATGTCAGAGCAGAATGAAAAATGCTAGACCAGACTCAGGAGTTAAATCTTTGAGGCTTTGCTATTTGGCCAAAGGAAATGCCTATTTCCATTGAAAAATGAACAGATATTTATAAAGTAACAGATATTCCCTCCTCCACAAGGCTGGAAATCCCAGGCCCAAATTGTCCTCCTTGTTAGCAAGCAAAATCCCTTCCACTCCTGATCTCTAAATGTTATGCGCCAGCCCTAGGAAACACGCAGCAACCACCATAGCCTGGAAGGGGAAGAAGGGCTCCTTGCTCTGAGACCTAAACTTGTAAATCAGAGCAGAATATATTTCCTCTGCCTGGATTTCACAGCTCTATGTATGTTAATTTGGCCAGTTGCACTCTGCATGCATTGTGCCGGGAGCCCTTTTCAGCAGGGTCTAGGATTTAGCTTTTTAGAGTGAAATAAAATAAAATAATATAAAAAGCCTTGTTTCAGCTTGCCTGTTCACAATCAAATTTTCCCTGAGCATGGGCAGCAGACTTACGAGCCATTTCCGTTTGATAGCTTGGGTTTTAGTCACATAGATAATGAGTTTGGCAGGAGGTTAATAAGTGTCAACTGAAAGATAATTTAAGAGTTGTAAAGATAAATTTGTTGTGCACTCTTTTTCTGTGTGTTAATACCTCAGTGCCCGTACAGAAGCACACACACAGAGTGCACAGGCTGGTTTCTAAGTCCATAATCTGTATGGTTTTCTTTATTCCTTGAGGTATCATAAATATCTAAAAGTCCCAGCAAAAATCCTGCTGCATGCAAATTTCCATCTGCCCCCTTTTTTTTTTCCTTTCCTGCACAGAGCGAATAGATTAATGCAAGGGGGGAAAGAGGAGAAAAAGGAAAAGAAAAGGAACAGAGATTTAGAAAAGTGGCTTTTCCTCCCCAACACAATGCTCAAGCTGAGAATTTCCTTACAGACTGGAGGGAGATGTGGCCCTTATGCAGAGTTTTGAGATAGAGAGTCTTTCAAAAGGTTCATCTGGGTTTGGGCTGCTGGGTTTTTTTCTGCTTCTCTCCTTTTTTTTTTAAAAAAAAAAAAACAACAAAACACCTTTAATATTGGAGTTTCCTTAGAAATACCATGAGTTCTGTCCCACTGTAGCCAACTAACGCCTGATTCCAGTGCAGATGCTACTTGGCTGGAGCTTGGTGCAAACCAGGGCTCAGGATAACAGGAGCCAAAATCCCCCGTCGGAATGTGGCCCAGGATCTCTTCTACCCCAATACCCCCCAGAGCAGCATGAAAGCCTGGCATATCCCTTCTAACCAGGCTCAGGCTACTTGGAAGTGATTTTCCTTACTAACTGATGCTTTCTACCTCCCTAAAAGCTCAATTAGAGCTTGAGCCCCCACACTTTAAACAACAGGATCAATGCAATACTTAGGAAAAGATATAACACTCCCTGCACCTCGGACAGGTACAAAACACCCGGGACAAACCAGCCATCAGTGCTCAAGAGGATTTCACTTGCCTCGGCCATTGCTGGGGTGAAGGGCCCTTTCCAGCTCAGTGAACATTTGGCATCTCACGAGCAGCTGATCAGCACCAAAATGCTACGCTGGGCCTTGCCTTCCTCCTCTGCCCTGCTCCATGCCACCCTCTTCCTAATCCCTTTAAAGCAGAACGGTTTAAGAAGGATTCAGTGGTGGCTGCTGTGTGGCAGGGGCGAGAGAGAGGACAGCAGGGCTTTGTTGCAACCATCAATACGATACTGTTCTATAAAACAAACCCCCTGAAGTTAAAGATTATTTACATTTTAGATACGGGTAACAACCATAATCTATTTGATTAAGCGAGGCTTGAATTAAGTACCAAATTTATCTCTTTACATTGTCAAACTTAATAGTAGTTTAAAGATAAACCTCATTGAAACTCTGCCTTCCCTGCTGGGCTAATTAACACTCATTTAGGCTCTTAAACCTTTGATGGGTGTTTCTGTTCCAGTGCTTTGGTAATAGGGGAAGCTGCTTTAATAAATCAGAGAAAAATCTCAGCTGAGCAGCACAAACCAAAAGGCTTTCTGACCAGGTGTGATGGGTTTCCAATGTGGTAAGGGAGATAAAAGCACTTTCTTGATTAAATACTGCCACCGGTTTGAACTTTGAGTTTTCAGGTGTTGGTACTGCTACCACTGCTAATGTGTGGGGAGTGTTTTATTTCAAGGTTGGTCCTGCAAAATGGGCCAGATGGATGGAGAAGCTCAGCCAAAGTGTGCTGAGCTCCATGGATCGCTGCCTGTGCGTTTGGTGGCTTTGGTTTTGGGTGAATGGCCATAGTCCACAGAAGATTGTGAGGACTTCCAACTCTCCTCCATGGAGAGGCAGTCTGGTAAAGTGGTGCCTAAATAAAGGGAAAGTGAGAATTCAACATGCTGGTGCAAAGAAATCCCAAATGAGCTCTGACTGCTGGAATCGTGCGCTGGAATGAGCAGTGCAATGGGATCAACCCAAATTCCGCCCTACCAGAACCAGGACTGGTGGATCCCACTGGAGGTTACAGCCATGAGTTTCTCCCACAGCCCCTCGATAATGCTCGTGGCCTGTGTTTGGCTTTTTGAGGAAATGCCGAGTTACTCTTTTGAGTGGCTCAGTC
Source organism: Falco cherrug (assembly GCF_023634085.1). Lineage (NCBI taxonomy): Eukaryota > Metazoa > Chordata > Aves > Falconiformes > Falconidae > Falco > Falco cherrug. The sequence goes on along the minus strand of NC_073700.1, from coordinate 49,820,182 downwards.
TGCATTCTTTTTGAGACAGGAAAGAAACCAAATCCTGGCTCCTCCACCCTCTGCAATTCCTGGTGCCCCAACCCCTCCTGAAGCAGCAAGTGTCTGAGAGCACTGGTGGGGTCACTTACCCTGGGCTGCAGCCGCAACCATTGCAAACTGGAGACAGAGGGCAGGGAACTGTCTAAACCCCAAATATCCCAAAACCCTTTGCCAATTCCTGCTGCAACACCAAAGCTGTGGGGTTTGGAGTCCCCCTCTGCTGCCTTGGGGAAGAGGCAGGATCTGGGGTGGCTCCTTGCTGTTGCCCAGGGAGAGCAGCTCCTGGAGCCCCAGTCCACTTTAAGGAGCGAGAGCAGGGCAAGGAGAGATCGTGCCATGTTTAATTAGCTCTCAGCAAAACCAGATTATTCTTAACATTAAACTAATCTTCAAAAAGGGAACCCTTTAAATGAGAAGAAAAAGTGCAAGGCTAGGAAACCATTAATTGATTCCTTATTCATTAACCTTTGCAAACCACTCAAAAGAGCTGAAAAACGACTTCCTTTGGAGACAGGGCTTATGCAGGGCTTGAAGGAGCCTCTCATAACCTACAAAGCACAGGGCAAGAGAAGGGACGGTCCCAAACCATTCCTTATTTTGCTAATCAGAGAGCAATTCCTCACGCAGAGTCCCTGCTGTAAACACCATTGATCTTGAACACACTCATCTGAAACCACCCTTGAGCCACGACAGCTTCTCTGATATTTAATCTGTAAACCTCAAACTTAGCACACCCATCACTGAGCCTAGCAGCTTGAGTCTCATGATAGTTATTTTTCTTTTTTTTTTTCCAGTCCAGAGCTTCTGGAGTCAAGGGATTTGCATTTAAAAAAGTCCTCTCTAGATGGGATTGTGAAAAGCAGTTTGCAAAGGGCTTTTGAGTTTAGAGCAACCCAACCACCCAGAGCCAAATGAGGCTGACAACAGTATACTAAAATCCAGATACAAAATCTCTAGTTTAGTCACTAAAATGAATCAAAGGGGGAAGGGAGATGAGCTGCCCTGGGAGCACCGGTGCTGCGAGTACTCAGGCTGGGAGCACCTTTTTGTGGTCACCCAGAGAGTCAACAGGAGGACGGAGCAGTTCCCATCCACCCGTTGTCCCCGAGCATCAGCATGCATGGCCACAGATCTCTGTCCTGCTCCCCTGCCCAGCCACCTTGCAGCTCCCAGCCCCTCATGCCCCTGAAGACGAAGGTCCAGTATTGGCTTATTTTGCTTTTCCTGGGGAGCTCCCCATGCCCACCATGCCCACCTTCCTGGGGAAAGCAGACAAACAACGGCAGTTTCCATAGCCACTGAGGAAGAGAAGAAAGAAAAAGCCTGCCTGGTCAACGGCTGCCAAATCGCCTTTTGTTTGTGCCTAGCAGCACTTGGATTTTCCCTGATCTGACATGACATTTTTCTCCCTTTCTGGGGTCTTGTTTTCTGGGTATTTGATTCTTGTGCCAGGGCTTGGACAGAGACCAATGGCTAAAAGCTTCCTCCTATAAACTCTAGAATTAACAACCCTCTTTCCCTGACCTCATCGGCACAGTGGGGCAAAAAAATAGAAGCATTTTCTCTCTTCACACAGTTTAGGCAGAAGGGAACCAAGCTCTTCATGGGAATGGCTGATCCAGCTTCTCTCAGAGGGCATGGACCAAACCTGGAGAGATGGTACTGCGAAACTGAGATGGAGTTTGGATGTTCCCATCAGGGGTAACTCTGGACTCAGCTGATATGCCAAAAACCCAGTGCTTTGGGGACATATCAGGCCAACAAAAGACTGCATCAGCTGAATTGCTTCTGAATGGCAAGAGGTTCTGGGTTTGCTGCAGGAGGCCTGAAGGGACCTGGATTCCCCAGAGCCTCAGGTCATGCAGCCCCTTGGGCTGAGCATACACATCTATGGAGCTGGAAGGGTTAAAAGACTTGTGCGTCCCATGAGCGTGGGACACGCAGCGCACACTCATCAGCACATCAGTATTGCATGACCTGTCAGCATGGGGATGAAATACAGCCTTAGCAAAAAAATCATCTCCCCCCGGCAGAGATCAGGTGCTTGGAAAGTCACAGGTCCTGATCTTAAACAAAACTGCCAAAACCCACCACCTCTTCCAAGCACCCCCTGTGTAGTGCAAGGGCCATTTCCCCATCACTTCTCTGCCTCCTCATCCTCCCTCTGCTCCCGGGCTCTGTCCCTGCTCCCCTGATTCCTCCTTCGCTCACCGTTTGAAGCCAGGGGCCTTTTAGAGCAGTCTCTAATGATACTCCATTGATCTCAATTATCCAGAGACAACTCTCAGTTATCCTGAGGCCGATTAAGCAGGTTGCAGACTAATCATAGCCTGCTAAGTGCCCCCTTCATCCTCCTTGCTGGTTCCTTACATCTTGATTTTGTTCTTTGAAAGAAAACACACAAACCAACATGTGGTCCCGTTTCCCCTAACACAAGTCACAACAGTGCCTTTGCAGTACCTGGCTTCTTCAACCTGATTATTAACCTGGACATATAAGAGTTTGTATCTTTGCTGCTATTTCTTATTTCCAACACTGAGAGCTGCGCAGTCAGGAAAGCAAGAAAAAAAATCTCCAACGAAATTCTTTTCTCCAAATTCAGCAAATCTTTCTCTGTCAAAGTGGAAACCCCTCATCAAAGAGCTCCAGGGAATGTTTCAGCTGCATTTCAACGCTCAGATCTGGCTCATCCCAAACTTGCGTGGTTGGTAGTGCCCAGGAGGAAACCTCAGTACTTGGCTAAGGGACTGGAATGCTTTGAGATGTTCCTGTAAGGAGATGCTTGGAAGGGACAGGAGCTTTCTGGACACCTGGAAAGCACGAAGTGCAAGGATTCTCGCTCCATGCCGGGCAGTCCCCAGCTCAGAGGTGGCTTGGATCAACCCCAGGCGGCGTGTGGGCAGGCCAGGCTGAAGGCACAGACCTGGCCATGACCCTACACCCCAGGGGACACGTGTCCCATCAGTGCCAGGCAGGGCTGCCTAGGCACAAGCACAGGGCTGGGTGGCCTCTGCGTCACCATCCCAGTGCCCTCCTCCTGCCAACTGTGATGCTCCTACAGCATGGCTGCACAAGGACGTTGCTCTCCCCTCTTCTCAACTGTTTTGGCTTTCTCCTAGAGCTTTGCCAGGTGCTTCTATCACAAGAAGTAATGGGCGGAGGGGAAGAGTTGTGCTGTGTCTGGGAATTGGGAATGTTAGAGCAAAATACACTGAAAGAAAGGAGAAAGAAAAATTTACCAGTAGCACACTACCCTTCAAAAGCTTGCTGTTTTTCTATTATTTTTTTTTTTATTATTTCTTTAGGCTCTTGGCTCCAGTTTACCCAAAAGGAGGGAAGAGAGGGGGAAAAAAGGGAAAGAAAAGCAGTGAGAGCAGTGAAGCCCACACTGCTGCCCTGCTTGGGTTGGCTGGCTGCGAGGCGCAGCCCGGGCAAGGCAGTGCTCATGTCCCTGGGCTTTCCAGATTAAGCACAAGTGCAAGTGCTTTGTGCAGATAAATTGAAAACCCTCAGCCCTGGAATACGGACTCATGTAGCGACGCTGTCAGGTTAGAGAAGGAAAGAGGGAGCAACTGCCTATGGAAAAAAAGAGATAAAAAGCTGAGAGAGAGGCTGGTGTGCCTTTATGTTTTGAGCTGTAAGCCAGAGACAGCTTTCAGATGAGAAATGCAGAACTCTGAAACATATGTATTTATTTATATATTATACACCCACACGTACAGCTCCACGTATACTCAATACAATTATATAGGCATGCACGCAAATATATGTATACACAGACACAAGTGCTAGGAGCATCCTTCAACCTGACATGCTTGTGCCTCTCCATGGCACGTGTCCCGAGTGCCAGCCCGAGCAGTGCACCGCCGAGATCAGACTGCACAGACACAGCAGCCACGGCAGACCTGGCCACAGCTGCTCCTGCAAACTGGGTGGCAGCAGCAAAAAGCAGAGGAGGAGACGGGGCCTGGGGCAGGCTGGCGGCAGTGCCAGGGATGAGCTGGATGGCAGCAAGCCATGCGTGGGGGCGAGCATGCTCCAGTACCCCCAGCTGGGCCAGCTGCCTGCAGCGGGGACACCCTGCTCCTCCATTGACTGCCATTTAATTAATTATCCTTTTCAATTAACTCCTTTACTTCCCTCCTTTCACATTTAGCAAACAATGGTCCCCAAGCCCTCTCTGGCATCCCTTGGCAGAGGGTGGAGGCAAGGGTGGTGGGGCTGGGGACAACAAGACCAGCTTCTGGAGGACAGTCACATCTGCTGGAAGGATTGCGAGGAAGGGAAGGAGGAGGACTTCTGGCTTTGTTTCTGCTTTGAGAGTTGAATCACGACAGGGAAAGGCTAACAGCAGGAGTGAAATTATTTCCCATCTTCCCTAAGCCTGGCTCGCTCTCTCACACACCCCCACAAATCCAGCCCATGATCTTTAAGTGAAACTGGCTTTTATCATTACTTGTTCAATCTAGTCAATCAAGATTTCAATTAATGGCAGGGAATTATTCCATTAAGCACAGAGAGAGGGGGGTTTAATTTTTTTTTTTTTAAGTGGCTATCATGTTGCTGATTCAAGCACTGGGCAGCCTCTGACAGCACCCCTCTGTCAGCTAAGCGGCGATGCCGAGGGCTTCCTGGCCTCCCTGGCACCACTGGTTAAACCCACTGATGCTTTCTGTAGACAGAAAGCACTGATCCTGCTGATAATTTTGTTTTTTCTCCCCTCCTTCTCTAATTTCCCTGCGTGGGATTTCTCTGTGCTTGCCCAGGATGAAGGGCAGCAGCTCACTCTGTGACAGCAGAGAGGACAGTGAGCACAGGAGGGAAGGATGGAGGGAGAGCAGGGTTAGAAGAAGAATCCATTTGTAATTACAGAAATAAACACAAGTCGGGGAGAGATGCAAATGCCTCGTGTTGTGAATTACTTGACAGAAGAAGTGACAGCTTTTTATTAGGGTGATAACAGCGAGGAGTTTTAAAATAGAATAATCGGTGCAACAAAAGCAATTTTCATTCTGAATTTTCATTTTAAATGGATGATCTCATTTTAATCAAGCGAGTCATCACAAAATGCTTTTAATTATCAAAAGTCAAGAGCTATATTGTAATTTTAATGCCTACTTTCAGGCTAATGATTAGATTTATATAAAATATGTGTGTGTGTGTGTGTTGTTGCCCCGTTCCTGCTTTCTGTCATTTCCCCCTCAAGTGAGCACAAGATTTGAATTTACTATTCAAAAAAACGAAAAGGCTTTTTGGAAAGTGCACTCACCTTGCCAAAAAATACAGAATGGGCTTGAAGCAGAAGATATTTGTTAAAATCTGGGTTTGTTTATTTTCTTCCCCTATCTCCTTCTGTGTTATTTGAAGCAGCTGAGCTGCTAACACAAAGTTTGACTTTTTGTGCTTTTAAAGGCATTCTGGGATACTGCGTAAACCGAGAGATTGGACCATTTCCCGCAGACTCAGAGAAAGATCTGCATCCACCATCTACCATCGTGCCAGTGAAAAGGCTAATTTCAGGCTCAATTCCAAGTGCAAAACCCACCTCTTTAGAATAAAAATGGCTGAGGCTGTTTGCTTTGTGATTAGAGCTGAGACTACACAGCCAGGTCTTTCCTGGCTCTGCGAGGGGCGCCCCAGCCACCTACCTGAGATTCAATAGAGTCATTTATACCACAGAAAATGGGTGTAAATCAGGAAGGGAAGAAGCTGGCCTTTTTTTCCCCCCTCCCTGGTGCAACCTGTGGCTAAGGTTCCTTCATCCTCATGCTTAAATATGGAAGGTTTAAGATTAAAGATGGCTCATTTAAAATGAGCGTGGCTGCAAAAAATGGGGGTGGTCCTGGCTAGTCCCAGTGGGCTGGCCCCAAAGTGGCTGCGCTCAGCGGGGCTTGCTCATGGCGTGAGTGTCCTTGCTGTTCTTGGGGAGTTCAGCTGAGATCTCCTGTGTCCACTGGAGAAATGTCCTGCACTGTTTAAATAACCTTGACCTGGTCTGCAGCAATGTCCAAGCCATGGGAATGGCTCCAGACCCATGAGCAAGAGGAAGGTGCAGCATCATGGCTGGCACATCCCACTCAGCTCCAGGCTTCCCTGCCCCGGCCAGCGTGGGGAGAAGAAGGGATGAGCCCAAGCTGCAGTGGGATATATGTGGCCATGGAATGTTGCTTTTCAGTGCACAGTGAGAAGGAAACCCAGCAGCTTAGCTGCTGGGAGCTCATCTGCCCCTGCTCTCAAGAGCAAAGAGTGTTTTTGCTGAATTCATGCTTTGTAACCATCCCCCATCAAGTCCTACCCCGCAGTTAGAGGGAAGCGGTGTTGGCTCCCATAAGAGGAACCATTCACTCACCCCAAGATCCCACCGGAGACAGTCTTCTTGGTTCACAAAACAGCTTGAACTTGTGAAGACAAGCAGCCCAGGGTCTGGAGAACATCCCTAGCTCTGCCACCGACTTCCCACATCTCCCCTTCAAATCCTTTCAAGCTCCAAGCACACTGCACCAGCCCCTAAATAAGGAAAGTTACCCAGAATACTTTTTCTTTAAAAAAATATGTAAGACTTGGAGGCACTGGCTTTGGAAACTCAGTGTAACAGGGCTCCCTCACATCCTTTGCTTTGTGTGTCTTTTCCTCCTGTGCTGCACACTTTCCTCCTTTCATGCTGCTGTTCAGACCCAGCACAGTGAGAAGGGATGAAAGTAATTTGTAAATATGTACTCACAAGAAAATCTGCTTCCCTCCTCCCCGCCCCCCCCCCCCCCCCATGCAAAAAGTGATTCCTGTTGCTGCACATTGTTTGTGTGCAGGGATTAAAAACGCTTGAAAGCCCGAACCAGAAACAAGATGTTGCATTTCTAAATTCTCCGTGAAGGCGTGAACGAAGACACAATACGGAGCTAGCACTGACATGCACAAAACAGCTCATTATATGGGAGAAAACCCAGCACCTTTCACCTCCGACAAGCTGGAAAAGAGAAAATCCCCACCAGATAACCTGACTGAAAGCCTCACGGGAGAGGTGTGAGCGTGCTGGAGTGCTGGGAGCTAATTGGGAGAACCTCCACCATCTCAGAGCAGCAGCCGGTATGAAACCCCATCCTTTTGCAGTTGAATAAATAAAACATGCCAGCAAGAGACTCCTTCTCTGTCCTCCGTAATTCATGCAGCCTCAAACTGAGCCGAAACTGTGCCTTCCCTCAGCACCACACTGCACAGCTGACCAGACCTTGTTTTTAGCAGAGTTGTCAGGCTTGTGCCCATGCCATCCCTTCGGAAATTTGGGACAGGGGCTTTGGTTAGGTTCGTCTGAAGCCATATCTGTGATGCTACACTGTGGAGGCTTGGAGGGGATGAATTCCAGGGCTGTTTTAATCAATCCTGCTCAGGATCCACCAGCCCCAATGGGGCATATTGTTGAGGGCTGCCTTGGCCAACAGGTCACTTTGGCAGCCACTCCAAACACCTGAAATTAAAATGAATCATGTTTTTAAACAGATCCTCTGCCATATTTGAATGGATGATGTATTTTCCAAGGCAGAGCTGGCTGAGAAGAGATCTCCTTCCCCTCGTCCTAACACCCATCTCTTTTTGACTGAGAGCTAAGACTACGTTGGTGTCTCTGTTTTTAAAAGAATTTAATAAAGATCCTCAAATATTCAACACAACGCAAGCATCAGACACAGAAATTAGCTAAGCCTTCAGAGACCAGTTTTCTCCCTTCATTAATATCAATAACAACCATGGAGCTTAATTGAGCCGCTTTGGAAGCTGCCTTTGGAAAGCGCGTGGCAGTGAGAGAAAACCAGGCTCGCCATCACGTCTGCCTCCCCAGGCAAGCCCATACCCAAAATCTGCTGGATGCAGATTGCAGGAGCCCCATACCTGGGGAAGGTGGGGAAAGTTTCCCAGCTCGTGTGATACAGAAGGCTGGGTGAGATGAGGGTGAAATGGATCCTTTGCAAATCTTTGCATCATTTCCACTGTGAGAACCAGATTTGCTCATCCTGGAGATGAGCGCTGGGGGAGAAGCAGGGGGGGAGGTGGGTGCTGCCGCCAACAGCAGTGTGTGTATCCCTGCCCATACCTATGTCTTAGTGTCCTTCTTGCCCAGTGCTGTTCCAGCTCTCCTGCTCGCTGCTTTCCCTGTTTCATGCCTGGAATTTAAAAGATCTGTGTATTTATCTGCTGTTCTGTTCAAATTACTGACTGGGCTGTGCTCTCCACAGTCTCTCTGGGAACAGGCAAGATGCTACATGGCTTTTTGATTGAAACAATCTTTCTGTTGAGGTGTTTTTTTCTTTGCCCAGGGGAAAAAAAAAAACAAACCAGCTGAATTTTTTTTTAGTATCTTTTTTTCCCCTTCCTTATTTTTGCCAAAGAGCGTCAACTTGAGGTGGAATATTTCCCAGTGCTGACAAAAGCTTTGATATTGTAATGCCAAATCCGTCAAACCAAAGCTTTTAACTCTGCATTGTTCTTTTTAAAAAATATTGGATTTGTGGTGTTTGTTCTCTTTCCTCTTGCCCACGATTGATCTGCCTGTCCTATTTATCTCCTCTATCTCACCGTGGCCTTGAGCCCACTGGAGACTTTGCATTGATTGCCTGGGATTTTGGATGAAGCCAGCCAGTTATTTTCCCTTCCCCTCTTCACCTCTGTTACCTGTTGTTTATCCTCTAACCAGGCCCAGGTGAGAGTTTTTTTCTGAATCCAATTGACCAGAAAATGCACATCCCAGATTTGTGAACCAGGGTGAAGTTTGGTTAAAAAAAAAAAAAGAATTTTAATATTTAAAAATGTCCTTCATGAGTCAAAATTCTTCCTCAGCATTTCCAAACCCAAATGTTTCCAATGTAAGAAGTTTCATCTAGAAATTAATTACATCCAGTTGTGAAATGGCTTCTAAAGATGATGGATGTTTTTACACATGGAGGACAAAACTTGTTGTTTTTCTCCAACTCACACACAAAAAAATAAAAATCTTAGGTCAGTTTTAAATGATGTTTTCCTTCACACCATTGCAACCTACACATCGGTTAGGGAATGTCGGTGTCTATTTCATGGTCTGATGCTGATCTGAAGGCTCAGCCTGTTCCCCCAGACCAGTCACCAACCATCCCTCTCCCCAGGCATTAGCCTAAACCTCTCCCAGCACTGACTCTGGTGTTTCTAAATTAACTACTTATTTTCACTACTTTTCCCTTCAGTCAACAGAGAGAGACTATCCTCTCCAGAAAGCAATTGCAAACACCGAAGCTAAACTTGCTGTGACAGATTAAAACAAGCTTTGTTTGGTGAAAGAAGGGAAAACACCACTGCGGAGGTGGTTGCTGCAGCATTTGGCTGTAATCAAATCCAATAAACCAGGCAGGACGTCAGCTCTGTAACTCCAAATGGACGCTGGGGTTACTGGGAGACTGGCAACATCGTGAATGTAAAGAATTAGTGTAGAGGACTGAACTTTAATGAGGGCTTTTAGCACTGAAGGTATTGAAAATACAGCAAGAAAGAAAAGCAAAAGGTTTCAGGGTCCTTTCCCCCATTCATACATACACAGCATCTCTCATTGAGGTGTTTGCACCTGTCAGCTATTGAGGGTCATTTTGAGATGAAGAATTACGTGCTGGAAATGTTGTTTTCCAACCTCGAGTCCCTGAACATGCTTTGATGCTGCCATGCAGTAGATCTCCCTTTACAAGAGCTTTTTGCCCTTTCCCACCAGTACCAGATAATGCAGCCAGAACCATCTGAGTGCTTTAACGCACCAGTTTTTGCCCTCCAACCCTCCTTCAGGATTTAATAAAAATCCCAAATCCCTCAAACAGGAATAAAATCCCATTTGATTATTTTAAATGGGGAGAAACAGCAACAAAGTTCCCCCAACCCAGCAATCATGAATTACAAAGGTTATAGTGGGGAGCAACTCCAAATTCCAGGATCATTAAATAAACCTGGTCTTCGCAAAACGCTGCAAAACCTTCCCTTGAAAATGCTTTGAAGACAGGAGGCAAAGTACTTACAACACTGACCAAGGAACCTGTGATAAAAGTCTCCCTTAGCTCGTTTCTGCCTACTTTGAGACTTAATTAGTATTAAAGGCCCTAAGATGTCTGAAGATTATTTATGGAGACCGTAGCGGTAGGTACAGCCTGAGGAAAAAGGGGGTAGGGCTGAACTACAGAGCCTGTCCAGGTGACTAAATCTACGTTTTTACTGCTTCATTGCTTAGGGGAAATCTAAGTGCAAATTTGGGTTTTTTTTCTCCCTCTCCTGCCCAAAATGTCAAGGTATTGCAGAGATTTCCAAGCCTGGAATCAAGACAAAGAAACTAGGTTAAAGTGCTGAAAACGATTTGGAGAAGTGTTGGCCAAGATGTTTCATTTTTACTCCAACAGGTTTTTTTTATTAACTTATACCATCATTTAAAGCAAAAATTGATCTGCTAAAAGACACCAAGAAGCCATAAGCCCAATGCTGGAACGTTACAGGTGCTGTGGTGAGAGATGTTGGTTTCAGTAGCTCTGAAGGGCTTCCTGTGGTCTCTGCCTTTGCTGGCATTAACTCAGAATTTGTTAGTAATTAACAAAGAATAATAATTAATTCTTGGTAGTTAATACTAATAATTTTCTTAGCAATTAACTCAGAATTTCCAGAAATTCATAGTAATAGAAAGTCACTGAATCCCAACCCTTTCCAGATAAAAAGATGCACGCTGGGGGTGTTCTTTCTGTTAAATTGCCTAAAGTAAAATTTGGGGACACAGATGACTATTTACAGAAGCGAGAAAATAAATAAAAATATTTCCCTCTGGTCCCTGCACGGCTGGAACATGCCTGTTCCCATCTCCAGAGCCACCATGGGCTCAGCACATCCCCAATGGCCAAGGCAGCTCGTCATTGCCCAGGGCTGGACTGTGCTCCCTCCCTGTGGGCAGGATGCGGCCCTGGGCAGAGCCACCACTCCCTCACAGCTCAGCGGCCAAGGTAGTGGATTCTACCTTCAGCAATCACTTCTAAACTAGACCTTTGAGGTTTGCATTATAATTTTTGTTTGACCTTTAAAGAAAAGCTCCCATCGACAACCAATTTCTGTCTCATTTTGTGACAGCTTGCTTTGTATTCTCAATCACTGGTAAGTCGTTAAGGAGAAAATCGGCAGGCTGCCTGACCCTATGAGAGCCTTGACAAAGAAAAGCCTATAATGACACCAGGAATTCCTCTAATCGCTCTTTTCCAGCTGCAGAAAACGCCACAAACTGTTTTTATTGAGGTGAAATTTTTCTAAGGATCCACAGACAATGTCTCAACAGGAGGCAGGAGAAAACCCACAGCAATTTGCTGCTTCGGTGTGGTGCTTCCCAACACGCCGTTAGTGACTGATTCTGCCCGAGTCCCCCCGACCACAGCCAGGGTGGACCCTGCGGGTGGGGTGGATGCAGGAACAGGAGGTGGTTGAATGTGGGGGTCCTGCCTCAGGGAAACGGTGCAAAATGTGGGAAAAGGAGTGGAGAGGCACATGTGGGAGAGCAGAGAGCTTTGAGAGATCGTGCTGGGATGCTTTGAGCAGTGGGAGAGAGGCAAAATCCCATTTTGATCCCCATTTTGGTTTGCAAACCCGCAGTCCTTGTTCAGGCATCTCCCCCAGCCCAAGTGTGCTGGTGCATCGCTCGCGTTCAGACAAGGCACCGCCACCACGGAGCCTGTACTGTGAAACAGAAATCTCATCCACGCAAAGGATGGGCAGGCACTGATCGTCGTCTCTCTGTTGGGGGCTGGCTCAGCTCCAGGCAGACACTGAGGCACTAATAACACGTCACCCCTCAGCTTTCTAGTCCCTTTTCGCCCCAAAGCAAAGCTGTTCAATGTGTTTCGTGCCAAAGATGAAATGAACTTTGCTCCCTAACTCTGCTCCCTGACAGCTGCTCCGCGCTCGCTCCAGCAACCGTATTTCACAATTAGTACTGACTCTGTGATGGCTCTAATTGGCTTCTTATCACCTCCAAAAATCACGGGCATGGGAGCCACAGGGCCCCATGTCCAGGCAGGGCAACGAGCAGAGGCTGTCGGAGAAGCAGCTTCATCCTCTGCCACGGTTGGCTGCGCCGTCACCATCCTATGAAGATCCTCACTGCTCCGGGCAGGGATTGCTATTCAAAAACAAGTGTCACCCCTCCAAAGTCTGAACGTGGCTCCCATGTGATCTGATGAAAGCAGGAGAGACAAGCCTGAACACCAGCGGCACGTGGCAATGGCAACAGCTTGTGCTGTAATGCCTTGGGCGAAACCTCGAGGGCTGTGGGAGGTGGTGCTGCGGGATTTCCCCACGGTGGGGCCAGCACCTGGCAGGATTTTTGGGCAATAGCAGCTCAGTGTTCCTTCACTACAAGTGTAGGCTGGTGTTTCACTTGGAATCACTCAATGAAGATTAACTGCCGTGAAAACAGCACCGGTTTGATCTGATAACGCCTTGGGAAGGCCAAAACAGACACCTAATTAACTGGAGATTACAGGTATTAGAGCTGGTTGAAGAGGGGCTGGTTCCTGCCTCTGTGCTGGGCCACCCTGGTCCCCCTGTCCCTCCATCACCGACTGCTGCTGGTGGTGCAGGAGGGCTGCCCAGGGCTCAGCTGCCAGCAGCCTTCTTTGCTTGCGATATTGTACGGACAGCTGAAGACACGAGGTCTGCGTCACCCAAAACTCACGGAACCAATGGCAAAGGCATTTGTCACTCTTCCCCGCTTCGAAATCAGGAAGCTTAAACAACATACAACATTTATGCAGCTCGAGAAGCAGAGAAAAATCAGAGTGGAAAACAGACTGGTGCCTCTGTCTGCATGTGTCTGCATGAAATATTCAGCACAAACTCCAAGTCCTGCTGCGTGTCAGGGCTCGGGAGCGCCACATCTCGTCGCTCTGCAATCAGAAACCATGACAGCTCACTAAAAAATAGCAGCTGCGCGATGCAACAGATACCATTTCAGGTCAACTTCTAGGATGAAGAGGTGTTTCGAAGCCTCTTCAATATTTAAACCGAGAATGAGACACATCGAGACCCAGTTGCTAATGGCTTCGTGCCTTGCACTGCCACAGTAATACCAGGAAATTGGATGACTTGCTGGGATCGCACGAGATAGTCAGGAAGGGTGAGGAAAGAAGTGCTGTCTGTTGTAATTGCTAGATGTCCAAGCCTGCTCTGCCTGAGATTGCAGCCAGGCATGAACAAGGAGGAAGATGTAGGCTGACTTCTGAGAAACCCAGGCAGCAAATGAACCCCACCTGAGTGGACTGGATCCTGCTTTAGGAACTGCTTGCAAAGTCTTGTCTCTCTGGATAGTGACGAGCAAGATCTAGTCTTTCAAACACAGAGATGACAAGCCAAATCCTCAAACCTTCCCTGGCTGCTTAAGAAAGCTTTGAGGCTTCCCCTTGGTGCCTCGCCGGGGATCTGCCGCTGGCATGAAGCCATTGCAGGCAGCTTTGCAAAATCTCCTGCAACACCACAGGCTGGGGTACTCCTGCCTGGCAGTGCTTAGCACAGGCCCCCTTCGAGGCTGACAGTGGCAGATGGAACATCAAGCACACCCCCAAATTTTTCCATTATTGAGAGGATGATTTAGCCGCTAACCTACCCCAGGAAAAAAACAGGCTGGTGCCTTCTTATTTCTAGTTTCCAGCAGCAGACAGACCTAAGGTGGATAGAAAAATCACCAACCCACAGAGCTCCTGTTAAATTCCAACAAGCTGCATAGGGATCTAGTGCTGGCGTAGCCTCTGCTATTTACAGATCACAAAACAGCTGGGAGTGGCGAGCAGGTGCCATGCATCCTCAGCACAAACCGTCACTGCCGGCACGCAGTGCTGGGGGTCCCTGCTGCAGCCGCGGTTGCAACCTGCATTTGAATTGCCAGCCGTCGAGCATTCCCTGCCTGCAAGCTGCTTCCCACTCCACCAGCACTCCCAGCCAAAGCTAAACAAGGGCCAGATCTCTGGAGCAAGGAAAGGGAGGTGGTTTCCTCAAGGGCAACTGAGATTGGGTTTTGGGTTGAAATTTGTGGCTGCCTTCTTTGAATCCCCTCCTCATTAGCTCTACATGCCCTCCCTGGGACTCTGAGCATGGTTTTTATTGCCCTCATCTCCTCTCTCTTTTTGGAGTCCTTCAGAGCAGACAGGAGCACTAAAAATAAAATCACCTGTCAGGTTTCCTAGTTATTACAAACAAAATGTCCTTTACAAAAACGTAACAAGTAAAACCTTCGTATTGAGTGTGCTTATTTACATAAAATATTTAGAAAGCTCCTAATGTTTTTATGGCTCTAATTAATCTTGTGTCATGTTAGGGGAGAACAGAGCATTAAAAATTACTCTGGCCTCAGGCAGGAGCTTGGGCTTCCCAAGGCAAACCTGCAGCGTGTCTGCACTCCCAAAGGGTCCAGGGGACCCATGCATGTTCTTTGTGGGGTCACCACTCCACCAGGAGAGCCTGATGGGGATGTGGGGTGGCTAAGCCATGTACCCATTTATGTCATATTGCCTTTGCTACATGGATGCTCATGCTATTTCTAGCAGCTTTGTAGCCATGTGTGTAATGAGCAAGGGGTGACACTGTGATTTACACCAGCTCTGCTCCCCGGGGCTGTGCCTCACCCGCCCGTGCTGTCGGTACAGCTTGGCTGGGGCTGGGGCTCCATGTGTGTCCTCCTCTGGGGAAAGCTGACTCCACAAGATATGTGCTATTTTTAATGTCTAAAATCATGGGGGTTTTCAGAAAAAGCTCCCTGTTCACTACAATTGCCTGGAGGACTCCAGCTAGCACAAGAGTCTGAACACATATAACTGTCACCGATCAGAGGCTTCTGGCCCATCTTACCTTGCCAATAACTTATCTGATGATGGGAATATTCCCAGAAATATGATGCTTTAAAATCAGGTCCAGCCCTTGCTATCTACAGCTTCTCAAAGATGAAATTTTGGCCAAGATGCGAGAGATAACAGCTTCCTGCAACTCCCTGTGCCACAGATGGAGAATAACCAGCCATTGGGGGGGGGGGGGGGGGGCGGGAAACCAGATGGCTGCTGGCCGAGGCACCGCGTGCTGTGGGAGGACAGCTCAGCCTTGGCCGAAATGGGTGCAGATCCAACATTTCTTGTAACTTAAATTGTTTTATCATAAAAGCGTGGGAGAACCTGCCCCATCGCACTGAGGCTGGGCATAGAGGAGTTTGCAATTGAAGCTGGAGACAAGAGGTAGGTTGGCCTCAGTGGAGTAAAGCAATATAACTGACGTAACAAAGAAGAATGTATTTAACATTTTAATCTTGATCCTAACACTTCTAAATTGCCCTTTGGAGGAGAAAGATAATGTGTGAAGTACAGGGCTGCTCTTGGGGGCACACTGGCCCATGAAACACCAACATCCTGATGAAGCTGAATGCCACAGACCTTGTACAGCTCAGGGATTTAGACCACCCAAAGGAAACACTGGGCTGATGGAAGACCTGGCCCAGGGATGGAGCTGAGCAGAGTTAACTGGGAATCTTGGTTTTCCTCCTTGGGAACAGGGTGTTTATCCAGGCTAGGAATTAAGATCTAACAAGATCCATCTCCAGTGCTCACTTCCAAACCCCTCTTGGCTGGTGGGGCACTGTGGAATGGGGAGGTGGTCCCGTTAATGGCATGTTGGGAAGGTGTCCTGCCAAGCACTGCTTTATGAGTTTGTATATACCACAAGCACCATGTGGATTTATAGCCCTGTTTATTATTCAAAGCCATCTGGGCTTTAACCTTCCTCCTGCATGGAACAAGAAGGGTTCAGGTAACAGCACACACATCCCAGATGCAAAACTGTTATGCACATCCAGAGGTACAGATGGACAGTAAGAAAAATAGGAAGGCTAAAGGAAGAAGAGATGATGCATAACATGGCCCAGCTGGGCTGGGACTGCAAGGGAAGGGACAAATTTCTGCATGGGTCACATGAAGCTCAGGAGTGGGGTTCAGCTGGATCCCCAAATCCACCAGTTCCTTTCTGCAGCCACCTCCTCAACTGCTATGTATTTCTGCACAGGTTGTTTGTGGGTTTTTTTTTTATTTTTTTGGGTTTTTTTTTTTTTTTTTTTAAATTTAGTTGACTTTCAAAGTAGCCGAACTGCCAAAGCTGCCCATTTTGCTTGCAGATGCTCTGCATTGGCTGCCTCTAAACCCCTTTAAATAGCCACAGCTAAATCACAGCTCTGTCAGGCGATGCTCTATTTAACAGAAGCTGCCCGTCTCGCACAGCGGCCACAGCCCAGGAATCTCCTCCTGAGTCCATTTTCTCAGTGAGTGGCAGCAATAAATAAAATCTAGCCAGTTGGTCCTTGAAACGCTACCATGGCTTGATTACTTCTGCCCAGGATTTTGCCAACTGTGCTGCAACCTCCTGCAGATGCTGCCTCCCTTCACCTGCCACCTCCTGGGGCTGGATGGGGGGGAAGAGGCAGCAATGGAATCATGCACAGAATGGGATCTGCGTGCAGGTACAGGGCAGCAAAGGGGCCCAAGGGAGGCATTTCCAGAAGGACGTGCCTCTGTCAAAGCCTCTTGCCCTTGAGCTGTGCAGCAAAAACAAGGTCCTGTCCGGGAAAGCTCCCAGGTTGTTTCTTGCAGGAGCAAGGAGTACTCCCCCTGCCTTGGCCAGGCTCCAGGGTCGTTAATTGCATTCTGCCTGCCCAACATTAATTAATTTGGTGTCGTGCAGAGACCGCTGTGCTGGATGTATCCGGGGAAAAAAAAAAAACCTTAAAAAAAATCCACCACCTCCCACACCCAGTGAAAATGAGAGGGGGAGGGAACCAGGCTGGCAGTTGGCTCCAAGGCTTGGTAGCCTGGACACGTGGTCCCGCTCCCAGCAGGAAACATTTTGTCAGGATTTGACCATCTCCTTGCAATGCTGGACCCAGCTCAGTTCACTTTGACACCAATTTGCTTTCACCTATGAGTGAATGGATCCAAGTCACACACAGAGGTCACCTCCAGTTTGCTCCCTGCATCCGTTCCCAGGGCAGAGGATGCTGGTGTCAGCCAGGAAAAGTGCTTCAAAGACCAACTGATGTACAGAGAGTTGGGTCTGGCCACCTTGGCAGTGCCAGGCTGGGCTTGCAAGAAGATCTGTGGGACTCAGCGTGGCTGCAGGATTTGCACAGATCTGGGCGTGCCTTGGGCTTCGTGAGCACCAAGGGTGGTTGTGCTGCATAAGGAAACCCTCTCTATAGATTTGTGCAGTTGCTGGGTGGGAAGGCAGTCATTGCTGCACTCCATCCTGCGCCCCCACATAAAAGTACATGCACATCAGGGCTGGGGAGGTAAGACGGGTCTCCTGTGAGTCTCAGGATGACTCACAGGCAGAGGGGTCAAAGCTGCAGGTGGAAGACAAGCCCCCAGTATGTGTTTCTAGCAAGGCATGATCAAAGCTGCACCAGCAAAGTCCAGGATAACCCCTACCTGCTGCAGAGACGCGTCTGCTCCTGGCTAAGGGCTTCTCCAAGCAACAGTTGCAGAAGGAGCTGCCAAGGGAAACTCATCCCACCCAGGCAGCAAAGCCACGAGGGATGAGACATCTGTAGGGAGTGGGCCCTGAGCACGTGCCTCCCCTGCAAGGTTGTTTTTGGAAGGCAGAGCTGTGGTAGGAGAGCCCCTGCTCACACAAAGAACAGATGCCGGTTATTTTAAACCCTACTGTTAACTCATTAAAGCAGCTGTCTGCCATCCCCTGAAGACAGACAAATTAGGATTTAACTCAACCAAGAGCACAACACACACACACAAATAAAAATGTTACCAGATGAAATGCTAACAAGCCTGCTCCCACCACGCCAAGCCCGGGAGCCGCCGGACCAGGGGGCTCGGGGAAAGAGGCAAAGCAGCAGATTTGTTTCCCATTGTCAAGTTTGAGCACAGTCCAACTGTTTGCCCAAACAAGCCAAAGTCATGAGCTGTGTCTAGTTTGATATTTTTTTTCTTAAATTCTTGCAGCAATGATTTTTCAGATTCACAGCTGGGATCTCAATTGCCTGAGAGCTAATTCCCTGACCTGCAATTCCCTCCCTGATCAGGATGATCAGAGGGGAGGGAAGACCCTTTAACCACGTGCAGCGTGCACAACTCGACCCAGCACCCATGGCCACCATACGTGGCTGTACCAGAAATTCACACAGCAGACATGCAGCGCATCGGACACGCCGTGTGTCCGACATGCAGCACACACCTTGTCCCCGCAGGACGATGGGATGCTGGAGCACACAGGCAGAGCCTTCAGGGTCACGCAGCAGCATTTTAGCAGCTGAAGAGCCCTCAAATCCCTTTGCTAACCCTGGTGTAAGCGCCCCATTTCCTGCAAGGGTCTCAGCCTCGATGCCCCATCTCAAATGAAGGGAGCAGCACTGGGAAATTTGCACAAAAGCTGCACCGCCCAGACGCTCGGGCGAGTCAAGTGACTGTTCCCTCGATAGCCAGAGGTAGCAGCACCAACACAGCATCTTCCCATAGCTGGAAGTGCCTCTCGTTCAGGCTCTGTTAATAGTTAAAGGATCTGGGTGATTATTTCCGAACTCCTGTAAGTGACAGCAGACGGCTTCGGAGCGATTTGTAATCTAACAGAGACATTAACCTTTTAAAGCATCTCCTGGTCTCCCTGGGGCTGTCGAGGGACACTCTATTGTGCAGGGGAACAAAGAGCTCTGGTTATTACTCAGGAGTGAATGGCAGGGATGAGCTTTACATAAAAGAGATCAATAAATATATAACAACAGCCCACGCAGGGCATCGGGAAGAGGTGGAGGGAAGAGGGCTGGGAGGAGATGCAGTGCCAACCGTCCAGGTCATGGCATCGCAGCAGTTATCAAGGAGTAGATGAAAAGACGCTGATTGGGTTTTTAATCTCTCTGCTCGACACACGGGTCCCCAGGGCTGAACAGAACACACACCTTGCATCACTGCTGGCAGGGCTGGGGCAGGGGCTACCCGCCCCAGAGGCTGCCCTGTTCCTGATGGACTTCTGCAGCTCCATCCCTTCCCCATGACATGGCTGGGGGACTGAGCACTCCCACAGCAGCTCCAGCAGCACGGGGACCGCAGTTGCATCCCACACAGCTCTCCTCCCAGCACGAGAAATCAGAACTGTACTGCTCACAAATGCAATGAGTTTGGTGGGTCTCAGTTTTGCTCCTATGCATGCTGGTATCCTGCAAACCCAGTGCCAATGAGCTTTTAACAAAAAGGAGTTAAAGAACAGAAGGGGGAAATAAAACCTGAATTTCTGCGGGGATCCTCCCAACACACAGAGATTGATGCTCTCCGTATCGATGAGACAGCCCTGTGAGCAGGGAGCCTCGGGGAAAGGCTGTTCTATTTCTGGGTGAGACTTTCCCATCAGAGAAGCGTGTAGCACCAAATGCAACACATCAAGCCTGGAAAGCAGATGGTCCGTGGAGGTGAGTCTCACTGTGGTTGTACAGCAAGTCTGACACCCCGGGGAGCAATCCCACAGATAGGCAAGGTCCCCAAACTCTTCCCTGACAAAGCTTATGGCTGGGGGGTGGTGGGCGTGGGCAAGACAACCTGTTCAAGAAAACCCAGATACATCCCAACAAAGGCACAGAGCAACCAGGATTAGGGCGGTGCCACCAGCCCATGGAGCAGCAGCGAGCTCCTCTGCCCATGCAAAATAATGCCTATTTACTGCCCGCATTCAGGGAGCGTTAACAGTCTGTTGCTATTGCCAGTCCTCCTGCCTGCCCTGATCTCTCTTTCGCTACACAGAGCATTGAAAATCACCTTGAAGAGGCTCGGAGCCGATCTCACCTGCCTCAGTACATGTGGGAGAGGAGGATCTGGCCCTTTCCACCAGCAGCCAAGCTCCAAGCCCTGCCTGCTATCAGAGAACAGATCTGGAGCAGTCAAATCAATGCATGAAGCACAGTGGCTTGTCTGCACTGATTTCACCGAGTGGGGTTATTATTTAAATCAGATTAGAGATGCGGAAAAGCTGGAGTGGCAGGTACAGCAAATGGAAGAGGCCACCAGGCTGGAGCAGGAACATGATAACAGCAGGGGTTTGAATGCAAGGAGGAACATTTCTTTAAATCTCTTTGTAAAGCATCCTCCTCCAGCTGTGGCTGGATGTTGTTTTCCAGAGGGACTCTGCCTGCCAGCTTCATTGAGCTCTCCTGCAGAGCAGGATCAGGGCTCAGAAGCAGTTTTCCAATGCTGCAGGCAAACCCCTTCCTTCGGGACCCACCATCGCATGTCGGTGGTGGAGCATCCCAGCAGCCTTCCCTGCTCCACAGCCAGCTCTGGTGGGAGCCTTGCAAAAGCCCACCCCACACCTCTCACCTCCAGGGCTCTGTGCCATCATGGCACAAACTGTGAGCAACTGGAAATCATTCCAGCCTCATCTTTTTGTCTTGGAGGGGAAATGATTATCTAAGCAGCAGGTTTCCTGCAGATGGGGTCCACAATACAGGCTTTGCCCTAGCCAGGATCAAGCAAGAAAGCAGGGATGGAGCTCGGGCTTCTCCAATTTCTGCTCTGGCAGTACAGCAGGAGACCTGGTGGGAGCGGAGAAGGGAGCTTGTCTCACCAAGATGTTTGGTGCTGGCTGCACCAAGCCTCAATGGCAAAACCAGGGTTGTTTTATTACTGGGCTTTGCAGAGCAGAAAGTGGCATTTTGCTTTCCAGGGAGGGTGCAGAAAATGACATCGTGGGAAAGAGCCTCCTTGGAAATCCGACCTGAGAACAGCACAGAACAGTGTCTGCCTTTGGACCTTGACCATCAGAGCAGCTCAAAGGAAAGAGGCTGGTTCCCAGGACCTCTCACCATTGCAATATTTGTTTCCTTCTGCAGACCAAACCCCAAACTTTTTAAAACCTCTTGTGACACAGAATCATGTTAAAACATCCATTTTGGGTCAGCCCCTCAGGCTTTTCGCTGGGGGCTTTCTTTTTATCCCTCCCATCCCACCATGCCTCCTGGTAATGATGTGAGAAAAGAGCCACCAAAGCACAAAAGCAAACACCATTAAAACCAAAATATTCTCACAAAAAGAGGCGTCTTGGCTGCAGCAAAACCCCACATCTGATGCTTTCCCCATTGAGGGAAAGGTCTCAACCAGCTACAGTAGAGGGAACAGTAGATCATGACACCTTTACAAGGTGAACATCACTTTCCCATTTGTAGAGTACAGAAGCAAAGATCCCAATTTTCTTCCATAAATTTCCTATGAGGGCAACCCTTAACTGAACCAGGCTGCAAAACTCCTGATTAAAGAGCAGATTGCACCCTCCTTGCTACCACTGCAGGACACTCACACCAGTAATGCCACCAAAACCAGCACAGCCTGCAAGGAAAACCGATTTTTTCATACAAGCTGTTACATTCCTTTTCAGTAACATGAATTTTATTCAAATACCTGGGAAACACCGGAGGTAACAGCTGAAGTCTTAATTCCTGCCTGACCCTTAAGGCAGGAAAATACTCAGTTAATTTCTTAGACATACAGCCAGACCACGTATTGCTGGGGCTTCTATTCCTCATTTTATATACTGAAAAATACTAAGTATAATTCAAAATAAGAGAGACATTTTAAAATGTGGCATGCCAGGGCTTCTTTACTGACAGACACTTAGTGTACTTTGATTTGCTTTCCCTTGCAAGCTCTTTCTCAACTATTATTTTCTTTCCCAGTGGTGCCATCCTAATTTTCAGACGCAAGCAAAGAAACGGCTCATTCCTCACCTCTGGCCAGCAGCTATCCCAGGAGGGTTTCTTCAGCTTCTCAGCAAACACCCCCTCAATCAATGCCAGCAAACTTCTCCCAATCCTGCAGAAGTTGTAACCACTGAGCAGATGTTATTAATCAGCATCAACAACTCAGGTGCACCGTAACGAAGCAACTTTGCTTCATTTGGAGACCTCTCCCCTCTCTCTCACCTGATGTATAGCAGAGTCTCCCCAGGTACAAACTTGCAGAAGGAGAGGGGAAATAAAATCATTGTGGGTATTTCCCTCCAGATGTGAAGTTTGGTTTGTGGCAATGACCAAGGGGGAGCACAACTGCCTTGGGATGGAGCTGTGTGCTTGCTACTGAGCTCCTCAGTGTCCTGCCCACCATCTGAGACAGGCCATTGTCATCTCTCCAATGCCCTCTCTCTTCAAGGGAATTACATCAGCTTTTTCAGTCTTTTCTGAGCCTTTTTCTGTTTCATTTTTGCTCATCACCCTGAAAATTTTAAGAGAAGCTGCCATTTCCAAATCACCGCATAGTGGGTCTCCCTGTGGTGGCACGCATCATGCTGAGATGTGATGTGACTGGAGCCATAAAGTGCTTTTTTGTAGCTGTCACTGTGAATAAGAGCACACAGAAAAAGGATTTATGTATATATTCTGTCCTTTTTCACCCCACTACCCCCTCCAAGCTCCAACTGCTCAAACCAGAGCTTTGACTTAATTACACCCTGCCGAGCAGAGTCTGGTTTAGAAACCAAGCATGAGGGGATGTGTTTTGAGACTCTGCCAGCATCAAGAGAGGAAAGGGGGATAACCCGACTTCACAGGAGGAAGAGAGGGCAAGGCAGTGGCCAGCAGTGCTCCTTTGGGCACATTACAGTGGTGGAGAGCTGTCGAGGCCCACGAGGCTTTTCATAGAATCACCCTAATTGAGGGTATTTGGCTTCTGGTTGAATGTTCAAATCCACTGTGTCCCCCCTGTTACTGGGAGGTGCTTTGCTTTCCCCTGCTTGGACAGACCCAGCCCAGGGGCCCAGCCCAGGTTTCAGCATCTCCCACAGACATTGGGGTCCTGAGTGGGGACACCACACCAGTGAAACCACCACACCACTCCAGCTCGGAGGAGCACGTATGGTGGACTGTGAACCACCACAGCTGACCTTCAGGGTTTGCTCCAGCCCTGTCCGTTAATGGGAACTGTATAAACATTGAGAAGCATTATGCATAAAATAAGCCAATACACATAAAATATATAAACATATATAATACACTTTGGGAACAAATACAACACCAGCTACAACTTCCCACCTGGCAATTTAGGTCACTCAAACCTTCATCATCACAGTGGGATGGGACCTTTGGTGCACCTCCATCAGCAGTACAGCACGTTGCTGCCTATCGGTGGGCATAGACAGGGCTCGGGGTGTGTGGCTGAGCCCGTTGATACCTTCCAGGAAACAGTGGAAACCTCACAGCCAATGTGAAATCAAGATGGGGAAACTGAGGCACACAATTTAATTCCTCCCAAAGCCCCAGAAGGATTAGTTGCTAAATCTGAGCTCTCAGCCTCAAAACACAGTTAGCTTCCTGCACTCGCATGGTGGTTCTGCCCCTTCTCTTGTCTCCTTTTCTGCATGAATCTGCCCAACAAGATTGTGGTCTCTGGTGTGGCACTGCTGGGGAAGATCCTGCCGGCACAACAGGTAGGAATAATCTGACAAATCATTTCCAGACCAGAGCGAGCTGCTCCCCAGCAGGGATGTCAACAGGGAGAGGTTAATCCTGCCAGGGCCAGTGCTGTATGATCTGGTGACACCAAGTTTTACAGGCTACATCCAACGCATGTCCCTCTGTACCAAGTGCTGGCATGGCATCTGGCAGGCTGGGGGCTGGCAGGAGAGCCAGTGCTGCCCTTCTGGCTCTCTGATTAACCCTGAGGGACTCCTTGCCAAGGCATCTTGCTGCTTTGTGCTTCCATTTCCCCATCTGCAATACAATTTGCCACTGTAAAACAGAGAGAGATGTAAAAATACCAAGTCCATTAAATATATTTATTTATTTGTTTGTTTGTTACTGACATCGAGTTACCTCTGATTAAATCCAACCAAGATCCTAACCAGACCAATTCAGGCTTCCAGAGGAAGCAAGATCTGATGATCTTTGAAGTAGCTCACAAGCAAAAGATCCGAAGAGGTATAATCCAACCCAATCCAACCTGCCAAAGCCATCTCCTACTTGCAGAGATTTAATAGAGTTCAAAGTCAGAAGGGTCCGTTATAATCTCCTAAAGCTGCATTTCTGCATGGAGGGGTGGAGGGAGGGAGGGAAGGTGGCTGGGGATCCTCCAGGCTGGAAGGGTTGTGTGAAAGCAAGCAGAGACAAAAGACTAAGGCAGCATGGGTGGCAATCTGTGGGACTGGGAAATGGTAAGGAGATGGGGAGACCTGGCCAAGCCCTGATCTCTGCATTACGTCCTACCACACATCACCCCATTTTCCCTCAAGAACCAGTCCCCGTTGTTAGTACAAACTGGGAGCAAACACCATGGTGGCCAGACTGCAGCCAGCACCGCAGCCATACGGCAGCATCTCCAAACCAGCCCCACCAGCCAACACATGCGCTCGAGGCTCTGCGTAAGCAGCAAAGCAACCTTCAACCCCTTTTCTCCTATAAACATAAAGAGGGCTTACATCTTCCTCCACTTAAGTTTTACTTCCTTTTCTCCTCCTTATCTCCTGCAGAGAATGAGCCTGAAGATATCACCTGATGTCCCACGCTGAGCCTGGAGCCTGTGGTGCACTTGGTGCCACTCGCAGGTTTGGATTACATCTGGTCTGACAAAGCCAAACAAAACCAAGCTCGGGAGTATTTTAATTTTCCAAGCTTTAGACAAAAAGAATTCATTTAAAGCCTTTAAAAGATTTAGCCCACTTCGCAGTTCCTTCCAGTGTTGTGCTCTCTAAATAGGAGACATGTTTTAAAGCTCCTGCCATCATTTATTAAATTAGCCTCAGACTTGCAAATGCAGCTCCCTCTTATTGAATCTTGTAATATTTATTTGCCAAGTTGTGATATTTGAAACTGCGCACATTACACGTATTGGGGAAAGAGGGAAGTGATGGGGAAGGCGTGAGGGGACAGGGAGAAGGAAACCACTTCTACTGTAAATTGTGTAAATGCATTTGCACATCCCAAGAGGGGTAGGGAAAAGATATTGTAATTAAAATATCTGCCGGGGTATTTTAAACAAGGGAGAATAAATAGACTTTTCTCTGCATGGCACAGGCTCCTTTAACTTGGAAACTTCGTGACAGAAAATGATTAAAAATATCTTATGGTATGTCTGAAATCTGCAAGCTTTGATGAGAAAAATGTTCTTGGGAATGAAAGGAGATCAAGTGAAGGGAGGAACAGTCTCCTACACAGTATTTTATAGGCCCAATTCATGACTGCAGATGTCACAGAAAATAATAATAAAAAAGCCTTCTTTATTCTTTTTTTTTTTCCCCCTACCTAACAGATCCGTAGAAAAATACCCACAGGGGCTCCTGTAGCAAGAAGATCCCTTTGCTCCAGCTCTTGAGCAGCAGAGTTTAATACCGGTGAAAGTATGCTCCAGGAAACCATGGCAATGGCTGAGGAGATGCTGAGCTCTCGCCTAGAGATGTCACTCCCGAGTCGGAGAGGGCACAGGGCTGCCCCTGGTACCCCACATCCTGCTCTGGGCTGCCTTGGCAGGGCCCAGGGCCACAGGACAGCCTGTCCCTGTGTTCTGCCTGCAAAAGTAAAGTATCTCTGCCAGGTTCAGCCCTGCTGATGGCCACCATGGAGGGGACTCACTCGTGCCTTCCCTGACAGGAGCCAAGCTGTGGTTACTTCCCTCCTTCTCCTGGGCTGTGCAGACATCCAAGGAGGAGTATGGCCAACCCAGCCACCTGCATCCCCCTCAAACACAAGATGATGGAAGCGGAGCCCATGGGGAGGAGATTTGGGGTTTGCTGCGGTTTGGAGGGGGAATTTTGCAAAGCACACTGTGCATGGGACTCCCTCGGAGGATACAGCTGCTCCCACAAGGGCAACTGAGCTTTGAAGGGTTAAAGCAATGACTGGGGAGAGGCAGCAGCATCCTGCTCAGCAAGGGAGACAGCTGGGATGGAAGAATCTGGATGTGCCTGGGACTTCAGGGAGCAGCCCAGGAGCCAGAGCCATGCCGTAAGCTGCGTTAATCAGACACCACTGCCCACATCCCACTCCACCAGCCACTGCTCGTCTGGACAGGCTAGAAATGCTCCGAACACACTTGCTGCATTTTCGATTCAGTTTTGCAAAATTTACTGGAAAATAGCTTTCCTTTAAGAGGTAGTTCGACTTAAAAATAAAAAAGAATAAAAGAAAAAAAGAAAAAAAAAAAGATCGAAACGCCCCCCCTTGATCAGAAACCCTGCAAAAAAGATACTTGCCCTGAGCTGGCAACATCATCACTGCTTCAGTGCTGGGTAAAAACCACCTGTAACCTCAGCCATGCCCTGAGGTGAGCTGGGGTAACACCTTGCCAATGGGTTTTCTGAAGACCTTCAAACTGGGAGTGCCTGATTTGCAAAATGAGCTATTTCAGATCATTTTGATCAGGCTTTTTTTCTTTTTTAATGATTCTAATTTTTCTACTGCTTAGAGCCCTGGACCTGGTAACCACGGAAACTCAGCTTCACAAGCAGAGGGAGTCGAAAAATACAGGAGCACCATCACCAAACACAGAATCTAATCATCTCCCCTAACTGTGACATTAAAAGAGCCATGTGACGATGCATAACTGAAAGAGAGGATTTTATTAGTGTTTGCTTCATAAAACACTCTCCTTCGTATTAGGGTGTCCTTTAATTGGGGCCCCATGATGAAAGTTACAGTCCTCATTTGAGGGGGCTGATGGGTCTAGCAAGACGCAGCAGACCTGGAGGAAGGACAGGGAGGTCATGTCAGTGCACACAGGGAGAAGCATCCCTAAAAGTCCCTGACACGCTCTCCACCTGAGCAAGACAGGAAAGCAAGGTGGAAAAAAGGAAAAATCAGGGAAAAAATTGCACTAAAGAAGGTTCTTCTTGTGAAAACATTAAATAAAGAGCCCGTGCCTCAGTTTCCCCATTTGCATTAGTTACTTAAAAAGCAGCAAAGAGCAGCACTGTCTTGCTGGGAGGTGCAAGCTGTTGCAAGCCTCTTCCAGAGGGGCCCAGAGCTGCACTAACAAGTGACCCCATCATTGCTAGCTGATGACAGCTGAGGAATTAAAATGGGCAGCATCTGGCCTTGCTGACTGCTGGCACAATTGCCCATTGCTCCTCAGCTTCAAAAAAAACCCCAGGATAAGCCTCCCTCCTTGCCAGCACAGCTGTTAACCCCTGTTTTTCTCCAGCAAATTAACCTGCCCCCCTGTCTCCATCATCCTTGTGTCCCCATCATCTGCTGGCGGGTCAGTGCTTGTGCCTCGGCTGGGCTATTGCCAGACTCACTCAAGCACGCAGCGTTCACAAACTATTGCAAATAGAGAGGTTCTGTCAGAGCCCCCGCCCCCAGGGAAATAAATTCCTGTCTCCCAATTTAATTATGATGAGAGGGCAATCTAACTCTCTAGGAAAAAGCCATGCAGCTCGTTTGGGTACCTGCCCTCTGCACGCACACGCTGCCCTTCAGCCTGGCTCTTGGTCCAGCCAAGGGCAAAACAGCAGAGACCCAAGTGACAAGAAGGCAGGAGAGGAAGGAGCTTGCAAGGAGTCAGGGTGAGGCTGTGCTGCTGCAGGGATCGGAGGGTTAGCAGGCTCCGGAGCCTGAGCCCAGGCGCTGTCCCGCTGCCCCCCTCTGCCTGGCACATGGTGGAGCATCGCTCTAATGAAGACAGCGTTGGCACAGGCACTGGCCAAGATTTCTTGCAGGCCAGTGAATCCTGTTCCTTATCCAATTCCTACACATGCTCCTCCTGAACCTGGCTCAGCTCTGCTAACAGCCCCAGAGCAGGAAAGGAGAAGAGAAAGCAAAGATAAAGGGACAGAGAGCAGCAGGGAGGGAAGGCGAGAGAATGCTCTCCGACGGGACAGAGCCTGGGAGAGGGTGCCTGCAGTGGGCTGCCATGAGCGGCAGGACTGGACAGGAGGAAGGAAGGAGGTGACTTCATCTCATACCAGAGAGCTGACAGCCAGCAGAGGATAAAAGCCTGGAAATGCCTCGGCTCCAGCAAGGAGACCTCTCAGCTGCCAAGAGCTGAGAGGGAGATGGGAAACTGGGGGTTGAATTGCAAGCTCGGCCTCCTGCCCTTGGTCTTTCCCACACCAGCAAAAATAAAATCAAGAGAGAGGCACAAGTGACAGGCAGGATGCCTGGGAAGGGAGCCGGCTGCCTCCCTCCTTGCCGGCTGCCAGGAGGCTGCCGAACACCGAGGATGAGGATGGAAGGAACATCTGTGGCTGCCCAGCGACACCATCACACACTGCTGCTGCTGGAGACAGCACTGGGGCCCACCTCTGAGCGCCTGGTACAGGCAGTAGCTGCACCTCTGACTGCTCACCCACTGCCCTCCCCTCCAGCCTCCCCAGGGCACAGCCCACACTTCAGTCCCAGGGGAGTCTCCTGCTTGGAGGTGAGCCCTGCAGAGCCACCCCAGCCTGTCCGCACCTCCCCTTGCTCCGATGCGTGTGAGTGCAGTAGCTGTGGTACGCACCCTGCTAGCCCAGCCTGCGAGAGGACTGCCGGCGTGCTGCATGGCTGGTGGCTTTTAGCACTGCAGGAGATGCACAGAGAACTTGAGCGGCTTCCCTTGGTTGGTGCTCAAATTGCAGCTCACCAGCTGCATGACTCCTCTCCAGGCTGTTGCAATCCCCACCAAAGACACAGAGTTCTCTCATAGGAAGGTTTTGCCCCACCAGATTTAAACTTCTAAAAGAAACCTTGGGTTTTCCCCATCTCTCATTTTTTTAGCTGCTGCTCCAAACCTCAGGTCCAATCTTCAGCTGCCATTTGGAAAAAAAAAAGTAATCCAAGTAATTACCACCTCCACTTCAAACGTTACATTATCAAGCTAACCAGCTACCCATTGCAGACAATTAATCTGTACATAGGCACCAAAAGAAACTGTCAGCAATTATAAGTGGAAGCACACCTTTGTAGTTAATTGGGAATATTGCACCTCTGTAACATGTCTAATTAGTTGATGGAGTGTGTCCCTTATCAGACATTTTTCTTTTTAAATTATACCTGAAATTCACACACACCCCCACCCCACCCCCTCCCTTTTTTTTTCCCCAGTGCAAAAAAAAATAAAGGAAATAAATAAACTGTGAGTAATTGAAACCTGACTCTGGCTCTTCCTTAGGTTGCGGCTTATGGTGTGTACACAGGAATTTATAGACCTCCAAGAGATAACGAGGAAAAGTTCTTCCTTTTTCTTCAGAGCTTCTCTTTTTTTCATTCTTAATCTGATTTTAAGACCTTGCTTCTGCATTTTCACACTTCTCCCATAAATCTAATTTTCTTCCTGTTTCCCTTGGGATTATCAGGTGATCAAATGGAAAGGCCCAAGAGCTGAGCAGGGCTGGGCACACGCTGTGGTACATTCATTTTAACACTTATTTTACAAAGGTTCTAAATTTTATCTTTGCATAATGATGCTGCTTTGCATATCTATAGCTGCTTTCATCCCATGATCTCAGTACATTCTGCCAACTGTTAATTAATTCTCAAAACACCCTGGTGAAGTCAATAGGGGGGCTTTATTGAGGTAGGTTTTATCTAATTTGTAGGAGGGAAGGGTAAACTGAGGCAGAGGCAGACTGATGAGGCGTTTACAGACATGGGACAGCACGACAAAGCTGAATTATAGAAGCCTTATCTTTGCAAACCCTGTAGACAGAGACACATCACAGTCAACATGTTGCTTGGTTCAACAGCTGCACATCCCTGGTTAGCAAATAACCAAGATTTAGCCTCAGCATGGTGTTAAGGGGGGGGACGCATCCAACCCACAAAGCTGTGCCCAGTAGCTCTGGTACCTGCAGCTCCTCCAGTCCACATTCCCCCATGGCTTCATGCCAACACACACCTCTCCACACAGCCTGGGTCTCAAATGCTCTGAAGATGCACATACGGAACGTTTCTTTGCTTACGGGGGTCTTTGCTTTTGTCATCCTTGGCACTGCTTTCCAAACACTCTAAAATGAGAACATTTTCATACCCAGAAGGGCCTATTTTTCATCACCTTGGAGCAGCATAGACCAAGAATAACTTCGATGAAAGCTAACAAATAAATACACATGCTGGCTCAAGGCAAGAATCAGCCTGGCAACATACGCCTGCTTGCCATGAACAGAAAAACATTGCAGAGCCCATCCCTAACCCCAGCCACGATGAGTGTCACTCCCACAGTGCCCAAATTGCAGCATGGGTGGCACACGTGGTCCTATCTGCCAGCTCCAGCTAGCCTTGCTCTAGCTCCAAAAGAAAACACTCTGCCAAAATCCCATCACTTCAAGCAGAAAGATCCAGCCTGTAGGAATTCAACGTGCCTGGAGGACTGCTGGAACAATCTGCAACAACAAACCTGCAGAGAACTCAGCTGGCAAAGCCAAGAACACCAACGCAGCTGCCTCCTTCCCACCCTGCTGCCGCCCTTCAGAAAAATCTTTCCTACATTATTGAACATCATTGACTCATTTGGAGCATCGTTGCAAGAAGTGGACACCCTGGCTGCAAATCAGCTGCTTCATTTTGTTATTTGCTGGAGCAAAAACATCCAAGTTTCAACTCAAGTTTGGAGAAGGGAGGAAACATTTCCAACAGTTGAGCTGGTGGAAGAAAAATAATCACTTTTCAAGTTGCCTGAGGACAGCTGCACACTTTAAGGGGCAAGAATTTGCATGGGTGAGTCTGTATTTCTCTCCATCCTTGGGCAGGAGGCATTTCAGCAGCTCAGGAGGACCCTGCTGGGGTTATGCCTGTGTTTGCCTCTTCTCCCATCTCCAGGTAGTAGGTACAGCTCATCAAACACACCAACTTCTGGGGATGGAATTAAATGAGGCAGATCACAGAAACTACTGATACTGTTAGGTCATCGCCAATTTCAAGCCAGCAGCAGCGCAAGCTATTCAGTGTAGCAGTGATATCATTTAATACTGTCAGCTGAAATTCAAACTGCGTTGAAGTCAAAGGGAATGTATCCACCAGGCTTTGGATCAGCCTGCGAAGCACATGGAGTGTGTGGGTGCTTCCTCTTTTTGCCAGGGACAATCCAAGCAAAACTCAGCCTCCTTCTTCCTTCAGCTGGAAGAAAGCATCAACAGAAGACTGAAATTTTGGCCTGAAATGGAGCCAAGTGCTGCTCAAAGCTAGCCCGTGGTCCTTGCACTGAGGATAATGAGAATTACCAAAGTGCCTTTGAAAAGTACCTTGAGATTGTGCCATGTTACAACCTGCTATAACACAGGAATACAGGAACAGCCAGACCCTGAGCAAGGCAAATCTCCCACGCTGACCACGAGGTTGCAGCCTTGTCCTCCCTGATGTTGGGCATCTTGGGCTGTTGCAGTGCAGCACCAGGCTCCTTCCCTTGCCCTGAACCTCTACAGCAGATGCAGGCAGTTTCTGCTCTGGGAGCTGTGCTGGGTACCCAAGGCTAGGGAGCAGGAAAGGTGCAGCAGTGGGAGGGGGGGTATCCCCCTGTCTCCTAAAAAACATCCTTAAAAAGGACCCCCACTGCGTATTGGATCCCCAGCTGGACACTGACAGGCCATCCCTGATGAACAAATCACATGCACCCCTCCTCCCATCACATGTTTCGCATGCAGCAGGAAGAGGATATTTGAGACATCCCTTGGCCAGTCCATCTCCAATAGCTCACAGTTATCAGCTGTTGCAGGCAAAGATGCAACCCCTCACCTATCAAATCAAACCCGTCTTTGAAAGTTATAGCATAATCTGCTCAAAGGAAAATTTCCATCTGGTCCCCTCCCTTAGAGTTCAGCTTGTGCCCTAAAGCAGGAAAACTTAATCTCAATTCCAACACTCATAGATGCTTTCAAATCCTTGCTTTGTAGCTCTGGCCACTCTAGTAACTTCCTCTGATAAGGGGAGATCTCTTTGCTGGAGAACTGTGCAAAACAGCTTGCCTAAAAAGCAGCCATGCTTTTGCGTGCTTGACCTGCTTTTCTCACAACCTGAAAAGACCCATGCTAGTAGCAACCCCAGCACGTGGTGACTGCCCTCACAGCAGCGTGCTGGGTACGTGCCGGCAGCTGCCTTGGCACAATTTGGCTGGAGAGAGATGATGGGGTAAATGCTCACTGTGCCAAGGGGGTACACCAGGAATGGAAAAAAAAATTCTTTTAATATTTTGCTACCAATTTTGTTTTTCTCACAGCCTGGATCCTCTTCCCAGCCCACCCACGGCAGGCAGCTCAACCCTGCCGTGTGCTGTTTTCAGGCAAACAGCTGGGAAATGTGTGCAGCCAGGCAGGTTTTATGTACCAGCAGATTTGGGGGTTTGCCAGCCACTGACTGCACACTTGTTCCTCCCCTCTTCAAAGGAGGATTTTTTCCATGGCACTGACATGAGAGCGAGGAGACCAGATGCTCAGGGGCATCCTGAAAGGCTCCAGGGCCAGGTTTCACTTGTTGCTTCAGACACCTGTCATATAGGGTGGGCATTTTTGGATACAGGGTGCTGAGAACTGTTGGCTGGTGGTGCTGAGCACTTTTGAAACTCAGAAAAGCATGTGGCCCATGCAGCCTAGGGAAATGGAGGTGGGGACCAGAGCAGATCCCCCTGTCTGCATTCATCAGTGAATGCTGCAGGAGGTGAGGGTGGTAAAAGGTGTTGCCTGGATATGAATAAATGCAGGCTGGGAACACAAAGACATCCCTACCTCAGAGACAGTCCAAGCGCTCTGGATCAGGATCCCCATGAGAATAAAATGGGACCAAAATCATAAGTACTCTAGGATGGAGCATGATTTCTGAAAGAATGAGGCCGGAAGCTCATGACCACAGGGGCTGTGTTCGATGACTCCGTTCCTTCTGTCCTGCATCATCAAACAGCAGCAACTGCTTGTGTCCTGCAGCCTCAGTAAAGAATTCCCTTTTTTAATATATTAGCGCAGCCATGTCCTGCCTTACATGCCAGCGCTGGTACAGCCACAGGGCAGAGTACTAATTCGCTCTTAAGCTGGTGTGACATTGTCATTATAGCAGCCTGCTGTCAGCTTCTCCGGGTTGTGCGGCACTTGCCTTCCCTGCTGTGGATGGAGACAGACGACACCTTGTCCCATCCCAGGGAGCCAAGAGCTGCCCATGACAATTTTCATCTACCTCCTGCCTCTCACGATCTGATGACACACAAAGAATTGGCAAGGGACAGAGTGGAGAGCCACAACACTGCTTATGGGGGTCTACCCTGTGGGTAGAGAAAGGGAGACCATGGAAAGCATGAAGGGTCCAGGATTGCTCTGTTGCGTGATGGCATTTGCCATGCAGACATACCTACACAGCGATGGCACATGCCGAACCCCGGAGCTTCTCTCTACTCTGAAATACCAGTGGAGGACTTCTTCCACCATGGTGGGGACTGGAGACCTGAAGAAGGGCCCATTACACTCGCAGAGCTCTGTGCCAGGAAAACGCTGCCTTGGCCCCATCTGGAAGGAATTATCGGAAGAGCTGTTTCTCAGCTGCTTCCACACAGAGGAAGGGCTGCAATTTTACACCACAAGCCTCCCCCAGAATAAAAACCAGACAGGCGAGATTTATTACACACAAATCTCACAGGATTACGAATGCCCCATGGAAGGAGACCTGCCTGAGAGACATTTAACTGGCATGCAAGAACAGAGCAGCCTCGCAAAATTACCTTGGAGCATGGAAAATGGAGCAGATCCCTGGCTGGATTAAACAATGGCATCAGCAAATGCCTAGTTTGAGAAAGAAGGAGGAAAAAGATGAGGGCCCTGACTTGAGGACCACCCAGGAGATGAAAGATGCTTACTTGAACTGCTGCTGAGCCCTGCAGCTTTGGCTGGTGCCTACATTGAATTCAGAGACCATGATGATCTCCCAGACTGATGTAGCTGCATATGACTTCAGTGGGATTTGAGATGACAGGGAGTGGGATCTGGTCCTACTCCTCCCTTCACCAAGGATGAGTTTGCATGCAAGAAATCATCCCTAGAGACGACTGTATAGTATTTTCATGGATTTTTGTACATCTTGTTTACCTGCTCCCAAATTACAGGAGTCATTTTCGTTTCTTTGTTGCTAAGTTTTCCACCAAAGCTTTGCTAAAAATCAAAATTGTGTTTGAAGCAGATATCGAGCATGTTTTGTTTCCTGACAACCACACGTAGAGATTCAATTTGTACATGCTTCTCAGTGAATATGTCATACTGTGATTGCTCACACATTAACTGACACAGCAGAGCTGGAAGGGAAATGTTTTTTCTATTCCATGAGAATTTCAGAGACTAATAAAATCACCAATGGATTTGAAAGAGGTCTTGATGTTTTGTAATGTGTAAGACAAAAGGGTTTACTATTTAATTAGCCAGAATGTTAGACCAAAAAGGATGCTTCAGTTTTCAAATTAGTCTGTATAGAAGCTTGTAACTGTTTTCTTCTTCCTCCACATTAAAAGGATTTCAAATTTGGAAAACAAAAACTTTGGAAAAATGAAAGGACAACTGTGTCGTGAATAGTCTCAGTTAAACAAAATTGGTCATTTTCTGCTGAGGCCCAAACCAGAAGCTGCAAACCCAGTCCAGCACTCTTGCAAACAGCATCACCCCAACAAATGCTCCTCTTTCAACAGCACTGGCTCATGTTTCCCCTAGAAAAACAAAGATAACGACTAACTTCCACACTCAGTGTACAGACATAGAGTAAAACTTGCACTGCTTATTATTCTACGTGCAGGGACATAACTCTCCCCTTGATCTTCATTAGAGAAGGGAAGTTCCAGCATTTCAGAGGCTTTGTTATTATCTTGAGTACTACAGCAGCAGCTAGAGAAAGCATCTAGCAAGACAAGACAGAGGATGGGTTTCGGAGACAGGGCACAGCAGTTCAGATATACATTAGGTCTGTGAAGCTGAGCTGGAGAATTCCCAGCAATCAGATTTTCATCTGCCCATCAGCATTCCTACAGTGGGGAATTGCAGAGTCAGAAAAACCAACGGAAAAGGAAAAAAACCAAGTCAAACCACACACTTATTTTCATGGTACAAACACAAGATTTGCCTCAAATGCAGATCTGTGAACAGCTATTTTTGCAGCAAGGCAACAGGAGTCAATTTTGCTCCAGCAGTTGCCAGCTGCACCCGGGCCACGTGGTGCTCCTTGGTGGAACAGGCAGCAAGCCTGATCCCCTGCCCTGCTGCACCGCACCACCTGCATGTACGTGGAGGGGCACCCCCATTCCTATTTACGCACCAACACCTCCACTCCTTGAGTTTTATGCTTGCCAGGTCCTACTCATCCAGGCACTATTCTTATCCCCCCGCCTTAGATCTGCCCGAGCCTCAGTACACACATTTTTGACGTGTTTCACTGTCCCTGACGCACATGTGTGCCCACGCACCCGTCTAGTCCCTATTGCACTCTCCCTGCCGTCGCTCACACACACATATGTGCCTGTGGTTCAACAAACACGTTTCTGCTGTCTGCTGTGGTGCCTTCCCCTTGCGTTTGTCAACACAGAAACCTTTCTGCTCCTTGCACTCAGCCATCTGATCTCACTTTCTGTGCACACATCACCAGTGAGCATCCACACACATGAGCAAACCCCAGATGCTCACCAGCCCTTCTCTCCCCTCCTCTCTGCATTCAGCAGAGTGGCTTACACAGCAGCCACAGGAACCAGGCGTGCTGATGGCCAGTGGTGGTAGGCAGGTGTGGAAAAGGAGAGGAAAGAGGGGAAAATAGGTATTTTTGAAGTGAAGTTTAGCTGCAGGTTTAACTGGATGATGAATGATGGCAGGTGCATGCTTAACCACAGCCCACTAGCACAGCCCTCTTGCCTCTCTGCCTGCTGCAGTGCCAATGTAGCAGCTCCATTGCAATGAATGCTGTTTCAAGGTTACTTAAGCAATGAATTATGTTATATGCTTAACATCCCCAGCAAAAACACCCATCCATGACTTGCTCATCCTCCCCATTTATTTTCCACTTGCAGTTGCATGGCTGGAAAACTGATCCAGCTTTCACTTCATTACGGGGAAGGAGGGGCCATCACCATTCAACAAGCTGCAGGAACAGCTACAGCTCAATAACAAAAGGAATGGGGCCCAGATACCCCACCAGCACAAGCTCTTAAGTTTTAGGAGCTGTGCTGATTTACACCAGCCATGGATCTTCTTCCCACAGTATATGCAAACTATCAGGAAAAAAATATGTATAGTGGGTTCCGGCATGAGATAAAACCCACAAGGGACAGTGGCAGAGCTGCTAAAGGGGAATTGATGCAGAGTAATGCCCCCTTGTGCGCTGCAAACTGCAGGTGTAAAGGAAAAGAAGCTCAGAGGGCCTGATCCTCCCTCCAGTTTTAACCATACATCAAGAGGACTGACTTCAGAGGACCCAACCACCCTCTTTCCCCAGTGATTTCAGGTATAAATGGCAAGTTTCAGTCCTGTTGATGTCCTCTCACGCCCAGAGATGGGTGCTTCCTTTTCAGCACTGAGACAAGGAGCTGACCCAGACCCTCACACCAGCCTCCACACCGCTACACCTTGGTTAGATACATCTAAAAGGGCAATACATCTGCTCCTCCATCCCGCCCGCCACTGAGCATCCTCTGGGGAGAGCAGCAACGGAGGGCTGGTCCATCTGCCTTTCCTCATGATGCTGTCTGGCTCTGCCAGCAGCAGTGCCTGATGTGTTCTGCTGTCAGACCTTTGCATGCCAGGCACCCTTGTAGGCAGCTGCACACAGGATTAAGAGCAACATGTTCAAACCATGTACAATTATGTGCGACTGCTTCTCCACAACAAATAGATGGAGTAGCAATGGAGCAGCAGTTGTGGTCTCGCATTATGGTCAAAGGACAGTTTTGTGGCCACTGTCCATTACAGCCAGGGCAAATGAAGATGAATGAAAGTGAGTTTGGATGCTCCATATGCCTCTGTCCGTTTACTGCAGGGAGGCCTGGGTTGTGTGAAACATCATAAGGGAAAATTTGCAAAGGCTACACAGTTGCTATTTCACCTGAATTCCAGAAAATAATGCATTCAGCTGCAAATGCAAAAAAAAAAAAAAAAAAAGTCACCTGAGATCTGAGTCTTACCTAGTTCTGCCTCGCTAGCACTGGTATTCCCACACTGCAGGGGAGCCATGAAGAAATAAAGCCATAATGAAAAAATGAACCTGGGAAGAACATGAGGAGCTATCTCAGTGGAATGGAGTACCACCAGATCCCAGCAACTTCACCTGGTACAGGGGGAGAAGGGCAGAACATGGAGCTACTAAGCATCTACCTCAGCATCTCAAATAAAACTCGAGCAGACAGGAGGCAAAAAAACTTCATGGACATACCTGAAAATTTGGCCTGAATTTCAAGGTCATGTAGCAAATTAGCAATAACAGAACCTAGGTGTCCTGAGCATGATCCCTTTCTACCCTAATCAGCATGGGCTCACATAACCATTTGTGCAATTGGCTTATTTCACAGAGTGACTTATAGATGCTATTGTAAGCAGATCCAGTCAATATATTTATTTTCTTTTTGATATACAGCTACAATAGGAAGCCATGCATGAAGTTTATTAAACCTGGCTAATTTTCTATCAGTTCTGCAAAATATTGATTCTATGCATTCAGTTATCTGGCTCAGCCTCAACCTGGAAAAAGAATCATTTAAAAATAACAAAAAAATAAAAAGGCATCCAATTCCTCTGAAACAAAGCTAATCTGAGACTGCAAAGTGTCACCGTTCTCATGGGCAGAGTCCTTTGATCGATTGAGCCAAAGACAACTGTGTTATTTAGGAGCCATTTGCAAGCTGGCAAATTAAACAAGGCTTCTTTTTTTTCCCTCTAAAGGGCGGGTGGAGGAAGATGTAACAGCTTTACAGTAGCAGTAAAACATCCAAATGGTTGGGTTGGTTTTTTTTCCCCTTTGACAGAGCCAGATTTTGCAGGTTGTAGGGGCAGGAAAGCAGCACAAAAGGATCTGCCATTCCCATCTCCTCAGGACCACCACAGGGGCTGAATCCCTTTGCTGCACCAATATTTTGATTTCTCCCTGGTGGATCAAGAGCACAGTGGGCCTCTATAGAGGCACAGGGCAGGATCCTGACACACAGTGAAAGCATGGAGGAGGTACCCCAGTGATGCATTAGCAAGCTCCAAGCCTCACAGGAGGGCGAGCAACTCTGTTGGATGGTAGCTTGCACTGCTCCTGAGCACACCCTGGGCAGACAACACTTCTGAAACCATGAATTTTTACAGGTGTCTGGTTCTTGAGAGCACAACCGAAGTCCTGTCCAGCAGGCAAGTCTCAAGCTTAACCCCTGACTCTCTGCCTTTCTCAGAGCATTTGCATAGTAAAACCAGAGGCAGGGAGTGTTCTATCTTTAAATCTTAAAGCTTAACTGATAAACTGCACAAGCAAACTGTTATCGTGTCTATATTGTGATGGAAACCAGCAATAAATGTAAAAATACTATCTAAACCAATACGGCAGCATGTTTTACCACATCAGTCTCAGGGTGCCTACACTTGGATTATCATGTCAGGCCAGCTTTTAGCTATTTCCTTTGGTTTAAACTTAACCTGCTGATTCTCCTGTGCCGTAGGCTGCTCGAGACCAGCTGCGAAGCATCATTGTACAAGACAGAACATATGCACAAGTAAACAAATTAAGGCTATCTCCAAAACAACAGGCCCCTGGCTTCCTGGAAGAGCTGCAAAGAGAAACTTAATCAACAGCAGCGGGTGAAACAGTAAAGGGGAGGAGATGGACCTCTGCTAATGAAGGCGATGCTTTCAGATTGCAAATGCTTGCTCACAGCACGCAAGGAGGCAACGGCGGGGTCAGCACCAGTGACATGAGAAGCGCACAGAGCTGGCAGTCACGCTGGCTTCAAGGAAACTCTGGTTTTCATGGCACAGAGCAGTCAGTTTAAGCCAATGCAGAAAGAAAAACAAGCAGGGACAGAGGCTCAGCCTTGCCCCTGCCTGTTATGGTGGGTGAGAGCTCAGCTGTCAAGACCAGATCAGGGCTGGTATCATGGCCTCTCCAGGTCCCCTGGCTCCCTCCCCAGGGGCTCATTAATGATCTGAAGTCACATCAGTTGAATCAGTTGAATACCAAGACAGTTAAATCTCTGCACACCTCTACGCAGGTGCTTTGGCATCATTTTAAGCCTGCCTGCTGCTGCCTTCACCTTGCGTCTTTAAATGAGAGGGTGCTGATGTGGGAAAAGAGCAGAAACCTTTCCCTTCACTTCCCAACTGCAGGCAAGTCACTCTCCAGCTTCACCTTGGAGCTGAGGATCTTTCTCTCCTAAAACCCTCTGCCTTGACCCTATGGGCTCAAGCAAAGTGCAGCTGCAAACAGTGTATCCTCTTGGGAGCTCACAACAAGCAAAATTAACCATGAGAGATTTTATTGCAAAGTGTGATAATTTAACATTGAAGAAAAAACATATATTTAAAAAACACATGCATGCACCTGGCTGTGTGCTCCTCTCAAACCTTACGTTCTTATGACCAGCTAAATCTCCCTGGTTTTCCTTTTACCCTGAAAGAACAAGACAGTCAGCATATGTTAGCTCAGCAAACCTGGAAACCCTCTGAGATATCCCAGGGTCTCTCAGGCTAGCTCTTGCAGCCTGCCTCCTCACTCTGCACACCAGACTCACCTCCCTTTGCCAAAGCAAGCTGCTGGAGAGACAACTGGGAGCCCCAGCTCCTTCTTACCTCAGGCCCCAGTCTCAGAGCAAAGTCTGGCACTGAAGCCTAACACAAATCCCCTGGTGTGATAACAAGCAGTCAGGGCATCTGACAGCTAACAGAAAAGTATTTAAAATAGCTGGCTGTTTTAAGGCAAGCATCTCCTTAAACCTAAGCAGTTAGAGGTTGTTTTATGCCCTAGATGACAAAGGTTTGTATAGCTAGTTTATCATATTTTTAAATCTGCCTTAATGTAACAGTAGAGGACCTGCTATTCATCTTAGGCAAAGCAGGAAGAAAGCTAGACTCACATTCAAGCCAGAAGAAAGAAGAAACATGTAATAACCTAGATCTCATTATTGTACAATCTAAAATCCCCTAGAGGCACCTGAGAAGAAATCAGTGTCTTCACTACTGTAAAACTGTTGGAAGTTTGTTGCTTTTTCCTCTTTGTAGTTTCCTCTCCAGCTGGAAGGGCCCATATCTGGGACTGAAACGTGGAGAGGTCTGACTCTGCACAAAGGATCAGCACCTCCATTTGTAAAAAAGCAGGACAGCTCTAATCTTGTTCTCTGTGGTAACCAGGAAAGCTACAATTCTTTATTTCTGAGCAGCTTTTCTCTGTTGACACACACATGGGCACACCAGACCCAGAAAACATGGAATCAAAACCACAGAGGAGCCCATTCAGCTACGCACCTGTGTTGGTCTGGATAGGTTCCCAGTTCACCGCATCAGCAGAGTGCACCAACACCGGCACTGTCAGGGAATAATTCAGGGAAATTATTCCTCAATAGCTGTTTCTGGGTGGCAGTATCTGTGCAGATTCCCAAACTTCACTGCTGAGCACAGCTAGCACCCCTGCTCTCTTAGCACCCTTTTTCCTTTTACCCTAGCTCCATCTCATTTATAAACTTCACATTTAAAATCCAAACTCTTTCCTGAAGCAGCAAGTTCTCCAGTCCTTGAAGGGACCTCCTTAGGCCATTCCTATCTCAACAGGAGGGGAAAAGCCAGCCCATGCTGTGTTGCAGGAAGCCCACAATACCTACAGCATTTCTGCTGGCTCCTGGAGTCTCAACGAGCTGTGTCTTACTGCTTTTCCAACCCATGCCAGTTTTCCAAGTCCTCTTCCAAGACAAACCAACATCAAGGACGAGCAAGCAGGTTGAGCCATACAGACCTGCACGGCACTTACAAAAGGAGCTCTGTGCCACTTAGCTATTAAATCCCGACACAGATGTGCTGGCTGTGGTCTGGCACATAGCTCCAAAGGTGGTGAGAGGCTCCATCCACAGCTCCTCCAGCAGCCTGGAAACCCCATCCCTGCCCTGGTGGGATCGCTGCAGGAGGCTGTCAGTGCCCTACAGTGTAGCTGTCATGAAAAAGGGGATCTCCAAAGGGCTACGCTGGCACTGATCACACCTGAGCAGTGTAAGATGTCAGCATCCTCTCTGAGACTACTGGGAAAAAGAGCTGCACATGTAGAGTTGCTTTTACAAGACAGATTTGGCACATCACATTGCCAAGCTGAGATCCAGGTCTGATTTGGGCTCCTGCTGCACAACTCCATCTCGCTTCCCGAAACCAGTAATTTTCAAATCTAGGCTTTTGCTCTGGTCTCATCACTCATCAGTGGTGGATTGAGGGAGCTAAACTCCTTGTTGTAAAGCAGTGATTCCATTTTCCTCTGGTCTTAAGCAGCTTCAATCCATCTTACTGCATTACAGAGCCCGCACTGATTGTTCT
The DNA here is from genome assembly GCF_023634085.1 of Falco cherrug. Classification (NCBI taxonomy): domain Eukaryota; kingdom Metazoa; phylum Chordata; class Aves; order Falconiformes; family Falconidae; genus Falco; species Falco cherrug. Next base: position 49,778,728 of record NC_073700.1, on the reverse strand, counting down.
GCTGTAGCGAGTAATAACAACTTGTACTTTGCAGATTACCCCAGGGAACCACGCTCCTGGTTCTGCCATAGCACCGGCTCTACAAGGCAGGCACTCATCTGTCTGCAGCACCCCAGAGAGAGGGGTGGGGCTGCAGGAACAAACACACAGAGAAATTTGGGTGGAAAGCTGTGGAAAAGCAAAGGGAGCCGGTGTGTGGCTGGTGGCCACAGGGAAACTTGGGTGCCCAGTCCTGCGAGGGGTGAACATCATGGGATAGGGGGCAGAGAGAAGGCACTGGGGAGGGAAAGTGATGGAAAAAATGGGAGAAAAGAAAAAGGGAGGATCAGAAACAGCTGGAGGAGCATGCATTTGTGCCATCGCGGTATAACCTCATGTGATGGAAAGCTGCTCTGGCCACGCTTCACTGGCACAGCATGGAGGAAGGGCAAAGTGTGTTTTCAGCCATGAGATGGGGCAGAAGCTGGTTTTGCCCAAATCTCCACCTTTTTTTTTTTGCACATCCAAATTCCCCAGGGCCCTCCAAGGCAAGGCAAACGCTGTCCCTTGTGAAACAACCGCCTCAGAGCTGCAGCTGCTCGCTGCAAGGCCCTGTCAGGGTGATGGGCCACAGAATTAAAGAAATAAAGGTGGAGAGAATGGACGTGAGGGGGAGAAGATGGGAAGCTGTGGGAGAGGTGTAAGGTAAAGGCAGAGGTGCCCTGTGAGGCAGCAGCCCCTGTGGAAGTACAGGGAAGCTTCTAGAAAGCAGCAGTTGGGGCTGCCTCAGGAGCCCGCCAAGAACCTCCTGCCTGGGGCTGAGGCACCTCAGCCCCTGTCCCTGCTGCCGCTGACATGTGGCACATACTCCTGTCCCCTTTCTGCATGGCCACAGTGATCCTGTGCCTCCAGCAGGCTGCCAGCAGCCATGCCAACGGCACCGGGTTGGGCGGCCCAGCTCGGGTTGCATGCCTGGGGCTGTCGCTCTCTGAGGACAAGATGGCGGGCGGCCATGCTCTCAGCCATACCCACCCAGCTTCCTTGGCCCGCAGCCCCCAGCGCCGCAGGGCCGAGGCCCCTCCTGCTCAGCAAGGTGGACACAAGGTGTCTCGCGACTCACCAGGCTTTGGGGACGTGGTACCACGTAATGGGAAGATCAAAGGAAGGCCCATGGCAGCCTTCATCATGGAGGTGAACACGATGCTTTGGAGGAAGACCTGCCAGGCTGAGCAGGGGGTCGGTGTCCTCCCGAATGAGTGCTGCTGCTGGAATGACACCATGTGGCGCCTCCACCATGTCTGCAACTGTCTCACCCACAATCTAGACCTTCTTTACTATGGTCTGATCCTGCCCCTCTGCAAGGTCACCAGCATCCTGGTCACCACAATAACAGGCATCCAGCTTATTGCAAGATGTATGAAGAGTTACCAAAGCCAAAGGGGGAGCAAGCAACAGAGCAAGGAGTGGCGGCCAGAGTCTCCCCGCAGCACGGTTTGGGGGGCTGCCAGCTACTCCGAGTGTGCCATCTGCCTGCAGGCGTACGAGCCCGGCAAGGCACTGAAGTTGTTGTCCTGCTCCCATGCCTACCACCGCAAGTGCATTGACCTGTGGCACTGTGCTCAGCCCGGCAGCAAGACCTGCCCGCTCTGCCTGCGCAGCGTGACTGCGGTCGTGCTGATCCACCTCGGTGCACACTACTGCGAGCAGGAGTAACCTGGGAAGACTCAACCAAACTCCCTCCTGGAAAATCAAGACCCCTCCCCTACACATGCTCACCAGCTTTGTCTTCCACTCTCCCTACAAATCCAAGCTCCAGTCAGCGTCTCTCACAGGAAGAGCATACACAGCACAGGATTAAAAAAAAATATGGAAATGCAGGAGTAGAGAATACAGACTGGACGGACAGAGCACTGAAGACATATCCTTGCTCTGCCCAGTCTGGGCAGCTGAGCACATACAAGGCTGCTTCACACCAGAAGGTTTGAGGGTCACAACCACAGAACAGAAGCAGCGGCTAGCTCTTGCCAAGCCCCTAGACAGCTCGTCCTGAGGTTCTTCTTACTCTGCTTCTTAAGCCCTCCCTCCTGAAAGTCTGCACAGACAGGTTTAATCCAATAAAATGGCCAGTTGCTACAGTTAACAGCTAATTTTTACCACAAAACCTAGGTTGACAAAACAAGTGCTCTTCTCTATTTTTATTTTTTTTGCATGCAGATAGTTAAAGTACAAAATCCCTGCTCAACAGAAAAGATGTTTTCATTTATGCCCAAGGTTTGCAAGGCATTTTGCCAAAACTAGAAAAGGCAAGATATTATTTCCAGCATCAATATCCAATAAAGATGTCTCCCCTTGTTGCAAGGCAAACAGCTGGAACTGGAATCCATTTGCAGACATGAGTACTAAGTTGCAATGGCCCAGATTTGCTCAACTGCCTTTTTTTAATTGTGGGCATTAGCAGATTATGGGTACTTTTGTAGCAGGTCCATAAAGCACTGCTTTATAATCTGTATGCATTAGGGCCCAGATTATCATGCTTGTACTTGGTAATAACAGAGCAGAGATTGCCTGGACCTCCGGGAAATCCAGGAGAGGCACCTGGTAGAGCACAGGAGTGAGATGTGTAGGGGACATTGCACACAGCAGGGCTTGCTGAGCTCCCACAGACCTGCTCTCCATGTCTCTCCCATGGTGGTGAACTGAGAGGCACAAAACCTCTCCGCACACACAACTCCATTTCTCATCTACACAGCTTGCTTTTTGGGTGGTGAATCCAACTGTTTCAGCTATCTATTCTGTAAAGACATGGGTCATCCTTTCCTTTAATCCTAGATGAAAGGAGGTGGTTACATGCACCAGTTTCTAAATCAGCTCCTAGCAAAAAAAAAAGAAAAAAAAAATCATTAACAACAGGGTGCAGGTCTGCCTTCCAGCTGGCTCGCTGCAGAGCTGGGGACTTGCTCAGTCAGCAGGAAGGAGGAAAGGCGTTCTACATATCTTTCTTTTAAGAGCAACTGGGAGCACTGGAAACACAAACGTTTTCACTGGAAGGTCAGTAGATGGCCCCAGATCTTCCCTGACTGTACATCACAGGTATTTAGCTCCAAGAGCCTGGTCTTCACTAATTCTATAGCATGACCCCAGAGGAGCAGCATGCCCTGATAGGAAGGGCACCAAACTAGAACCAGGGATACCTGCCAAGTTGTCTTGAGAAAAACATTTAACCCCCACGATGGCATTTTCTGCTCCTGGCCTTTGACTGTTGAGGGTAGAGGGAGTCTGTTTTGTGTCTGTTCAGTGCCACAGCCTGTGGACCCAAGCCACTGACCTAATACAGATAAAGGACAAGAAGTCTGATTATGTACAAGCTCTCATCATCCCACTTCCAGGCTGCTCTTTTTCATGCTGCAAAGAAAACCTCAGAGGGGAAGAAGCCATCTAGACTTATTCCCCAAGTTAAATCAATACTGGATTTGGGGCCTGTACTGGGTGTTTTGTTGGAGTTGTAATGACATCCACATAAGTCAGTCTCTTCTGCATCTCTGTTACAGTTAAAGCTGTTTGGGCAGGACCAGAGTTAGACTCTGCTAGCAGTTATGTGAGTCTAAATCAGCATTAAATTCCTCTGGATTGAGCAGACACTTCTGTGGAGTACAAGCAAAAGTAAGAGTTCGTTTTATATCCCAGCCCCTGCACTAGGTGATAGCCCCAAAGAAGATGTATAAAGGAAGACGGGGACTTTGGGAGTAGTGGGGTAAATTATCAGTTAATAGAGGTAAATGGTCTTTTCCTTTCTTCTAGCTTGGATCTTTGTTCAAGTGGTAAAATGGGACCCGTTCCCTGTAATTGCTCTGCTCTTGCACACAACTGCTGTCTCCCACGTGTGGCTTGTTGACATTTAAATAAATTGCAATTATTCCAACAAAGTAGATTGCAGGGTCTCCAGGGAAAATGGGTCAAGAATACGTCCAGGAGCATCTGCAGTGTATTTAACACATGAGTATAACAGAGGCAGGGCAGAATAAGAAGGGGAGTACAGTGCTGGCTATAATGAATGCAGCATGGGGCTGGAGACAGCCTGGCACAGCCCCACACCATGGTAGGATGCTTGGCTTAACCTCAACGGGAGCCAAAGCCTCCAGGGCAGTGACAATGGAGGATGCAGACAGCAGCTGATGCAAACAGAAAGCACAAAAGGGAACCAGAACAGACAGGGCACCGCTGTGGCTCTTTGAGTGAAGGCCATTTTGGTCAAAGTCCTTCTTCAGCCCTCTTCTTCCTTCTGCAAAAGCATTCAGGGATTTCAAAGGCGGCTAAGGGCTAGGATTTCCTGTCTCACACTGCCTGTGGATGGGATACAGGTATCCTGCTCCTCACCCAGACTTCAGCTTTTCCTTTTTCCTCACTGCCCAGGGCCTTCCCTGCACCCCATTCCCCTCTTCCTCACTCTCCAGTCTCTCTTGCAGAGGTTTTGTCCTTTTGCCTATGTCTCTCTGGGATACTGCTAACAGTTAGAGAGATCCAGGTTGGAGACTGCAAACATGTCATTTCTCCTTTTCCCAAGGGTTTTGGTGAACAAGCCAGGATGGCTGCTCACTCCTGCCTTGCTGATTCTAGGGTATGAGGTGATGCTGGAGCAGCCAGGAGATAACAGCACACAGAAGTTCCTTGGTCCCACATCTGTCACAGTTCACACAGACACATGGCTCCTTGCCCAGCCCCAAAGACTGACCTGCCCCTTATGCAAGCAGCAAGTCACTAGCACTACATAAAGCATTGATCTGGGGGCAGAAATAGAGCACTGAGTGCAAATAAAGAGGTGAAGATTTTAAAGAGCACTAGGATGATGGATGCCATCACAAGAAGCATAAGACCAAGCCAAAAATGCACTCTCAAAAGGATCTCCCAGTGTACCTCCATTTTCTTCTTAATTTCATTCTACTAGAAAGTAGTTGGCTTCTCCCTCCTCCTCAAACCTTTTCCTTGTTTTGTTTTTAAATGCATCAAAATGTCTCCCTGCAAGCGTAAAACTCTTTGGATGAGGGGAAAATAAAATCGATTTGAAATCACAGCTGCTGGGAGTCTCTGGCGTGCACACACACTGTCTGCTGACATTTTCTGTAGCTCTTTTCCCAGTGAAATCTGTCTCAAGCAGAGCCCAAGGGGGCTAAGTAACAAATCAGTTGCCTAGTACATGAGTGATTTTTTTTAACTACAGGTCCAACACAATGGCAGTGGAAACCATGGGGCTACTCTCAAGTGGATCATTAAACAAAAAGGGCTGTTTGTTAAAAGGTGCAGGGTTTTAGGGATCTGTGGTTCCGAACTGACCTGGGTTTGTTGCATATTCAGACCTAGTTTGTTCCAACAACCAGCAAAGCTATTGCATTCCCATCAGGCTGGTGTCCCTTCCTCTGGGCACTGAGCAGTCACCATATGAGTTGGGAATTGCCTGAAAGATAAGAGTTTCTGCTGTCAAACACTCTGTGAGGGAGAACACTTGTGCCTTATGCTTTCCACTCCTTTTTCAGCTTTTTTAAACTATAACCAGGATTTTAAAATCAGTTTTTATAGCTAGAAGCTAAAGTCCCTTTTCCAGCCATTTGATTGCCAGCAACTGAGTTTTTAAAGTAAATAAGGGGAAAAGCCCCAATACAAAAGGTGATGTTAGCCCTCCCAAGCTCATCCACCACCCACTCTTACTGTGGCAGGGCAGGGGTCCAACAAGACCCAAGAGTATTGGCCCTTTCAGCAAACCTAGCTGCTCAGAGGCCTTGGAGGGGAATCTGCTCTCTCAGAAGTTTGGGACATGGCAGAGTGAGGCCACACCGCTGAAGAGAGCCTTTCAAGCTCCTGCTAGCTGCCATTTTGACTGACAGTTACTGATTGACTTATTTCAAATGACAGAAACCCCTTCTACCCTAAGCAATTTATTTGGCTTGGTATCAGTTCAAAGATCAACATTTTAAGGAAAAAGTGCATGTTCACCAGACCAGTCCAAGCTGCCACACGCACGCACACCCAACAGCAGATGGAGGCTAACAGCTTGTTCCCACTCTGCCACATTTTCCACGGATTGCTTTGGCCACCAGTGTGAAGCATTCCAGCCTGCAATGGGCACGCAGCTAGCTGATGGGGAGGCTCATTTATCCTGCCTGCACATCATTCACAAAATGAGAGTAGGCACCCGATCAGCACCCAGAGGGAGGTGAAACTAGAAGCTATGTGCATTGAGCAGACCAAAAAGGAAAGGGAGAAGTTGAAGCAGGTTGGCAGTTACGTTATGCAACTTGGCCTTGGGAAAGAGCTACCAGGTGACGTCACAGACCTGCAGAGATGACACAAGGGTGTTGCTTAGCAGCTGGAGACATGAGTTCTGTCCTTGGAACCTCCATATGGCAGGTAACCTGTAGAAATGGGGTTTCATCTTCATCCTTCTGTGGCTCCAAGTCAGAGCACAGTGATAAAACCCAGGTGGGAATAGTGCTCCTGTGACTCATACACTTTGGGACCAGCCTGGAAATCTGTATTCAGAGGTACCCAATGACACTTCAGCATGACTCTTCAGCTGCTTTGTGGTTGCTGTTGCCTCCCGCACCACTATTGCTGAACCCTTTGGTTACATGGCTTACAATGACAACTCCAAGTGCATTGCGGTAAAAGCCCTGCCCACATGCTTTGGGCCGCCTGGCTTTTGGGCTCCTGGCAGAAAGGCTGTCAGGGAATTTGATGAGGATGATGCTGATAAATGCTTGTACTGCAACAGAGAATCCTCCAGCACCCAGGAAGGCCTTTGAGACACGTATTGCACTCATTCAGCTGTATGGCTGCTGTCTTTGTCAAAAATATCCTTCCTGCTCAGGAGGCTGGATACCAAACTGCTGTTGTGTGCAATGTGGTCTCAGAGCAAGTGATGGCTGATGACAAAGAAATCCAGTGGCTGATTAAGATGATATCACTCTTTACTGGACAATTTGCCTCCCTTCACTTGCAAGGGACTTTGAGAAATGAGAAACTAGCAAATAGCAAACATTATTTGAATCCTTGTCAAGACAGTGCTAAAACGCTGCAGAAAATCTCCATTTTGTTATACAGAAAACTGTATTCCAGCACCATATTAGACATCATTGTGGCCATTACCACAGTTATGCTTATCATGGGATGGTACAACAGGGCTTGCAAGAAGCAGGGAGACAAAAATGAGACCTGTGCGATCTGCTTACAAGAGTACAGGAAAGGGGACCTGCTGAAGGTCCTGCTCTGTTCCCATGCTTACACAGTGACTGCATTGACACCTGGTTCCACATCTGGCCCAGGAACAAGATGCGTCCGTGCTGCAGTCAGCTGGTGAACACCTCTCTTGCCACGAGCAGATTGGTGAAGGTGTGAATGAGGAGGAACAGGACCATGATGAAGACAATACACTCTAAGAAGGGCATAAAGATGAATACTTTTTCCTCTTTGAAGAGTAGATAGATGATGCAAGCACAGTGGAAGGGGAAGAATTTGATGCACTGGAAGGCATCATCATTTGAGGTATGGCAGGGATAAGTTATCGTTAAACCAAGGGAAATGTCCCCATGTTTTCCTTCAGCTCTTGCTCCAGGCTAGCTATTATTGGGAAGCAATTAACATTGCAGTTTTGGCTCCCTGCCCCTGGTCCCCACAATGAAAAAAAGGCATGAAATCTCAGCTGGAAATACGAAAACCTCCTTGAGCCAGAGCAACAGTAAAGAAGCAAAAAGGAGGAGGGAAGCAGGGATTTCAGAACATTTGGTCTGGTAGCTGGTTTACATCGGCTAGAATGCTTCCTCAATTCCCTCCCAAAATACATGTGCATGGGCACACATGCCCACACATAAACACACTGAATCTTGCTTTTCAGCATTACCTAAGAGGAACACTCAGAAATCCCAGGTAAGAACTGTTCCCTGTGTGTTGCAGCCAGCAGGAACCATTTCCTAAACTGAGGGGGGGGGTGGGGGGTGCACGGAATAAAGATGAAGCAACTCCCCCTTCTCATCATCAGCAAAACCAGAGCCTACAAGCCCCCAGCACCTCCTCATCACCCAATGCACTGACACACACTGTCCCCAGGCATCACAGTAAATCAGTCCACTGCAGAGGACAGCGTGGCCTTTAACTACACTGGCAGAAAATCCGTGCTGCAAACTTTAAACACTATCCCCTCAGACAGGAGGTGATGCCAGTGGGAGGTAGAGGTCTTTACAGCAGGATTTGCTTTGTGGAGCTGAGTAGATGGAAAAAAAAAAAAAAAAAAAAGAAAAAAGAATGAAATACTTCTGAGCATGGCATAATTGGCTGCTTTTGCCTGCTGGCTGGCAATCTTGCACGCACACGGAGGCTGATGTGACAGGTACATGTAACCTCCTGCTACCTAGGTTGTTCCAGGTCATTATCCAAATGTGCCTAAGCACCTTAAGGGGAGCTGGATTTATGTACTAACATGATGCAAACAGATCTTCATCTCTTCTCTAGATACACCAGGTAGAGACGTATTATTTGGGCAGCCTCTGAATACATTTCCAATCCTGCTTAAAGGGAAAGCACAAGCAGAAACTAGCTCCCCAGGCTGGTATGGGCGGCTAACACCCACTGTGGATGGGGCGGGCAGCCAAGTCCCAAACTGCATATGGGGATACAGAGCTGGAAACACTCAAAAACCACTATTAGCATTTAATCTTATATAAGAGGCAGGCATAAAACCTCTTTAGTAAATGCCAAATGTTAAGGAAGTGAACAGCCCTAACATAGTATGACCAGGACATCAAACCTGCACAACTGTACAAAAGCTAAACTCCCAAATCAAAGGCTCTCCTCTAAACATAAAACATCCTATTTCTTATGGGCAGTATCCAAGAAATGGGCTGTCATCACATCACTATTTGGACCATGCAACAAGGCAACACAACTCTGGCCAGCAAGTAGGACTAGTGCCTTGGAGCATTTTCTTTTTGAGTAGCTACATTAAAACTCAAAAGGCCAGGAGTTTAGAAAAACGTTGCGTGAAAACAGATAAACATGATCTCTGCGACACAGAAACCTTGGTGACTTTTGAAAATAACAGCACCTAAATTACTCTGGTTGCTTGAAGATATCCATATCTCAAAGGGTTGGGAAAAGATACATAAATACATGTGAGGGCCATAGACAAGGTGGACCTGAATCCCTCACTCTTGCCCCAGGGAAGAACAGACAGCTTCAGGTGGGAGGAAGAGAGGAAACTGCAGTTTCGGAGGGTTTTTTTGCAGTACGCAAGTTTCAAACCAGTTTCTCCTGGAATGAAACATGACAGCATTTCCAAGGACTTGAAGGAAACAAGTCTTTCTGCAAGTCCTCAGACTGAGCTGTTTCGTTTTATTTGTGGAACAAATGGAAAAATGATTTTTAAGTCGGTTCTGTTTTAAGAAAACTGCCCTCCTCTGCCGGATGTGCAGCATCCTGGGAGTTATAAATCACTTCCATTGCAGAACAAGGCCCCATAGGGTGCCTGAGAAGGCAAAAGCAGTTGTCTCCATAGTTGTCTCCATCCGAGGAAGGAGACAGGTCCTTTGGCTGGTGATTAGCAGCAGGAAGTTCGTTTAGGTGCCTTTAACTGCCTTCTGGAGGCAACTCTGCTGTCAGCTAAGCTGCATGAATGTCATCTTCTTCACCCACTGCTGAGCATCTAGAGCTGACCTGAAAGCTCCCTTGGTTCCATAGCCCCCACTGAGATAGGCAACCCCAGGTCCTCAAAGGGAAGGAATAAAGAGAAAGATGTTGGTAGGACTCTCACTGCCCTCATTCTCCCTCAACCAAGGTCTGAAAAGCACAGATGCTGCAAACGCGCAGGGAGCAGGCTGAAGAGCCAGTGTTTGCTGCACGCTTGTGGGACAGTGGGCCAAAACAGACTGCTGTCTCCCACAGCAAGTGCCTCGCATCCAACTGATGAAAGAGGCATTGAACAAGATCCCGGAGCCAGACCTTCAGATAGTTCTGGGTAATCACACAAAAAGCCATGGTGCCATCCAGCTCCAGAGTGATGGGCTTGAGAGTCACACGGGGAATTCTCCAGTTGTATTATGCATGAGGTGAGATGAGCTGATCATGGTGCCCTTAATATCCATGATTTTTTTTCCGCCTTCAAAAGCAGCACATGCTCTAGATGGGCTGAATTTTTAGTGAAGTGGGTCAGTAGAAAAATAGATCCTTCTACAATGCAACACTACATTGCCTTAATTTAAAAAGGAGAGGGGGAAAAAGGAACAGAATCACTCCATTTAATGTTATCAAAGCCTATTGCACTGCAAATCTGAGATGTGTGCCACAGTGAGCCTGACCTCCAGCTGTCAGATCCACTGCCCTCCATCAGCATTTAATGGCACTCCTAACATAGCAAGGTTAGCTTATTGCCAGGGTGGGACATGAAGCCCTTGTAGCCTGAATGAGGATTATTAACTTCTCTGGAGGTAGCGCTATCCCAGTGTTTAAAATGAACTACAATAGACAAGAGGGGGAAAGGAGCCCAAGGGGTCTGTGTCCTGCTCGGGCAGAGCTGTTGACAGAGGGGACAGCGATGGAGCTGTATATCCTACAGCAGCTTGGGGGACACGGCTGACCCAGTTTGACAGTGATGTAGGCTGGTCGTGAGAGAGAAGTTAAGGGAAGCACAGGTAGACAAGGTCTAGGTAGACAGGTAGACAAGGGAAAAGGCCATACTGGGAGGTAGAATGGACAAATCTTACAGGAGGATTCATGGCTTCTGCAGAGATGCCGGAATGGCAGTGAATTTAATTGCCACCAAACCACACAGAGGTGGCAAGAGATGACAACAGCTACTGCAAAAGGAGCACCAATTTCTCTGTGTCTCAGAGCTCAAGCAGAAGGGAAATGCTATCTGCAGAGTTTCAAACTTATGCCAGAAAAAGGATAACTAGAAATGTTTTACACAAATGCTGTGCCGAAAAAGATTAACTGGGAGTGAGGGGGAAGGCAAATGCAGTCTTGTTGGTTCAGCTGGGAACAGCTTGGAGAAGCAACCAAAGCCCTAATGAACCCATCAGAAAGCCCTAATGAGGGAAGAGCCAAGGATGATCCAACATGTACATTTTTGATCAGAGCACCAGGGTTGGCTGGAAGCACCAGTACAACCCACGTGGAACCTCCACTGCTAACTCTGCCTTGGGGGAGCACCCAAACATTGTGCTTAAATGAGCTGCCAGGAGCCCTCCTCCTTTTAGCAGGCTCCTACCCCATAAACCAAGCTCCACTGCACATACTCTATTAAGCAATAACCAGGTTCCGGCATGGCCTCAAAAAGACTTACAGATCTCATTTATCAGGAGGTTCTTTGCAGTTTCTTGCACATTTTATTGCAGGCTTTTTTCTGCACAAACATGGTTCAGTATATTGCTGGGAGAGTCACCAGACTGTGACCCAGAGGGAAGCGGCTGATGATCCAGCACTGGGAGCTATTGACTTCACTACCAGAACATCAATGCTACAGATCACTGGGAGCAATTAGGGTGGCTGATTACCCCACGTGCAGCCTACGGGCAGCCATCCAGCTGAAACATTTTCCCCATGCAGAGAGCCAGCACTAAGCCTTGACAACAACATTTAGAGAATTACTTTGAGGGTTTAGGTGAGATTTGAGTAATCTATAGATCCTGCACAGGCCAAAGGTAGGAATTTCAACCTTGAAGACTCAAGTCTAACACCTACTGTAATTAAAAGGAGAGCACCAACTTCCCCGCGGCACAACCCGATTGACATCAATAGCATTACAGCAGCAGAGAGCCTTACCTTTGATCTCCAAAATCCATCTGGGATGGAGATGAAGGACAGAATGTGCCTGCCCACAGGGCCAGGAGTCTCTGCTACACAAAGGCTGCAACATCTATGGAAACCTTCCTTCCTTGGGCCATAGTGCCTACCTCCCACACTATTGTATTGCAGTTGTTTTTTCCTGTGAGGTAGCCATTACCCAGCACTTCCATTTCACAAAAAGGACCTTCCTTACAGATGTCCATGCCCACCAGCACTTTGCGCTTGGCATACAGGCTGCCCATCCCCCTTGCAGCAGGGACGGGGGCTGGCTTTGGCAGCTGCACTCCATCCCACTGTCAGGGCTCATGCAGGAGCAGTGGGCTTCAGGGAGCTTTAGGCATCAGCAGCTTCACCACCCAGCTCCCTGCTGTTCCCCAAGCATCTTGAGCACATGAGGACATACAGCTGGCCCTTTATATATCTCTTAGGATCTAGCCATTCCTTCCTCCACCCAGACTATTTCTCAGCCTCTTCCTTCTCCAGGTCAGGTTTTCCCACCCCAGGTTCTGATGCCCAGTTTTGCCTCCCACCAACCCATCTCCTTATCCCCTTCTGCCCCTTGTCCATCCCCCAGGATGCTCCCCTTCCTCTCCTGCTCATGGATAAGCCTCACATGTACCTTCACAAATCAGGTTACCCTGAGGTGGCTCTACACATAGGAAGCCTGGTACAGCTAAGCCAGGAATCCAGCTCTCTGGGGTAATCTGCAGAGTATGGCTGGTTATTAGTCACTACAGTAGAACAATCAACACAGTTTCTGTAATGCAGTAAGATGGATTGAAGCTACTTAAGAATACAAGGAAATGGGATCAGTGCTTTGAAAAAAAGTAGCTTGACTCACCAAATCCGCTTCTACTATAGCAGCTCTGAGCTCACGTACAGCTTTTGATTGCACACACTAATGCCGCAGCACAGATGCTTGCAGCTGGCGACTCTGGGCCTGAACTGCCAGCAGTCAAGGCCATACTGGGAACACCAACACCTTTCCCTGATGAAAAAACATGACAGTCTCAGGCTGAGGTAGTAAGCAACAAGATACGGCTCCTCTGCTGTGCTGCTGCTATTCCTTTCTTGCTATCAGAAGAGATCATACTTTTGCTGCATGTCTGTTTTTGCACCAGAACAATTCTGCTCTTTGGTGCTTTTCCATTCAGTCATACTTGGAAAATAAAGACCCAGCTTTTCCCATTGCGTCTGCACCAAGACCTGAGCAGACTGCAAAGTCTCAGAGGCTTCAAGCTACCTGTTCTCTTGCTTAATCACAAAGATTGATTCTACACCTCCCTTAAAGAGATGAGGCATGATCAGGTACAACACTGCTTCCCTGACCCCAAAAACATTCTCCACAAATTTCTCCCCTCTCTTCAAATCAGCGGAGATGTTACTCCAGAAATTTAAGAAATGATATATCAACAGGGTAAAAAGTCTCTCCAGTGCTAGATCCCACTAGCCACAGTAGCACTGGGAAGAAGGGAACATACATATCACTGGCCTGGCATCACAGGTGTTGAGAAGCATCCTCCATAGAGGCATCTCCTGCCTGAAGAGCCAAGACCAGTATGCGACTGTGATCCTAAAGAAGAAAAAAAAAATTTTTCTTCTGTTGACTCAGACAAGTGTCTTTTTCTACCCCAGAAACCAGGGGGTAAAAATGGCTCTGTAGAGAAGTTCAAGAGTCTGGAGGAAGGAACTGAGAAACAGCTAGGGAGACTGAAGCAGGCTTTGAAAAGCCTTGTAGAGAAGCAACAGCAACATTACCTCTTGGAAGACTATTCTGTGCTTTCACTGCCTATGCCCTGGCTGCAGGAGAGCTCCTCTGCCCTCCCATGCCCAGAGAGGGCAACTGGCCCTGCTGCCAGCACCAAGCATGGCCAATATAAGGAGGGAAAGACCAGGAACTTGGAAAAAATTATGTGTCTTGGGCAACTAACTTGTGTAAATGGAACCCAAAAGTCTTCCTGAGAGAGAAAGCAGAGGATTGTGGATAATAAATCGGTACTTTATAGGTATGGAACAGAGGTGCTTGAAGAAGGGGGGCACATCCAAGACTCCCTATTTACCCATTCCACAAAGCATCTCCTTATTACTCTTGCTTATTGACTAAGTTTGAACTACTGTATTAGTCTAAGGATGGAGATCAAAGTCAATTTTTTTCTTTTGACCTTCATGCCCCTCTGCCACAAGGCTGCGGGAAATAGGGATAAAACTGACCTGGCCCCAACTTCCCTAATTAACTGGAGTCCCGATTGATTTTGATAAGTAGCTCTGGCCTCATTCATCAGCACAGCATTTATCCAGATAAGCAAAGGAGCAGTGCATCAATCCAGACCACTCCAAGCAGCACAGAGCTGGACTAACAGGAACAGCATCTTTAATACAGCTCTTCACATGAAAAAACTTCATTTTTCTGATTCTGCTCACTGACACTTTTTAAGACCTTCTAATAAAAATTATCCACTCTTCAGATGGACAGCAAAGTTTACCTCTAAGAGCTCAGCCTTGTTAACTTCACATTTGGGGCTGTAGGAAGCCCTGGCTCCGTCAGGACAAGTGACAGCACCCATGATTGCAGGGGCCAGGTGCTCTTGGCCCATCTATGTTACAGGACCAGGTGTGCAGCTCCTGTGCATCACTGTAAGGAGGTGTACCATGGGCCAGCACAGAGCTAAATCGAAGGTCAGTAGGCAGAAATTGAACAGGACGACTGGAAGCAGGCTAACGCAGGGCTTAAGATGGAGATTTTGATGAAGAGGAGAAAGCAAGAGGGAAGCATGTGCAGAGCAGCACCTGTCTCTGGCACCAAAAGCCTCACCAGAACTCTACAGTCCAAAGGGAAAGATTTCAAGTATTTTGCCCATTGGATTTGAAAACCCTTTCCACTGTCAGCTTGATTTTGCTTTCCTTCAAGCAATGTGAGAGAAAATGAATGCAAGGGAAGTGATACTGTTGATTTAATTGGCCATATTCGTCACTGGAGCAAGAAAAATAACCCTAGCAATAGCTCTGGGTGAGTGACATGCATTTAATTAGTATATGAGATGCATTTGCTTTGGTCAATGAAATACATATAGAAAACTTCATCCTAGCCTGACCTTTCCAGGAAAGCTCTGTCCTAAATAGCACTGCCCAATGCTGCTGTGGCACCTGGGCACTCCCCTGCCACCCCAGAGCCCTGCACCACCAAAGCCTCTCTACTCACCTCTACTTTCGTTTTCTCTGAGCTATGTCTGCTTTGCACTGTTTTTTTCCACCCATTTACCTCCTGGCATCTTTACACTGCCTTCCCCCACAGAGAGAGTGCAACCAGTGTCAGCCAGCAGGCCTGCCAGGGGTTGATAATCCTCAGGGCCCCCTGAAATCAGTAATTTCCCCCTGGCAAGTTCACTGCCTGGTGATGAGCAGGATGCCAGGACACAGAACCTAGAGACTGACCCAACCCAGGCAGATCCACCCCTATATTTCTTTAGCTGTGGAAGGTTAACAAAAACAAGCTGTTCGTTCAGCCTTGGCTCCTCTGCTCGGAGGTTTACAGCCAAACTGTTTTACTGAACCTCCCCAAAACCCTTTGTGGTGTGGCCTGAAGGATTTTTTAGAGCAGTGTCCTGGGAGCACTGGGGGTTGAGCCAGTAGTGCAAAGGCAGAACCAGACAGGTTTGGTGGAGTCTGGTGTCAGCACCCACAGTTGGGATTCCTATTGCAGGAATAAGAGCTCCATGAAACAAATTACATCTAATTAGAGGAGGTGCATGCTGCCCAAGGAGCATCAGTGTGCAAATATTTATTTGAGTCTTTAAAAAGGCCTTTACAAGACAAAGCAAACTGTGTTTCTGTAGCCATGGATGGTCCTTCCAGCCAGGCAGGACTGCAGCATTACAAAGCCATCCATCAGCGCCTGAGCTCACCCTCTGACACAAGCCATACATTTTCCATGCCTCTTTGGGGCAGGATTTGCGAGGCTTTGATGATAGCATGCACCTTTGCAGCACAAGGTCAAACCAACCATTTCCTCCTTCCCAAGACCTCAGATTTACCCCAGGCGTAACTCCCTCAACTTCACCAGATAGATTTTGGCACTGTTGCCTCTGGGGTTTTTTTGTTTGCTTGGTGGGGGTTTTTTTGTGTTTTTTTTTAAAGTCCCTTGCTACAGCGTGAGGAGACACCTGGCAGAACCGTTCTGCCTGGAAATCCATCCTCAGATTGTTTTATCTCTATTAGCCCTCGCAAGCAGATGACAGGGGAGCATGAACATAGACAGCGTGGGATGAGACATTCACCCAGCTGCTAGTTCAAAGGCATGTCATCATTTATAACACTCCCAGCTATTCCAACTCTCCCTACTTGTTCTCAGTTGAAAGAAAGAAAGAAAGAAAGAAAGAAAAGCAAGCCATTTCTGCTTCTGTATATTCAGTGTTTGTGGAGATGCTGTTTATTTTGGTGCCTTTGCTCTTGGGGTAGCACAGCTTCCCCAGTTCCATGGGACATTTCTCTTCCAGAGCAGCACTGCTGAGTTGTGCTAAAACCCCCCAGCATCCCAACAGTGTGACAGTGACAGTGCAGGAGCAGACAGCAAGAGGAGAGAGAGAGAAGAGGACCTCTTTGGGTACCAGCCTGGCACTGCCTGCACCTTGCATATCCCATCTAGCAGGCATTTAGCCCTGCTGCACTCTACATGCAGAGCCCTGTCATTGACAAGTGAGCCACCACTTCCCTGCACTGGGAAAGAGTTCAAAACCAATATCGAATCAATCTGCTAAAAAGGCTTTTATCTCCATTGGGCTGGTGTTCCCGCAGGGCCAGCCCATGGGCACCTCACTGAAATGGGCTGCCACAGGCTTGAGAAAAGTCCCCATGTCTGAGCCTGAGCCAGCCCAGGGACACTGCAGCACCATGAGCCTCAGCACAAGCCGAGAGGAACCCACTCTGCTGAACGCCTCCACCACCATTCAACCTGAGCCTCCCTCAGTGCCTTGGTCCCCCCAGAAACAACTCCAGCATCCCCACACTTAAGCCAGACCCACCCTGCATTCAGTCCCAGCATCTGTGGCCAGGAGCAAGACCCTGGCCCAAAGCAGGTCAGCGAAGAAATGGAAGCAGTGACTGCACATTTCCTACCCGTCTGAGCCCCTGCAGTGAGCCGGGTGGGTCTGTACTGCCTGGGAAACCTAGCCAGGACTCCCGGCTTCCCTGCAGCCACCACCAGCAGACTTATGATGCTCAAAGGAGCATCTTACCTTCAGCATTGCCATCCCAAAGCACCTCTCCTGCTCTGAAAAAGGGCAACAGGGGGGAGTTAAGATGAGTCCGTTCGAGTTACAAGCCTCTCTGCAAATAACTTGGGCACATTTCCAGCCCATCACTAAGACGACGCAGAACTGATCCCCAGAGACTGCAAATGGTCTGATCCAAATTCCACTGAAGTCCACGGCAAGGCTCATTACCTCTGTCTGGCATTAGCTCTGGCTCTTCGATCACGATAGCTCCAGGCAAGAACTCACTCTCCTTCTCCCAGGAGCCCCGATGCAATTAGCTGGGGAAAAGCCCGAGACCCTTCCCCACCTAACGTGGGCACGTCAGCACCGAGCAAGCCGTTCAAGCTGGGTCCAATAGAGGGCAACAATATCACACGAACCGCTTCATTAAACTAATTGCAAACAACCAAGGTGAGAAACACTGCCCACATTCCTCCAGGCCTGGATTTATCCCTTCCCTCCCCATTTCACTAGGAGGTGAGCAGATGCACAGCTGGAGGCTTTGGAGATGATGGCATGGTCAGGATGGACCACTCCAAAGTGTTGGAGTTCTGGGTGCCTCTCAGCCAGCCGTGTCAGTTTTTCCCTTGATGTGGGACCCTGCAAAGCTGCTGAATCACCCATCCTCTCCTTGGTCCCACCAGGCCACAGTCCCCACCCAGATCTCTGCCTTCCCACTTGCAGCTTACTAAAGCAATAACAAGATGCACTGTATGTAGAACCACAACCTTCTGTTTTGCATAAAGACACCTTATACACCAGCAAACATTTGTTTAATTAGCACTCTTGCTTGCCAGAGGTCTGCTCGCAACCTCCGTTGCAGCACAGGGAGAGAGACTTTCCCCACTGCAATCCAGTTCTGACCCCTCCAAGCAGGGGAGTCCTTAGGAGCAAAGCCAGGGATGCATCATCCCCTTCACGTTGGGAAAATCACCCTGTGCTGTACTTGCTGCAGCCTCCCCAGCATTGCTTTTTATCCAGGCACGTCAGCCTACTGAGTCTGTGTAATTGTGTTGCTCAAGGGGAGCGTATCCCAGGCTTGCAAGCGAAGCATGCCCATGGGATGCCGGCAGCAAGCATCAATTCAAAAGGGCTTGGCTAGCACAGCTGCATGCTACTGAGGTCTGGATTGCAGCAGGCCTGGCAAAACAGGGACTTCTTTGGGGGGGAAAGTAGTACAAAAAACAGAGCTCCGAGTTGTCTCTCATTAGCTGAGCTGCAGGAATCATCAGTGCACTTGTATGGTGAAATGAATTAGTGTAACAACTGTTGTAGGAGCTTAAGCTAATATTTTACATGCATCCACAGCAGGCAGGGAGCTTGCAGGCTGCTGGGCACTGTAGCAGCCCATTGTGGGCTAACGTGGCTGCGTGCAATCATGATTTAAGCTCTTATAACAAGAGGGTGGAAGTAGAGCTGTACACAGCTTCTAGGAGGTGGGATTTCACCTCACTCCCACCTGGGAGTCCATGGAGGATTCCCACTGACATCAGCAAAGTCAAGGTTTTACCCTTTCCCAGCCCCAGGGTTAGCTCATCCCTCCTTGTGTTTGGTTCAGCGTGGGTGGTAACCACGTCTGTCCACGTCTGTCAGTGTGTTACACACCATGTCTCCTATCATTGAAAACAAACTCTGCCCAAGGAACTTGGTGGAAGTAGATGAAGAAGCTGGGATTTCAGGATTTCACTTGGGTTGCCAGCAGAGCCTCTGCCCTGATACCCGCCATGAGTTCCATTTGAGCAGGCTTAGGCAGGCAGCTGACGTCAGAGCAGGGATGAAAGCCTGAACTGCCCAAATCCCAGGCTCCTGCTGTATCCCACGCCATCCCCACAGAACAGAGGCCTCCTGCAGTACATCAGCTCCCTGCTCAAACACACTCACCAGGTTTGAACAGCCTTGCAAGGGGCCACCAGAGACGCTCCAGCACCAAACCTCGTTCAATCCATGAGCCAGCACAAAGGTAGAACTCGACAGCTCAGGAGAGAAAATGCTGGACTCAAGCCACGGTGTTGAGCTCAGGGACTAAGTTACCTCCACGTTTGGGGGACTGGGAGGAAAGGCTCCATTTGACCCTGAAATCAGCAGTGAGACAAGCTGGGAGCTGCAGTTTGACCAAAGAAATTCCTCCCACCAGCAGCTGCTGAGTCCTGTTCAAAGCCCTCAAGCCAAAGGCTTGGCCGAGAGCCTGGAGGACGAGCTCATCTCTCACTGGGTATGTATTTGTTTTCATCTAGATTTACATGATGAGATCAAAGCAGCTGCACTGATGTTAGATGGGATTTACTGAGGGCAGAGCTCTGGGGCATTTGGTTGTATAGTTTTGCCCCATCTCCATTTCACCCGGGGGGTTCCAAGCTGTTTGAAGGATGAGCTGGGCTAATTTGCAATAGCCCACTGCAACCTGTGTGCACCCAGTGCTCGGTGCCACTCACCTTCTGGCACTAAATATGCCTCCAGACAGCAGCCTCTAGCAGTTTATGCCAATAAGAGCTCCCAGTGCTCGCTCTCTCTCTTTTTTTCTTTTTTTCCGCTAGCTACATGCTAAGGCCATTCACATCTCCACACAGGGGATGGACAGACTGAAACCAGGAACAACCACAAAGTTACCTTATGGGACACAGCCAGGAGACCTGGGCACTTGTGCTCAGACACTGAAGTCTTCTTTTCAGGCTGGAGAAGTTATCAGCTTTGCTTTTCCAGAAGCAAGGATGTCAGTGCACCTTCAGCAGTGCTGGCACAGACCTGTCCTGCAGCAGGGGAGCGAATGGCTGCTTTGGAGCCTTTCTCCCAACCCTCATATCTCACGTGGCCACACATTCCCCTACACAGTAAAAGCAAAATGCTCCCACACAGCAACACAGCATGTGGCTGGCTGCTGGGGCAGCCCAGATCACTGAACCCCCCTCTGCAGCAACACTGTGGGAAGGTAAGAGCTTCACCCTCCACTTAAATACACAATACAGGAGGCAACATTGCAGTGAAGCACGTGGGCTCCAAAGCCCTGCTCTCCAAAGCTGATCCCTACGTAGCAGCAGCACTTCAAGCTGCAATTCACCCCACAGCACTTGGTGCTGCATCACTAATGGTGGGTGACACCCTCCCACAAGGGCTGCGGTTACACCAGGTCTGCCAAAGCAACCTCCTCAGCACCAAAATTATTAAGGCTGAAATTTGGGGGAGGCGGTTTAAAGAACAGATGGTCGTGCTTTAGTATCGCAACACACTGCCAGTTAATTAATGCTAGCTGTAATTAAACTTTACACAAATTAGCTGTCAGCTATGCTAAAGGGAATCATTTCTCTCAAATGCCACCTTGAATCGCTGAGTTGTGAGACTTTTCTACAACGTAATTAAAAGCAGGAGGCTGGCATCGAAGTGGGTGGGTGGCAGGGGAGGGCACGGCCAGGAGGTGCAAGCTGCAGGCTGGGAAGCAGCTGGAGATCCCCACCCTGCATAAGCAGCTCCTCTCCTTTGGTCTGGGGGACCTCAGGGGCTCTTATCCCCTTCCAGCACAGGAGGGAAGTTCCTCCCAAAGAGTCAACATTTTAGTTTGAAGCTGAATTTTTGGCTCTTGGAAGAAGAGGTGTTAGAGTTCAAGAAGAGGTGGTAGGACCTTGGCAGGATAAGGAAAAAGTTGAGTCAGGAGTTGTTGCAACATACCCCTTTTTCTGTTTGGAAAAGAAGAAAAAAAGATATGTTTGCAGGGAGAGGGCTGGTTTTGACAAGTCTTCTGCTTAGGAGCAAGAAGTCCATCAAAACAGCCATGTTGACATTTTCCAACAAGTTGCATTTCATTCCAAGTGATGATTTGGAAATTCTAGCTCATTCCTTGCTTTGCACGTTTGCCAGTGCTCATTGAGCTATGAGATGACTAATGCAAGAGCACCACGACCAAGCAGGCAAGTCCTGACTTGAGCTAGGGGGAACTGGTAATATTAAGGCTAATTTATCCCAAATTAGCAAAGATTTGGCTGGAAATTAAATTGGAGAAAACAGACAACAGGAGGCTCAGGATCAGATATATTGATGGTGACCGGTAGAGGTTTTCAAACATGTACCTCTTTACACACAAGCATACAAGGCACATCGTGGGGTACCTGAGCATGGCAACAGCCATCTCTAGAAGAAGATCCAAGGTCTGGGGATCTCCAGGCAGAAGATGAGGCTGGAAACAAGGCAAGAGGTTCCACAATTCCACAAAAAAATCAAGGTTAGAGGAAAAAAACACTCCTACCATAGCCCATCCTGGGCTTAAATAGCACTCTTGAGTGCGGGGGTGCAGGTCCAAGGTGAGGCTGTTCAGGACTAATTAAAGCTAATTTTAGTGCAGTCAGGATCCACAAAGTCAAATCGCAGCCTTAAGGAAGAGCCCAGTAACCCCAGTTATGCTTAACCTTGGGGTTATTTCCCTAGTTTCTGGTCCTGTGAGCCACCTGTAAACCTGTCCAAGTGCTGTGGATGATGTATCACCACGCCAGCCCTGCGTGGGACTGGGGTGATGGGCCCCAAAGTCACCTCAGGGGCTGTGCATATCCCCTGGGGATCTGTCTCAGGCAGCCCAAGGCGTTACTGATGCTTATGTCTCATGTAGTCATGGGTGATTGATACATCCAGATGTTCTCCACGCCATGATACAGAGGAAAGCAAAAATCTCCATGATTTCTGCCAGACTGACATGTGGAAAATTCCTCCTGATCCCAAATCTGCTAATCAGATCAAGCACTTCAGGGAGACTCGGCGAGTGAGTGTGGCTCGGGAAGGAGTCCCTACACCCCCGTCACAACACTTGCTGCCCATCCAGCATCCCACCTCCCACCCTGCTGTGAGTCAGAGCACCTGGGAGAACAGCTGGCCAGATGTGTGCCTGAGAAACCATTTCTCCTCGACTCCTGCAGACAACTGGATGAGGCTCAGGATAAGTTATAGTCATGGCCTCGCTGCAGAACTCCGAGTGTTACGAACATTTTGAGGGCAGAGCGGGACAGCCTTCTTGCCGAGGGCAGGAGCAGGAGGGATTTATGAATTAAGGTCAGGAGGGGCCACCATGACTCTTTCCCCTGCTCCTCCCAAATGCATACTCTGCAGCTATTTTTCTCCTCCAGCAGCTGAATTAAAGCCTCTGGTTTGTAGCAATACCAAATCTCATTTTGGAGGCTCTGAGCAACAGTAAATCCCTGGTCCCTTGCTCTCCGTCAGCCCTCGCTGCCCTGCAGCATGTCCTCCTCCAAGGTTGCCTTCAGCTTCCAGCAATTAGGGCTTCTTCGACATTTTGCTTGACAGGCTGTAGGCTCTGTTTCCAGCCTGATACACACAGAGGAGTTCAATTCCTCTGCACCAGCATGCTCCAGCCTCTCCTCAGGGACCCAGAGCCTCCCACCCCACCACTTGCCTTCCACCGCCATTGAATTCCCTTTACCCTTTCAGGCTGGCTGGCACGGCAAGGAGTGCTGGCCCCAACAGCTGGGCAGATTAGCTCGATCATATTCCCCCACACACCATGCAGCCTCAAGAGCACTTCTCGGCTTTTCTTTCCCTTTTTTTTTTTTTTTTTAAAGCTCAATCAAGGATCACATCAACTTCTCTTTTTCCTGCAGCTCTGTGCTGGGAGCTCATGATGAGGGAGTTATACACCCATGACCCCTAAATCCTTTTCTGAGTCACTGCCACTGCAAGCTCTGCTCTCCCATCCTGGAGGCAAACAATCCAGCTCCTTTGTTCCCACCTAAGCTACAGCGGTCTTGTACAAAGCACCAAAGACATTGGTATTTTACACTTTGGGAGTGCTTTTTTTATTCCCAAAGCAGCACAAACCATAGTACGGCAGTACCTGGAGTCCCCAGTGCAGACCAAGGGGAACTGAGCTACATATTGCTAAGGTCTGTGTATTACTAAAGCAGGGGTGAAAAGGCTGAAGATGGGCATTGATGTGAGCCTGGGCCAAAATATTTGTCCTTTCTGGATTTCTGAGCTCCTCAGCCTGCTGGCAAGAGGAACCCCAACCCAAAGAGCAAGAACATCCCCAGGTCTTTTCTCAGCCAAAAGGCACACACAGCTTTTATACCAGGCTTCTCTGCCTCCAGGTCCTTACTCCAGGGAAACCCCTATCCTTGGCTGTGCAAGGCAGTTTACCCAGCCTCCATCTGTCTTGTTCTTGGTCCAGGGGCGATTCAGCCCATTGCAAACCTCACGGGAATCATGTGATGGCTTCGCCTTTGCTTCTGCAGTGAGGCTGGGACATGCAGAGTTTGCCTGTAGCCTTGTGCTTGGCCATGGAACTCCCCTGGGCTCAGAGAGTGGCTGCACTGATCCTGTCCTTCCATCAGGGCTGGAGGAAGGGGAGAGAGCTGCCAAGCACAGCAACAGCCAAGGTCTGGCACACAGACCAGGCTCTGTACCTCACCCTGCTGCCAACAGGACCTGCAGGAGCTCAGTCATGGCTTGGAAATTCACCCCAGCTCATCTCATGCTGGACCCAAAATGTGCACCTGCTTCTTGCTCTTCTGAGTGAAAAGGATGTGAT
Organism: Falco cherrug; assembly: GCF_023634085.1. NCBI lineage: Eukaryota > Metazoa > Chordata > Aves > Falconiformes > Falconidae > Falco > Falco cherrug. The sequence goes on along the minus strand of NC_073700.1, from coordinate 49,755,154 downwards.
TTTGTTTAAAAAAGAAATCAGGGCACACTTGAGAAGTGGTGGATGGGAGAGCACTGTGCCTGCAACGCAGGGTTCTGGTTTTACTCCTTCTTTCCCCTGCCAAAGGGTGCCTGCCTGAAGGCCAGCTACAAACAGCCCCCAAAAGCCTGCCTGAGCAAAGGGAGGCAGAGTGCTCCATCCCAGCATCACTACGCTGAGAGCTGCAGGAGGTATTAGCTGCCTTCCCTCACCTCCTCCAGTTCAAGTAAGGATCAACAAGTTTTCCTCCTTGCCACCATCCTTTTATCTCCAGCTCCTTCTCAGACTGCTGTTCTGCCTCTCCCTTTGCGTGATGGCAGCATCGTGGTACCCAGCTCACACAGCCCCTGGGAGCACGGCTTTGTCTCACAGCCTGCAGGCTCCCAGGCTGCAGGCATGGGCAGCTGCAGTGACACATGCAGCTGTGCATGTACATGGGTGTGCACGTCTGTGTGTGCACGTCTGTGTGTGCGTGCACGTGCATGTTATACCTTCTATGGCAGCACTGGGGAGTCACTTTGCTGGCTGCCTGATCTGGGGTGGTTTAAGGTTAACAAAAGTGGTTTTCCTAGCAGGAAAGGAGTGTGTGTTTTGTCAAGGACATGTATCTAGCCTCTGAGCTGTACCTGCCTGGTACCCCAGCAAACACCCAGCAGCACCCTGCTTGCAGGATGCTCCTTTGTGTTTTCCACACCGTGCTCTAATGCGGCTGCTCAGCTGGAGAGAGGTGAAACAGCCCTGGGGAAAGGTCTGAGCAAGGTTAACGAGAGGGCTGGGGAGGGGGGTGGTGGGGTGGTGGACTGTGGGCACAGCAGGTGTTGGTTAGGGGTGGGTGCACATTTCCTGCAGATGTGGTCACTGCATCTCAGTTGCTGGAGGTTTGAGGGCTTGGCTGCGCGGCTGCGGCACGTGCCCACTTTCTGATGGTAAAGGGAGCTTTCCTGGAGGAAAGCCCAAACAAAACCCACGCACAGCTCTCCCATGCCCGGGCACAAGGTGTCAATTGTTACCGAGCGTCATGAGATGCAGGGACACAGCCCCAGACAATTTGTAGATGTTGTGAATAAAGTTGACAACATTGACAAGGAACAACTTGAGGACATCACCTGCAGGGAGACCCCACTGGCACTACAGGCATTGGCTGCTCTGAAGTTGTTCAATAAATTCCTGGATTTAAGGCCAGGTGAGACTGTTCAGTCATTCTGGCTGACCTTGTCCATCACAGTTCCCCCATTGCTCTGGGAATCGCAGAGATGGGGATTATTAGAGCCGTTTTGGAGTGGTACATGGTGGTGTCGTGGACCAGGAACCCCCTGCTTTGCTCCACTGCCTGCTCACCCGAAATGCACCTCCCCGCCTGAGTCAGCTCCTGTCTCACACATCTCTCTCTAAATCAAAGGACCCTCGTTCTCCCCGAAGGTAACACTGTGTTGTCATCTCAGCAGGGAGCTCTTTACATAGCTCACTGTCAGGGTTTTCTCCTCACGGTCCCCTCATTGCGTGCCAACCCCAGCTTTGGGGACAAGTCTGGCTCTGTGTAGGTGCAGGGACATCTCACCCCCACCGAATTACCCATCCAGGAGGAAAAGGTCTAGACCAAGGACATCCCCCTAAACACGGCTATGGTGGTGAGATGGGCATCCCAGGAGAGACTTGCCTGTTTGCACTGAATTACAGCAGGCAGCTTCTGCCCCACTGCTCCTGTGGCCACACGAGCCAAGAGCAAGAGATAGATTCTGGGGCAGACATGGGTCTTATCCTGCTCACAGAGGCTCTGCCACACCACTCTGTGGGCTCACCCCACTGACACCAGCTCTAGAGCAGAATCAGGCCCATGTCATGGCTTGAAGGGCTTCAGGGATTTGTCTTTCAGGTGAGTGACTGGGGGTAACTGAACAACATTTGCGAGGTGAATGGGATGTTCAGGCACCAATAGCTGTGTGGTGCAATGGGGAACCCTGCCTGGGCACAGGACCTGGTCCTTGTTCCAGCTCTGCCATGGCAATCCACGAGGGATTTAGCAAAAAGAAAAAAAGTGGTTTTGTAATTTGTAGCAAGAGGCTGGAAAAGCAGAGCTGGGCTATTAAGGAGCCAGAATAAAAAGAGAATAAGCCCTTCTGTAGCTGTTGTCATACCAAACCCAGGTTTTGCTGTCCCAAAACGTTCCTCTGCATCTCCCGAGACGCAGCGGCAGAAGGCTGTCTGTCTGTGAGCCCTTGCACCATCCCGTGGTGAGGATGGAGACACTGGTCCCGGTCCCAGCCCTGCCACCACCACACTGTGCGGGACTTGCTCCCCCCTACCACCCTACTCACCCCTTGGCTTCCCCGTCTTTAAATCGGGGGCAATAAATATTTCTCGGAACTGTATTCTTCACGTGTTAACTTTATGGATGAGCAATGCAGGACATCAGGCAGGATGAGGACCCTGGTAAATGAAGCAACACAGACCTGGAGCTCAAGGAGAGTAGAAATCTGCCCATCTGCAGCTCTGGAGTTCAAGAAATGTCTCCTTAAACCAGATTGCAATTTCATGAGTCTCTGCTCTGCACTATTTGCTTTTGCTTTATATTGTGCTTGGAGGGCTGTGGATGACAAGGACACTATTATTATTATATACTCCTGTGTGTGCGTGCCTGCACACTGGCTCAGGTGTCTATGGGTCGGAATAAATTACAGAGAGACGGCGAAAGGAAATGTTGTGTTTCATTAAAGCCCTGCTTTTCATTTGCACTGGGAGTTTCTCTGGTTAGAAGTCAAACTGCACACCCGCCACTTGCTAATTGCACTTTTCAGAATCAAAGGCTTTAGCCAAAGGGATAAATATATAAAATTGTCAGGAAGGAAACATTTTATTCTTGAATTCCAAGTGAAAACTGAACTAATACGAACTTCTTTTGATAATAAAAGCAGCAGAAACAGATATCTGATCTCTGTGGCTAAAGGCAGCTTGAAACAGAAGTAAAAGATTCGCTTATCGGGCCAGGAGGGCTGTTCTATGCGACTGAAATTACATTAGGAAAATCATGTCCTTGTTTTTCTTCTGTAATTGTCTCTTGTTGTTTTAGCCTTCTTTCCGGGTAACTCAGTCACTGAGATATTTGTTCAATCTTTGCTTCCCACCCCCCGCCGCCTCTTCTTAGATCATCTTGCCAAAGGAGCCAGCAAAGAGCATCAATGAGACAAAACACAGCGTTTGGGCAGGCCAGGTGCAGGATCCTCCACACCCCAGCCACCCACTTCCTTTATTTCCTTTTTTATTCTTCTTTTCTCAGCCAAAGTGGCCATTCCTCACTCCTTAGGCCCTCGGACAGCGAGATGGAGGATGAAGTCATGCATTGTTAACCCCCACTTCCCTGTGGCTGCCGGTGATTTATTACAAGCAACGAGGCATGAGGACAGTGAGGCGAGGACCAGGGAGCATCCTTGCTCCGTCCCAGCTCGGGGCTGGTTAATCAGCCATTTTAAAGGGAAGAGGTGGGGGGCAGTACTTACTGGGTGAAAAAGTAGAGGATGTGGGGTTTTATTTATTTCATGCCTTGGTTGTTACAGAGGGAAAATGTCTCAATTTCGGATGGGGCAGCTTGAAAGCATGACGTCTGCAACACGCCAGGAGGATTCAGCCTTGAGCAGAGAGGCCAGATCCTGCTCTTGGTTGCAGTTTCAGACACTCGGTGGATTACTGGATGAGTCAGCTTCCTCTGCTGCTGCTGAATGGAGTCAAAACCCAGGCATGTGCTACTGTATTTATGCATTTTCACCTGGTTTCCTTTTTGCCTTAAGAATCCAGTTAGTTCACTGATGGGGGAAAAAAAAAAGAAAAAAAGACATGATTACTAAATAAATAAATTGCAAGAATAAAAAACTCTACTGGAAACTGCAGCTTTTTGCCAAAAATGACTGTGAAATTTATGGAACGACAGCTAAATTGAATGAGATTAGGAAGAAAAGGGCTTGTCTATTTATGTGAAGAGTTTTCAGAGTTATCGTAATTAATTATAACAAACATTTCACAATGCACATTAAATCTCAGGCTTCAAGGCTTAGGCTGGTTCCTAACACTCCAGCTTGGAATGAGGGGCTGAGCTGCTGGAGGCATCCTCGCTGGCAGGACACAGCAGCGGTGTAACGTGGAGCAGAGTGCAACCTTGCTCCTCCACCTGAGCACTAGAATGAAGCCAGAAATGCAGACAAAAAAAAACCCCAGAGTGCTTAAAACTGCATCAGGCAGGGTTTTTTTAAAGCAGCCAGACCTGGTCCATGTATTCCCTCAGCTCCGTGGACTGGCTGCGCTCCTCGCAGCTGGATCTAGATGTACATGTGGAAATGCATCATCCAGGAGGGAAATAAACAGAGGGCAGCACCAGAAACCCCTCGTGGAGATTTGGGGGATTTAAGGAGTTAACAGTGGATTCAGCTTTGCCTTGCTCACCCCTTCCCACAGGTCCCAGTGCCTGGCTGGGGGGGATGGATGGATGGGCACTAATAACTCCAGCACTACTTATTAAGTTTTAATTAGGGGCCGGTGGCTGCAGATCTGGATCCGGTCCCACCTGCGGCTCTTGGCTCTGCACAAATGTTAACTCCCAACGTGCAGCAGCCCATAGACGAGCCTCTGACTCTCCCTCCTGGCTGCTCAGATTGGAAATGGGTTGTGGAAGGACCTCGGGGACCTCAGGATATGTACAGCAGGAAAACTGGGGAAGACAAGATGATGGAGATGTCTGAAGGATTCATGGGTAGAGGCTCCTTGAAGGTGAATGATCCCAATCCAGAATAAGGTTTAAATCTCCTTCCCTCCGTGGTTTCAGTGCTAAGGCAGGAGGTTCAAAGAGCCCCCCGAGCACCTCCAGCTTCACAGCTTTTGGTGGCCAAGGGCAGCAGCAGCAGCGTGCCGCTCAAATAAAACACAGAAATCGACAAATCTGCTGAAAGAAGTGAAATGGGCAGAGAAAAATCCTCTCTGCCAGGCTCCACACATGCTCCTGGGCAAGCACACGGCAGGCTTGATACCTCGCTGTGGGGTGGTGCCAAGAAACGGTCCCTCTAGCATCTCTGGACAGAGGCAGAAATTTGAGGGAAATCATCCTGATTTGAGCAGTGCCTGTCCCTCAATTCCGCGGGCGGCCGGCTCCCTCCCAGCCTGGCCGCAAGGCTTTATTGCGCTCACCTTTAAACCCTCTCCAGGTTTTTAAGATATATTACTCGGAGGCTTTGTGCTTCCTGAACTGAAGGTTAAAAACTCAGAACACTCAGGCCTGGTTTCCTCCCTCTGGTGCATGGACCCCGGTCCTGAGCATCCTCCCAGGGCCAGCCCTGCTCAGTGCTAATTAACTGCTGCCCACCCTGCCTCAGGTGCCTGGCTCTCACCAGCAGCTTGTGCTGCCATGCAGCTTTTCCAGCCAAAAAAAGGGGAATAAACATCCATACACATCTCCCAGGCACAACCCTCTTGCTTTACCTGACGCATGAGGATCCCCTCCAGCAGCACTTAGTCTGGTCCTACAAGCAGGGGTAGCTCAGCACCACAGTGCTAGGGTTATTTTAGGTCCCCGAACCAGTAGGGCTGATCCTGTCCCATCACATGGGTGCAGCGGTGTCCTCAGAAGGAGCTGGGAGCTCAGCATGCTGCCACTCCTGGCATCCCCAAAGTCTCCTTGAATATTTGGCCCAGTGACAGCAAGAGATGTTTGGTTGGGCTTATCCTGGCACTAACCAGAGACATTTTTATTTTTACAGCCCCACACTGATCATCAGCCCCTGCCCTGGGTTGCAATGACCCGATGGGCACAACCAAGCCAGATGCAGGGACACTATCACAACTTGCAAAGAAGGGGACATTGGGGACCCCATGGCACTCTGATCACCCCATGGGAGACGTGGCCCCCGGGCACAGCGTCCCCATGCCAGCAGTGTCCTGCAGCTGTGGCCCTGCTCCAAATGGGCTCTCATTCCACCGCTGATTTGTGGCTGCCTAAAAGCCTCAGCCTGCTGTGCCAGGAGGTAAATCATCACAAGTTTTTGTACTTTCAGCAAAAATAAGAAAGGAAGCTGAAATAATAATAAAAAAAATCCTTTTGCCCCCCAAGCAAGATATTAAACTGCTGTGGAGCCATGAGCACCCCTGGCAACTGCACTGGGAGGGATGCAAATGCTACGCAGCACTGGTTACTGATGCACTGCAACACTGAGAGCAGGGTGAGACCCCCCTGGGTGGGATGTGGGACCCCTGCCACCACCCCTCCACCAGAAAAGCTGGAAGCACCCTGGGGTTTAGTGCAATGGGCAATAATGTTGATGTACCTCCTGCTTCCCCTCAACTTTGGTAGTAGGGAGTCATTTCATTTCCACAGCACTGATTCAGGTTTGATTTCCAACACTAAAATAAATACTTTAATTTAATATGCATAATGGGCTTGATATTATAATCCACAGAGCTCGTCCAAACAATGTGCTTTAACCATTCAGGGAAAACAATTGTGCAGAACCTGGAGGGAAATCCAGAAATTCCAGCTACATGCTACAACAGTGACCACTGACAAAAATACTCATAAAGCATATTGCAAATTTTCACCCCTTCTGTGAAATCCAGGGGACAGAAGGACAAGCTGGGGACAGACAGACAATGGCCAGGATGGCCCAGGGAATCTTTTGGGGCACATTTTACAATTTCCAGCGTTTTCCTGCATTGTGCCAGTGAAGCGAGCAGCTTGACAGCATCAGCAGTGCTGGTAAAAGGAGCAAGGGTGCCCAGCTGGGGCCCATGAGACCAGCAGAAAAAAGAAAAGGCAAGAAATATGGAATTAGGTTCTTCCCCAGGCCAGGAACTACCTCAATGTTTAAGAAAAAAAGGGCCAAGTTATGCCAATGCAATGCCACTGAAAATTTTTACTTAATCTGCTACCATGATTGAGCCAGATGGATAAAATTAAACCCACTGGGGTAAAGCCACATGTGCTTTTCTTCATTTGCAACCAATGTATCAACTCAGCCTTCCTGCATGGATTATGAAACACAAATCTTCATGCTTTCAGAGCCCAGAAGTAAAGAAATAATGGCATAGAATTAATATAAATATTGGGGGAAATCATGTTTCCTGTCATTTAAAGAAGAAATCTTTACACAACAGAAAAGCTGGCAGGTCCATCACAGCGCTGCCAGTTAAAAAAAAAAATAAAATCATTAGACAGGACCCAGAAATCATGAGACTGACTAAAAAATCGTTGCATTTTGAGAAATGGAGATTACATCGCACCCTTTGATACACATCCCGCACTCCCACGCTGCATGTCAGAGCAGTGGCAGGGGAGTCCGTGGGGATTCTCAGCAGGTAAATCCAAGGCTTTTGCTTATATCTGAAGAGCTGTAGTTTTGCATTGTCACTTCAAATGCTGGGTTAAATACATATTTTTAATGTCTGTGGATACATGTATATATAAACTCTCTGCCAGGCCTTGCCTGCTGTCCCATCCTTGCAGGGTCCAGGGAGGTTAATAGAGACATCCCTGCCTCCCCCTTCCAGGCAACAAATCCATTATGTAAATGGAGCTGCCTTTGACTCATCAGCCTGTACCTTTTATGCATTTTGGCAGAGGAACATCATTGACTCATATAATAAATCAAATATTTCTGTGTGAAGCTCCAGCCAGGCTTTAAACACTTTCATTAGGGTTTTGGGGACACCCTGTCCCAGCCAGCCAGGCTCAGACCCAAATCCTCCCCTGCCAGTTGCATTACCAGAGGGTAAAGCAGTGGGGGCTCATCAGCTCTCGGGGTGGGTGAGCTGGGGACAGGGCTGTCCCCCTTTCAAAGTCACCTTTGATGCAGCAATGCAGGGACCAGGTGAGGCTCAGTGGGGGTTCTGCAGGTGGGAGGATCCCAGAGACACCCCACCCCCCCCACCCCCCAGCTTTCTGCACAGGCACATAGAGGGCAGAGCCCCTGGTCTTGCTCAGGTGGCTGCCCCCAACTTATTCTGTCACCCTCTACCTCATATTCCTCCTTTATCAAATGCCTCTGCTGCTGTTAGTAGTGATCATTGATTTTAGAGGTGCTCAGATGAAAAATAAACATTAAAAACCAGTCAAGTGCAGGAAATCACCGCAGGAGCAAAGTCAGGAGGACCCCGTAACCCCAGGCAGCCCCTCTCAGCCCACCTTGCCTTTCTGTCCACAGTGATAGCTGTCCCTCATCCATCACCTTGGCTCTACAAGAGACTTCTCCAGCCTTCCCACTGCTTCCTGGGAAGCACTGACATGCCTCTGGCAGGGAGGTTTGCCTACAGACTGTTTTTGGGGTTTAATTCTTCCTGGAAAACTGCCCCCAGCTTGTTTCCCAGGTCCAAAATGAGCAGAAGTGGAGCATATGGAAGAAAAGCTCCAACATGCATTGGACACTGGGCAGGGAGCAAACACTCCCGCTATGTCAGAGTGGGACTGGGGACTTCCCTGAGCATCCCTGTGCTGAGGATCACCCCTGCACAGAGGATCACCATCACCTGTGTTTGCAGCAGCAGGCTCCAGACATTTGCTCTTCTCCCATGCCTACTGAAATTGGGGCAGCTGAGCCCATAGCATCACTATACCCATAACGGAGCACATACATCCTTCCTCGAGCACTGAAGCCAACGGGTGCCTCTGCCAGGACCAAAGCAACCACCATTAGAGGCTCCTTTAGGAAAATTCCAGCCCAAGGCTCTAAAAGCAAGTTAGGGACAGGGGAAAAAAAACAAACCCCACACCACATCGCAAATGAATTTAATAAGAGCTTAATTGGATTCTCCACAGCAGAGAAAGCTGCTGCTTCCCAGAAAATGCCCCCTGCAGCAGTTGATGAGTCAACCCACTCCCCGTTACACCATGCTGGTGGGGCCCAGGTCCTTCCTTGCATGACCACAGCCCAGGGCACGTCCTCGCGTTCCCACCAAGCCTGGCACAGCCAAAATCCACAGGGAGATGGACAGGTGGGTGCTGCTATTGAGCACCAAGCCAGGCAGCCAGGGTACCCCCAAGGAGCAAGAAAACAACTGAAAGTGATGGGGAAAAATATAACCCAGAGCCGAAACCATCCCCTGCAGCCCCCTGGTCATGGGCTCAGGCACAAAAAGTGGCCGTGTTTGAACCCTTCACGCAGCTCCAAGCAGTAACTGCTAATTGCAGCCGGGGCCCAAAGCTGCCCCCACAGCAGATGTGACCCCTCGGAGGAGCTGGGGGGGCCCCCATGAGTAGAGACATGGCAGTAGCCGAGCCCCACTGGTGTGTCCCTGCAGATATGATTTATTGTCACCTGTGGGGCTGGCAGCGCAGCAGGCCTCATCCCTGTGGCTCCTGGTATCTCCTTGACATTGTCACCCCTCTCCATCACTGCCCCACACTTCACCACGTCTCTGACCAAGCTCTCCCAGCCGGGATGGCTTTGCTGCCTCCTGCTTCCCCTGACTGACATGCACCAACTACAAATAATTAAAAAAAATAATCTATGGAGCAAAGCTGCATTAAATCAATGAGCCTATGTGCCTGTTGTTAAGAGCAGCACAACTACCAGGGTCTCTTGCTCCGTCTTTAGTGCTGTAGGATTCTCAGAGCCAGAAAACCCGGGGAGACTCATTAGGAGAAGCGGCACTTCTGGCTGGATTTACTGAGAGTCTCTCTCCAGCCTTTGCGCGCCCTTTTTCGCTGCAGGAAGCTCTGCCCTTGCTCTGATCTGGTATGCAGCGTGCAGAGCCCACAAGGCTTTCAAAAATAGCACGCTATTAAAATAGTTTTAATCAGAATTCCTCCAGCCAAGACACAGCAGCCAGAGATCCCGCTGTCTTTGGCAGAAAGGAGCTTGGAGAAATTAAGTGATGATGGGAGGAAGTGATTTCAAAAAGTCCAACTATCTCGCTCCATCAAGATGGACCTGGAGTTTTTCATGAGGTTCGGACCCAGGAGGAGAAACCCAGCCTGACTGTAAGAACAAATTTAGATTAAGAGATGAAGATCCAACCACAGTTTCTGTTTTTGTCAGAGGTTTTCTCTATGGTCTTGGGAAGGTCATGTAATTTCTCTTGCCTCAGGTTCCCCAGCAATCAAATAAGCTTTTCCACTTCTCTTTTCTTCTACCCTGCCTCCCTCTTTGGAGTTGGGGTTGTCTCGGGGTGTTTGCAGAGCAGCATTTTGATCTCAGCTTCAGCATTATAGTGAAAACTGGGAAGAGAAATCACCCTCGCACACAGGCAGGACAACAGGCAAGGAGCTGGCAACAGCCCTTCAGAAATAAATTCTGGAGGCAGCGTTTTAAGGAGCAATACTTAGGTTTGATGATCCCAGCTTTGGCACCCAGGGAACTTGGCAGGAGCAGGACCCATCTCAGGCATTGGTGGCTAAGAGCTGCAGGTGCTTCAAAACCCCTGTTTTAGCCAATATGTGGCAAAAGCCACATCAAAAAATACACCACACTGATGAACTCTGTTTTTTGAGTTCTCCCCTATGCAAAGGTATCTGCAGCAAGATCAGTCGCTGCTGCTTGACTTCAAGATGAATCCTGGACCAAAGAACGGCCACTGGTGGTCTATCACTGAGAACAAGGATCTGCTTGGTTGTTTGGTGGGTGGGTTTTTTGACCAAAATCCAGTTTTGCTTATTATGGTCTGCATATTTACCCATTTTGAGAAAAGGCAGACCTGTGACCTCTCCAGGAAGCCTCCCTCTCCACATCACTACCCAAACCACTAGGACAGCCCTAACTCAGCCTTCCACCAGCAGCACAGCAGGGGGGGGGGTGTTTGCTGGCCAACAGAGGCTCCCAGTGCTGGTCCAGATTTGTGGAGGATTTGACTTTGGTGTAGGAGGCTGCAGGATCTGTCTGGAGGGTTTTTGGACCCTTGGTGGTTTTTAAATTTTATTTTTTTTTAAAAGTCTCACCTGTAGTGTATGTGGATTCTCCAGGGTCTTGTAGGGTCACTGCCATAGAACTGTGCTCAGCCACAGTACCGCTGCACGTACCGGGGCAGAAGGCGAACTGGCCTGCCCAGAGGAGCACTCAACAGTAGCACTGAAGATTTTTCATGCTCTTCAGGCTCCCCTGCCCCTGCAGGAACACAAAAATGAGTGCAAATTGACATCAGAGCTACCAACAACCAACACCCCATGGTGAAGGAGAGCACAGCTCCCCAGCCCCCAGGGAATGGGGCATTTCAGGGGCGCTTTGAAAATCAAATTTTAAAAGTTCAATATTTTAAACTACCCTCTGGCTGAGGGCAATTAATTTGCCAGAGCAAGCTGAGATCTTGTTTTATTAGGGCAGGATTAACCTTCTGCCCACAAGAGCCAAAGCCACCAGGCACAGAGCAACCACTCCATGGTGGCCATGGGCAGACAGAAGGAGGAAGAAGGTGGGGGTGTCCCTGAAAGCCATTCAAATCCCCAGGGAAATATTTGGGAGCAGAGACCTAGAGCGAATGGCAGCCTGAGCACGTTCACTTAAAAATAAAACAGATGGTTTATAGCAGAGAGAAACAGGCAAACAATTAATGGATGGATTGGAAAAAGCCAACAAAAGATGTTTAGGATTGCTTGAATAACCTTAAAATACACTTTTTTTAAAAGAACTTATATTTGCTAATAAATTGCTATGAATTTGGATTTTCCCCCTTCACTTCCAGCAATCCTGAGGCACGTGATGGCTCTGCCTATTCCCACCCCAAACGGAGGAGTGGGTTCCCCCATTATCTCCTCCTTGCTTTGCAGGGAAAAAAGTGAGATTCAGCCCTCATTTTTCTACCCACTGCAAAAACCTCTTCCTCACGCACACCTCCAGGCTGCAACAACCCAGTCCTCCCAGTTCAGCAGCCCCAAGCCCCAGAGCAACACTTTGCTGGAAGGACACAATTTGCAGGAGGTGTCTGCCCACTGCTGCATGGAAACACATCCCCAGCACAGCCCCAGCTTTAATTAAAATAAAACATCCCACACCAACAGGAACCTCATTGTCTTTCAGGATTGTCTCAATTATAAAATAAATTGCAATTCTATTGCGTCTTTCATCCCTGGATCTAAAAGTGTTTTACAAGTGTTAATTAATTCAGCTTTCAAATAGCCTTTCCCTCTGATGTCATATAAAAATTTAATAAACAGGTACTGGGAGAGGCAGGACCTGCTCTGGGGCATGTGATAGGTCAGCAGCAATTGTGGAGGGAAACCCCTCGAACACTTCAGCCTGCAAGGCACAAAGGTGTCAAAAAAGAGGAAAAAAAGCTGGGAAAAAGCTGACCATCACTGCATCCGTTCCCCCTTTGGGACCCCGGCAGCCCCCCCCACTGCGTGCCAGCACGGGGAACTGATGCCAGGGAAGGGGGAAACCCAGGCTGGGAACATCAGGAGCTATTAAGGCACATGACATATTGAGGAAATTAAAACACATTTAGGGAAATCTCCAAATATTTTTTTTTCTCTCCCCCCCCCCCTTTTTTTTTTAAGCTTTAAAGAATAACACTGACTGTCTCAAGCTGCGGTAATGTATTCAGGCAACACAACTGAGTCAGAGCTAATTGAATTTAAAAGCAGGTATTACATCTGTGCCTTCAGAGGAGTACATCCTGAAAATCACTTCAGTGATGAAGTGTTTTACCCAACTACTACTAAATCTTTTTACATAGAAAGCAGAATTAACCCTGCTGCGCAGCCTTCATTAAGGAAGCCAAATAAAGTTACCTGGTGAGATTCGAATGTGTTGCAAGTGGTAAAACTTCAGCTGAAGTTTCTTAAATCTAGAGGGACTTTTTTTTTCTGTGTTAAATTCTGCAAATTGGTTTAAACCAGGTCAGTTATCTGGGTCCTGTTTTACTTCCCTCTGTTAAATCCAAGAGGAAATAAGTACACCTGGCCCTGTGTATAAATACACATATGACTGGAGAAATAGGTCAGCCTCCCGCACCCCTCTCCCAGGCACCGGCCATACCTGCCCCCTTTTCCCCATTCCCATCCCATTTTCTCTTTCCCTCCAAACCAGCTCCTTCTTTCCAGGAGAGAGGATAAAATAAATGAAGGAGAAAACATGCCCTGAAGAAAACTTGGAAAATAATCCATGCCTCCCCCACAGCTGCACTGAACATCGTCCAGAGCACCCCTGCCCTCTGCCAACAGTTAAACAAATCCCAGGACAGGTCAGCAGCTCTAAAGCAAAAGGATGTTAAACCTTCATGGATGAAATAAAAGCCCATAGCTTTGTTTTTATATATATATATTAATTCTTTAACATACATATTAAGGAACATAACAGTTTGGGTTGAAGGGACCTTAAAGATCATCTAGTTCCAACCCCCAATATATATATACATAAAAAAATATAGATGTACACACACATATATAGATATATTTACTTTCTATTCTATTACTTTATAGACTTTGTATCTTACTTTGAGTATTTTTTTAATATATATCTTAGATAAATTATACATGTAACTTTACAGACTTAGTGTCTTACTTTATACCAAGTAAAAGGCCAAAGCAATTAGCTGAGCACCAGAGCTCGATGTGCCCCACCATTGCTCCCATCCTCAGGCTGATGCAGGTTCGGGGGGACATGACAGACCCTCCTTCTCTGGGCTGACAGCAGAGCAGGAAAAACACCCTGAAGAACCATTTGCAAAACTATTCCAGCAAATCAACGTTTTTGGCTGGCTGTATTTATCCATCAGCTCCTAAGGCAGCCACCAGGGAGCTGGGAAAGCTGTGGGGATCCCCTGAACGCTTCATGAATTTCAAGCGCAGACAATTGATTTACATCGCCAAGAAATTTGCATGGGTGGGGTGGGGGGGAATAATAAAATGAGCTCTTCACCATTCATTAATTTTCTCTAAAATTCATTCATCCAATTAGGCAGCTGAAATGGTGCGTTGTAATTTAGACACCCTGTGACACACCATGACTGTTGATGGTTCTCAACTCAAAGGGAACAGGAACAGAGTAAATCCCAGGCTACAGGCTCTTCAAAACTTACATCTTCTTCTAGTTACAAACCAGGAAATCATCTTGAGAAATCAGGAGAGATTCAGACAAATTTAGGTTGGGCATCAAGAAATGGAGCAGGTTTGAGCCTCAGCTCTCAGCTGTAAATGCAGGGGAATTTTTCCTTTAGAAAATATCTTGACATCTATCATTGATGAACCCAAAATAGGGGCACCCACCCTTGTGGGTCCACCCAGGAATGCATCTCCTCCAGCATCACTAGCTTTCTTAGAGTTTCATTGTCAACCTCAACATCTTTATTAGCAGGGAGAGGTACCAGGCAGGACAAGCGCCAAAGTCAGTACATCAGGTTTGTGCTGCAGAGGGCAGGTTTTAACAATAATAGCCAAGGTGATTTTATGTTGCCTCTTTGCCATTAGGAGTCACTGCAATTTGCTGACCGAGGTGAAAGTGGATGTCATTGGGGTAATAAAGCAGCGATGTGGGGGCTCTATGGATGTTATCAGCAAGGTCTTCCCACCCCACGTGGCTTGACCCATTTTGCAGAGCAAAAGCACAGGGTATTTTCAAGTCTTTCAAGGTATTTTTCAAGTTGAATAAAGATGCAATGCTAGAAAAAAAAATATCTCACCAAGGCACTAAACCATGTGGAAATCAGGTTTTCCCTAATTTCCCTTACTGCCCTCACTGGGAGCAGGGACACTCTGCAAGGTTCTTGTAAGTGACCCCATTTAACACAGCTGAGGAGGGAAATCTGGGGCCAAACGAAGCAATTGGAAGGCTCCCACAAGTCAGTCACAGGCCACGGAGGGGAGCAGAAGACTTCACATTCCCCTACTGACCACAAAACCCCACGGCTGGCTCAGGGTCCTGCTCCACCTCAGGGCTACAGCAACACACAGCATCAATAATACAGCAATAAATATTCAAGTCAGCTGGCTTCATCCTTTAAGTGAATATGGAGATATATATAGATACATATTTAGAGAGAGTTATAGGCAACTCATCATCTCATAACATGTGAGCACTTAGTGAGTTTTCCAGGATTCAGGGTGAGATCCAGAGATGCACTTTAGGTGCTGTAACTTAGGCAATGTGATGCCTAAGATAAGTGATAGGATGCTCAAGGACACAGCTTTCAGGTGTGGTTGATGTCCTGACTAGCGTTTTCCAAGAGGAAAATTTCCTTTCCATGGTTGCATCAAAAGACTTTCCTGATACCCCACAGAAATCCTGGGGCACTGCCTGGGTTTAAATCCAGATGCCCTCAGCTCCAGCCCAACACCTTGGCTCCCAAACCCACACGGTGCAAAGGAAAGTGATGTAAACCCACAGGCTGGGGAGCCGCAGGGGTGTTCCCCCCATCACACTTCCCTCTGGATGCATTTCTTCCCTGATTTCCAGGATCCCTCCTTGCGAGGAGGAAAACCACCTAAAAATCCCTGCCTGGGGAGGTGTTGGGAGGAGCAGGCAACAAAACCAAAGCTGATCCATGTCCTAAGGGATGGCTTGTGCTGCTCCACTGCAGGGAGAAGCACCAGCCTTTTTTTTCCTCCAAAAAATTAAGCTCCAGAAACACAGAATTAAGATCTGGAGGTAAAAAAAGAATCTCCTGGTGCCAGGTCCCTGTCAGCACTGAGGGGGAGAGTGGGAAAGTCTCCTTTCCCCAAAAGCCTTCCAGAAATAAAAGGAAGAAGTAAATAAATTTCACTGAGCCTTTTGAAAATGCTGTAATTGCCTTTGTGGTCTAATTGCTCCTGGTTTTACAGCCTCATTTCTTGTCATAAAATTAGTCCCACTTTTTATGCTTTTTCCTTTGCTACTGGTCTGTGATTATTATTTTTTAATTGCTTTGGTATGTTGATCTCTCCCACATCTCCCTGGGGAAGGGGGTGAGGGACCTAGTTCTGCAGCTGCCACCCGCACAGAGGATGCCGCAGCTGCAAAAGGAGACGGCCGCTCAGCTTTTGGGGTGAATAGTAGCATTAATCTCCCCAAAATTGCCTTGAATATCCATGATGAGGGCTGGGCACAGGGACTGTGCATCCAAGCCCAGCCCATCTGCAAGGGGAGGAAACAGTTATTAGAAATGCAACAATTCCTTGCAGGACTTTCTAGGGAAAAGAAGAGATCTAGATACAGCCCGCAACCTTCGGGAATGTAATAAGAGCATTGGAGGAAACAAAACCACCTGGAAAAGATAAAAGCTGCATCATCTGTAACCCTTTTAATAACCATCTTATTTCAAACAGCACCAACTTCTCCTCGCCAGCTCTCCAGAACAGCTTCTATATTTGTTTTCTTTTTGATATACAGCTGCAATAGGAAGCCATGTGTGAAGTTTATTAAGCCTGGGTAATTTTCTATCAGTTCTGCATGCTATTGATTTCATCTGTACTGTTATCTTGCTCTGCCTGAACCTGAAAAGTCATTTAAAAACCACCAAAAAAAGCATATAATTCTTGAAAAACGCAACTATTATGGGATGTAGGACGTTGCCATTTTGGATGCATTAACAACATGCTGAAAATGAATGCGTTGGAGATACAAATCTTATTAAGGAGGCTTTGATGATACCGAGACGAAAACAGAGGGAGCGCTCTGAGCTGAACCAAAATGCAGAGCCGAATCTGAACTTCACTCCACAAAAAATATCTGTCTCAGAGGTGGAAGGAAAATTGGATTTGCTTTGGCTCCCCGCCAGCTTTGCTTCATCCTGACTGGCTATCCACTGTCCAACCTCTCCCACGTCCTTGGAGTTACTCCCAGTTTATGGCATAAGCAAGAGTGAGCTCAGAGCGAGCAGCTCTGCCCACTGTGCTGGCAACCCTGGGAGCTGGCACAGGGCCACCTTGGGCTTGCAAATCTTGCACGGTGTCAGAAATGCAGATCCTCAATGCAGAAAACCAAACCTTGAAGCCTCCTCCAGACCACAAAGCATTTGCAAAGATCTTCCCATGTGCTCCTCCATGTAACAACAGCATCCAGGGGCCATGGGATGGAGGGGACTGTGTCCTACCGCCCAGCCCTATGCCCAAGGCCAGCCATCCCAAGCCACCAAAGCTTTTCCCATAGCTGCAACATCAATTTGGGGCTCCACAAATCAAAAAGACAACAGTGACAGACCAAGTTAGACACGGGTCCCAGCCAAATCCAAACCTTCCCAGAGCTGTGGGATGCCAGGATTTGGGTCAGGCCCATCTGTATTCAATTCATCAGCTCTCTCTGCTACTGGCACAAACCACCCTGTGGTGACATTTAAAACATATTAATTAAGAAATCAAAATTTAGTAATTTAATTTAGCCTCTTCCTCAAGCCCAGCTCCTTGTCAATCATGGGGACTGGCACAACCTGCCCATCTCCAAGCTCAGCTTTCCCTGCCCTAACCAGAAATACCCCTTTTCCCCCTGATTTTCCATGGTTTTAGGTCACCTTCCTTTTCTTACCAGTCAGACCAGTGTAATTCAGGGACATCAACCACCCCAGACCCACAGCACAAGGAGAATTTGACCTAGCTGGACTTGAAAAAAAAAAAAACAACAACACCAAAGTACAGCTGAAGGCTGCAAGATGAGTTGCGGGAATGAGAGTGCTTTGTGGGACATCATCCAGTTCCTGCTGGACAAAATCCATCATCCCCTCAGCACTCACCTGCCTCTGCACCAAGAGACACCAAAGATAGCTAGGAGCTTCGGAGACCTCCAAAACTTCATCCTACCAACTTGGGTGGAGCACTTTAGGGGACAGAGAGGAGAAGCCCCAAAGGAGATTGGTAGAGCTGAGAAGCATCCAGAAAAACCCGACAGGAAGCAGCAGGGCTGCTCACCACAGCCCGTAACCTTGTGGTTGTCCCAGGTGTTCTCCAGACTTCCCTGGAGAACATCTCTGCAGCACCCTGCAGGCAGCCCAAGGGAACAGCTCTGGGATGAGCTCAGGCTTAAATCTCCTCTGCAACTTAGCTCATTGCAAGCATCTGTGGGCATTTGGGGAAGGGGCGAGATGCCTTTATCACCTGCCAGCCCCAGGTCTCATAGAGATATGAAGGGAAATATTTGTGTTGGTAGGTGTTTTGGGTTTTTTTTCTCTTTTTTTTTTTTTTTTCTTCTTTTTTTCCCCAGTGTATTATTGGGGAAAAGATGAACAGAGTGGAGGAAATGACAAACTTCATCTGTAATGCTCCATCAGCAGCAGCTGAAGGCAGCCAGGCACTTCCCAAAGAGCTGAGGAGCAGCCCCATGGCTGTGACATTTGCGATGCATTAAGTTTAAACATTTTCAATAAAGAAAAACAATCCATTCAGACTTGCTTTATGATTCATAGTAATTGCAAATAGAAGCAGTTAATATAATTGTCCAGCTGAGACCAGCAGGCTGGGAACATGTAGCAGTGAGATGTACAATCAGGGAAGGTTGGGAGGGAATTTAAGTGCAGGTTAAGCAAATGCATTACTTTAATAACACACAGAGACAGCCCTTGTAGTTATAAAGAGGATAAAATAAATATTGTACCAGAAATCTACAGAATGGGCGGTTTTATCACCAAGAACTGCCCGCTTGCTATTTACTTTCAATTTAGATTTTACAAAAGCTGCACTTGCCATGTTTTTTATGTATGGAAGAGAATGACTTGAATTGACAAATGACCTTATTTCTCCATAAGTTTTACAATGGAGCCTCAGTTTCTCAAAGAAAAATGATCACCTCCCAGCAGTTGTCCTGGAGAAAGATCTTTTTTTCCTTTTTTTTTTTTTTTTTTTTTTTTAAAAAAAAAAGGACTATAATTCAAAGAGGAGATGGTGCTTCTGCTCCTCTCTGCCTTGGAGGTGGGCCAGCCCCTTTGACTTCAAATCGCAGAGGGAAGGGGCCAGCTCCTCTGCAGTGGTTCTGTGCCTGAATTCCAGCCTTTTCCTTACTCTGTCTCAGATGTGACTGTGGTGGTTGTTAATGGCCTGGGATGAAATTCCAGCTTTGGGGCACGGCTCTAACGTTGTGCATGATCCTACTTTAGGTTTCCCAATCCTGAAAATCAGGCTTTTCCCCCTTTTAAATAATTAACTTGAGCTGGTTCAGCATGAAGCATGTAAAAAGGAGGGCGGTAAAGAAGAAGCAATTGAAAGACATCATCATCATCATCATTTATCCAGCTTAACCAAACTCTGGCTCTCCAGAGGAGAACTATAGTGCTTTATTTATTAAAAGATATTTCTGAGGGCAACACATTAAATTAAAGTATCTTGTTTGCAGCCTCCCAACTTAACGACACATAAACAGCTAAACAAAATAGAACATCGGCTCATTACAACCATTTATAAAATATTAAGGGTCTTAAAAATTAACTATTCACAGGCACCTTCTGCTTGTTTATGGGGGGAGAATGAGGATATATGGGCTCGAGCGGGCTACCTGCAATACAGAAAGAGAAATATTGTTGTAAAACTCCCTCTGCATGCTAGCTGGTGTCCCCTGGTATTTTTTTTTTTTTGGGGGGGGGCGGGGAGCGATGGATTAATGAAATGGGTTAATTCTGGGGTAGCAGTGCCTGGGTGTTGTCACCTCCACAGCAAGCTGCACCCTCCTGCATACCCCATCCAGGTGAAGGGCTGAGAAATGCAGGACAAGAAATGCAAAATGTATCAATATTCACCCCCCCACCCAAATGAGGAGCAGCTCCTGCAGGGCACCCCAGGACTGCCCATCATGCTGCATGGTTGCAGATGCAGTAAACAAGCCTGTATCCAGAGGGCTTCATACCAGGGGAAGAAGACAGGGAGTGTAATTTTAAAGTCGCAGAATTTAGCATAAGAAGGTAATGGGATTGCAGTCGCTTTCCAGTAAATGTCATTGCTGTAATTAGGAGAACAATTATTGTCAACCGGCAGAATTGTCCCCTATCTGTCATTTCAGCAGGAGCAGCCAGAGCCACAATTAACACCCACACAGGTGGGTCGCCCAGTTCAAACCCAGCTAAATGGGATCAGTGAGGGCAGAGCAGCCCACACTCTGGCCAGAGGTGCTGGGGATGGGGATTTCTGGGGATCCATCCCCACCGGTCCCACTCCTGATTCACACTAGCCCTGCACAGGGCAACCTCACATCTCCAGTCTTGATGGAGCTGTTTATGACGGCACCAGCACGATGCTCTGGGCTTGTATAGGAAGGTCTTTAAGGGACAACTTAATCTGGAAAAAAATAATGTGTTGAACTGATCTACAAATTTGTGCCCTTGGAGGCCAAACCTGCCTCCACCTACAGCAGAAGGAAGCTGGAGGAGCTCCAGGGAGGAGGAGGAGGATACCCCAGCGATGAAGCTAGCCCAGGAATGTGTGTTATCACCAGCCTCACCTCCATCTAGTGATTTTCTCGGTGAGAAGCTGCTGTAAGTGCAGCTGACAGCACATCCAAAGTATGGGGCACTGATGAGTAAAACAGAAGTTCCTGTGATGTTAGGGAAAGGAGGCGGCTGCAGCCGTAACCTGCTGTTGATGGCATCTGAGCCCCCAGAGAGAGCTTATCCCCAGCTGGAGCCCTGCATCTCCTGGTACACGGCCCTGAGCCCCCCAAATCCCCCTTCCTCATGGCACAGCCTGACGTGCAGTGCTGCTGCTGTTGAGCTGCGATGCAAACTGGGGCTCCAGGGAGCACGGCCCTGCCCCGACACAGAGGGTGTCACCACCAGCGAAGCTGAAATAAAAAAGGCAAGTGGTACCACGCATCCAGATTTCTCATCTTGGGTAGAGGAGATGTTCCTGCTCAAAAAGGGAAAGGGGATGCAGCGGAGGGAAGGAACGGGGGGCGATGACATCCACTGAAAGAATTTGCACCATCTTTGTAGCTTGCTATGATTAACTGTGGCCAGAGTGCTATTAGCAGCCTGGTATGATGATTAACAAGCTCTCCTAATAGCTGTTTTTAAACCTGCATTAAAAAAAAAAAAGCTGGAGCAGAGCTGGAAGGGGGTGGGGAGACCTGGTGGTATCTCCAAGGAAACCAGCAACAAAATGGGCTTTGGCACATCACAGAACCAGGCGGGTAATCAAAGATTACAACCAGTTTTAATTTAAGGTTAATTATTGTTTACTCTCTGGAGGCTGCCCCATCGGGAAGCAGCAGTTGGTCTGACCTTCAGCAGCTCGTGGTGGGGCCCTCCGGACCAAGCCCCCCAGAAAGGCCAGCCGGCATCTCTCGGTCGGAGTGGGGATGGAGGGGAAGAGACAGGAGCTTTGAGAGGGAGGAATCGATGGAGGAGGATGGTGAAAAGAAATGGAGATGGAGGCATCTGACCCTGAGACGGATCCTGCCCCAGCTTCTGGCTGAAAAGCTTCATTCCGCTTTATTGCAATGGCTGCCCCCCACTGCAGATACAGTTAATTAATATTGGAGTCCTATCGATTTCCCATTCAGTGGAATCACACTGGCATTTTTGCCCCATTTTTATCAATGAAAATGCCACATGCAGAGGCATCTTCCCCCAGTGAGATGATCTACACCCGTGGAGGAGGAGATGGAGGCTTTAATATGGGCAGATCATGGATGCTTGCTCAGGGGGGGGATCCTTCCTGGGGACGGAGCCAGCCAAATGTGAGGATCTGGGGAGCTCCTCTTACCAGGGGCCACGACTGATCAGGCACCAGCACAGCCCCCAGCTCTTCCTGCAGCTTATCCAACGGGTGGGTAAGGTCAGCCCCTTCCCCCAGAGCAGACACGATGTCCATACATAGCAGTGGGCAAGGATGGGGGCTCAGCACCCCACGCTCACACATCTCCATCCCTTTTTCTCCTCCTCATCACCCAAAGATGCCCATGAATCCAACTCAACCAGCTGAACTCTGACTTCACAAAACACCCCTCCTGCTCCAACACGCCCTTGCTCTTCTCCAGGCTGGATCCACCCTGCTTTTAAAACACCAAAGCAGAATGCAAAGGCACAGGACATTTCTCAAAGTCTATCCTGGAAGACATTTCCCCCCCCCCAAACCACATTTTGCCACCACCCTGACAGCGCTGCTGAGGAATGGCAGCTGAGATTAAGGATGGTGACAACTCCCCTAAGCTCTCCTCCCTTTGCTCGGAGACAGACATATTTAATTATGATAGAAAGACAATCCTGGTGCGTGCTGCAAATACTTAAGGTGATTTGAAGCATGAAGCTGCATATGGTTGGCAACATTTGAGTTCCCAGTCTTTTTGGGCTTGTTTAGACCATTTCTGCTGTCTATTCCCTCTGTATTTTCACATGCTTTCTAGCACATGGGGACTTCAGAAAGAAAAGTCTGAAAAAATCGTTGCAGAGAAGTTTCGATAACTCCATTCCCATGTGATGCCTGGGATGAAACCCATTAGCAGCGATGGGAGCGTGGGGTAGGGTGAGGAGGGGATGAGTCCTGGAGGAGGCATCACTGCTCTCCAGGAGCAGTTTTCAGTCCCTCTCTTTGGGATTCGTCTCTCTCTTGCTCATCACCTTACTGATCACTTTGCTTTGGCTTCACAGGGGTTTGCGAAGGTCTTTGTAACCAGGTGTGTGTATTGGGACAGGAGGGAAGAAGGAGAGGGCTTCCCCACGGTGCTGATCCCTTGAGGTGAGGTCTATATGTTGCTCTCCCCCTGCTACAAAATTCAGGGTAGATGCGGTGGCATCAGCAGGACAAGGACACTGATGGTCCTCGTGGTGCAACATGCCCAGCACAGAGAAACCTGGGCTGCCATCAGCGTCCCCTTCTCCTGCACGCCTGCGGCATGGAGAGCCAGCAGAAAGCAGCTCATGGAAGTCAACATGAACCTTGGTCACCTCGCTGTTCCCCGACCCAAGTGGTTCACATGTGGATCCTGGAGATCAAGGGCTGGTTTGGGATCTCCCCCAGCTACCAGTGAGACATGAAGACAACAGAAAGCAGCTCTGGGAAGTCAATATGGGCCTTGGTTGAGCCTCTGTCCTCCAGTCCAACTGGACATAGATCCCAGAGATAGAGGGCTGGCCTGGGATCTCCCCAAGCTACCAGTGTGTCTGTTTGCTTTTAATCCCGGCAGGAGCTGACTGATAGCAGATTTCAGACCTGGAATAAACCCAGGTTTAAATCCTGCCTGGTTAGAAACACTGCAGATATTTGAAGAAAATAAAACAAATGGCTTTCCAGTGTTAATATTTACCTGGGAGATCAAATGATTAAACTAGAATCTCCTCAGAACTTTTCTTCTAAGTTGCCTTTGAATATATTTATCACACTACCTTCTGCAGCATCACTATCCCTGCAGTGACCATGATGCCCTCCAACCCCAAGGAGACGCGCCCATTTCCACCAAAGAGGCCAGAAGCAGGGCAAGAACTTCAAGACAACAAAGTGCTATCCCAACACTGCCCCATTTGCCCCAAACAGCTAGATCTTGGCTCCTTGGCTGTCGGAGGATGCTCTGGAGCAGACTGTCTTCCCCCAAGGGAGGTATCTGGGCTGGAGAAATCACCCTCCCACTGTCAAATGGAGCTGGGATGACTCCAGGTGGCCTCGAGTAGGCCTTTCCCTGAAAGCTGCCCGAAATCAGCAGAGTCCTTCAGCCACAAAACATCTCCCTTCCAAGCTGACGGATGCTCTGGCTCCAGTGCTCACTTTGTCGCTGTGCTGCCTTCGTTTCCAAAGATGCACTCAATTAAATGCAAACTTTCTGCATTCACTTCACCGAACCAGGTTTTAAGGTGCTCAGCTACAGATAATTAAATCTTACAGATCCTAGAAATTGCTGAAGATGTATTTCCTATAGGAGATGTGCTGCGGTTCCCTATAGTATCATTTCTATAGACACCCATTGCTTTTTATCCCCATTAAATACTACAAGCATCTCTTAGGATTTCTTTTGTAAGGACTTGCCGTGATTCCCAAGACAGTAACTTATATTAATCTGCCTTGGTCCAGCTCCCAGTACAGCCCTGGAGCATTGTACCATTGGGTTTTGCTGGGAGGTCTGATCCTGGCCGGGTGCAGTGAGACAACAGCAGCCACACAGTCTGGCTTTGGCTGAGTCGGGGGCTTTGACCCAGCCAGTGGGTATTGATGAGGGTGAAAAGGCAAATATTTCCCTTGCTGGAAAATAAATCCCAAGTTTTAGGCAACCAAGAAGCCACCATGTACATAAACGTTGGATTTGGGACAGACCCTCAGCATGGCACAGCAAACATCCAAAGCCTGTGGTGCTATAACTGTCACACGCTGCATGATGTCCCCAGGCGCATCCCTGTCCTGAGCTCCTCCTCATGTGCACTGTCACAGGGTCCCTGGCACACACATTTGCACATTCCCAGGGTGCGTCATTCCTGTGGACACACAAGGGCAGCCCTCAGCCCTTTCTGAGGGTGCAAATGGAGCATCGTACCCTGCTGCTACAGCTGCAGCGGGGACATGGACAGGGGTGGCTCAGCCTTGGTGTATGTGGCCATTTCACACCTTTCTTGGGCTTATTTCCCCCTCTCCAGCTAGTGAAGCAAGGAGCATGCCCCAAACCGTAGTGGCTCGGTGGGCAAGATGGTTACCAACTCTGCACTGAAAAAGGTGCAAAACATGGAGAGAAAACCTAGCTATTTTGATAAATATCCTCACAACATTACCTGTTTGAGATATGGGCTGGGAAGGTGGATGCGCTGGAGAATGGGATGGTGCAGTTATTTACACCTCAGGTGCAGAGGGTGCTGGGCAGCAACGGCTCCTGAGCTGGTCCCAAGGGAAAAAAAACAGGCTGGGGGGAGCGAGGCAAAAGGGATGCTCTGGGTTTTGTGGCGTGGAGGACTTGTTTGTTTTGCATTTTAAGCGGCAATTTTGCATCCCTGGTTGCCATGGCAGTGCAGAGCAGACCATATGCCGCAGAGCCGGGATCAGCACTGCCTTGAGCAGGGCTAGTGATGGCCAAGCACAAGTGGGGCCCCAACAAGGTGTCAGAGGCAGCCCCAAACCCGCAGCGAGCCTCAGGGCAGAGCGAGGAGCCAGCCTGGAGCCCTGGCAGAGGGCTGGGACCTACAAACAGGGACACATGCCATCCCCTGCCCGGGAGCTCCTCGGCCACCGCTTTCTGCAGGACCCTCCGCGCTGCCCCACCACCCTGCAAATGCCCTTTTAATGCGTATCAAACACCAGCCAGGCGGGCTGGCAGGAAAGTCTTGCAGCTTTTTTTTTTATTATTAAATTGGTTGGAAACAGAATTGCTGAGGTACTAATAGGCTGACTCCTGTTCTTACCTCTGCCATCAAGTGTGGTTCCAAAGAATGTTTATTGATATGCTGATAGGTGCTTTATATATATAAATATATAGATATAAAAAATTAAACAGCCAGACATGACACTTCTAAACCCAGTGGCAGCTACAAAAAATTAGCACCTTGCCCTTCCCACCCAGGGTGACCCTGGCAGCACCTTCTTCTTGATCTCATCCTCCCGATGGCACTAAGGGGCCATTCCTGCTGCCGCCCATGCAAAAGGGCACAGCAGCGAGAGACACAGGAGCCCAAATTCACACCTTCAGCACCTTTCCTGGCTGCTGTTTCCCTTGTGGTTGCTCCCAGCATCTCTGCTCCCATCTCAAATCCAGGCTGTCCTCCCCGTTACCTTGAGTGCTTCTCTTTATTGTCCTGTTTGTCTCCTCTCCACAGTGTAATTTTATCTTGTTAGAGTGACACTGGGCTTTGCTTACTTTGTTATACTTCTGTGGTGCTTTTTATTCTAAATTCTCTTCATCTGGGCAGCACTTTATCAGCAAGGGAAAGCCAAAGGAAGCTATCTTTCATCCTTATCGAGATTCCTCTCCTTTCATTATCTCCAGTGCTGCTACAGAGCATCAAAAGGGCATCTTTGTTCTTGCAATCTAATGTAATTTTGAATGTAGCAATTCAAGCCTTTTGAGAAAATTATGGATGCAAACACACATCCATTACCACCTCTCTCCCCCCACACACACACCCCTGCAGTACCCCCATGGTTTGGGCTTAAGAGATGCAAGGTGAAGGAAAAGGACATTTTTAGGGCCAGGTGGGCTGAAGACAGAGGATGGGGATGAGCCAGTCTTGAGCATCTCTGGTCCTCATGCTGTCCTGTGGGTGTAAGGATGGCCCCAAGGTCTGGGAGGGGGCAGTGGGACCAGTCAGGAGCTGGCACTGGGCAGCACTTTCCTCTGCTGATGTGCCCACGCTTGGCTGGAAGCACTGCTCCATGACAGATGCCATGCGAGATGGTCCAGATGTTTCCTTCTGGCTCCATCTGTGGCAGAGCCATCTGCAGTCATCAATCTCATTGCGCCTCCCACACAAGGAGCGGCGCAAGGTCCAGGGTGGGCTGAGGGAGTCGTAAGCAGTGATGGATGATGATGATGATGATGATGATGATGATGATGATGATGGGGAGTAGTCCAGGCACACTAGAGGAGGTCATGGGTCTTCCCTTGCAAGATGTGACATGGACAAGGTGAGTGGCCAAAAGGAGATGAGGAAAGCAAAGTCATGGGGAACTTCTGCCTTGGAGGGTTTCCTGGGCAAAGGGACTCACTGGAGAGGTTTGAGGGAGGATCTGGCTTGAAATCCTCCTTGCTGGGGCAGCCAGGAGCCCCACCCATCATGTTCCTGCTCTCCCTTAGTCCCAACTAAGATGAAAATCCAAATTTTGCTCAGCCATCAGACAGAGCCAGCGCAGGGTTTTCACCTCAAAACCCTATGTGACTTCCTAAGAACATTCAGTAAAACCTGGTTCCCCCAGCCCAGCCTGCACCTCCAGCTCCTTTTCTCCCCCATGCCCATCCCAGCACATACCTGGAGGTCTGGATACGGCCATGTCGCAGCCCAGCGTAACACAGGCACCTACGTCCCCCTCTGCACCCCTCCAGCCGCTCTGTCCCCATCACTGCTCCAGCCTGACCCCTCTGCCCAGCTCCTCCACATTTCAAAGGTAACCAGGTGTGAAGGTGGAAAGGCTTTTTAAAGCTCCTGGAATTAAGGAACTTGAGGGGCTTTGGATAGGTTTTGGAATAAATTGCCCATGAAAGTACTGGGGAAAACCTATCTAGGGAAAAAAAGTGAGAAAGAGGGTGAGACAATGATATATCTAGGAAGGAGAGGAGAGGAGAGATTGGGAAGCGACTGGGTGATTGTTCCATAAGCACCTCTTAAAAGCAAACACAATAGACATGAGCAGTTTTTAAAATGACAGACAATACAATGGGAGATAATATATTTAAAACCCATATCAGTTGTTAACAGACCATAAAAACGCCGGTACATTAATCTATGCTGTCTGTCATAGACTCATGAAGCAGCTGTGTTATTTTATAGTATCATTCCTGCGGGCTTCTCTGACACTTCCACAAATACATCTCAATTTATTTGGATAAGAACAAATAGAAATATTGAATTCTTCTTCCTCTGCTGCTACTCCTTTTATATTTTTTCCCCCAGCCCCAACCACTCATGGAAGGCACTCGGTGCAGCTTTGCCAGTGTAGTCTTATCTGCCAAAATGACTGTTTTAGGAGAAATGTACCATGCAGATGCATGCCTCGTCCCTCACTTCAGACTTTCTGAGCTCCTTTTAAACTGAAAGAGGGGAGATTTAGATTAGATATAAGGAAAAAATTATTCACTGTGAGGGTGGGGAGGGTCCGGCACAGAGTACCCAGAGCAGCTGTGGATGCCCCATCCCTGGCAGTGTCCAAGGCCAGGCTGGATGGGGCTTGGAGCAGCCTGGGCTGGTGGCAGGTGTCCCTGCCCATGGCAGGGGGTCGGAACCAGATGATTTTTAAGGTCCTTTCCAACTGAACCCATTCTGTGATTCTTCTGTGCTTCACAGCTAGCGGGATGAAGGCTGGGCTCCTGCAGCACCCCTGGGTGCTGATCCTGGCTGGGCTGGTGGTACGGTGCAGAGCAGGCAACTTATCTGCATGGGGCAGCGCTCTCCATCCCACATCACTTGGGACTCAGCCAGATGGTTCTGAAATGCCAAAGCAGGATGTGATTTCTGCCTTAATAAATGTCCATCTTTCACCTTTACTTGCAGACCTCTGTCCCATTCCCCACCTTCTTTCTCCCCCTGCAAGGTGGGACCATCCCATCCCTAAATCCCATTGCCTTCCCTCCCTATTTGCTTTTATTTCTAAAGAAGGAGGGGGAGAAATAATGTTCTCCTTTGCTCCCAGGGAACATAAAGCATGGATGAGGTATTTGCTCAAAGCCATAGTTTTGTTTTCCTTCTAAATTTGCACTCATCTTTGTTAAGCATCAATTTTGTCATTATAAATACACACACACACACACTGCTGTCGATGGCAGGGACGGCAGCTGCTCCCAGCCTGCTGCTTCCCAGTGCAGAATGGCCTCCAGTGCAGCTTTTTTCCAGGACCCATCCTACCCCCAGCCAATTAACCCCACAAGCAGCACTGCTCCCCAGGGGCTCTGCAGACCTATGGGCACCCCCACAAACACCCTGGAGATGCTCTCCCCCGCTTTGCCAGTCTCTGGCACAGCCCAGCAGTAAGGGGAGTTCTGGTCCCCGCACCACTACAAGCAAATGTTTAACATGAATTATTCCAGGCGATGACACGTGGTAGGTTCAAAGCTGGGATACAGGCTTTGGTGTGGGTCCTTCAAAGAAGAGGCATTTCTGCTTCGTATCCCATGGGATGCTGGTTGGGAATAGCTTAAGAAGCTGCAAAGCGCTCGGTTCATGTCTCTAATGAGGGTGGAAGGAGAGCAGGAGCCTGCCTGAGGAAAAGCAGGCAGGGGTCTGCAAAGGGCTTGTGATGAGGGAGCCGGAGCGGCTTTTTTTAATGCTGAACGAGGAGCTTCAATCAGCCTTAAGATGTGAACTGAGGCCTGGTGCTGCCTGCAAGGGGAGATCATCGTGCCCCCTCCCCACGCAGCCTGGCTGGGCCGTGGCCCCCGCTTGCCACTGACGGCTGCTGCAGCTGGTACCCCAAAACTCAGCACCCATGGGACCACTGCCTGCGGTGCTCCCGGGTAATCTGAGCTGCTTCCAGCAGCAGCAAAAGGAGGACAAACCTCTCTGCCCTGGCAGACAGGGAAAGCACCCACCCAACAGCTACCATGGATGAGCCCGTACCTGGGAACTCTTCACCATCCCACTGGAATTTCCCCCATTAGGAAATCACTGGTCAGATCTCCATCACTTC
Organism: Falco cherrug; assembly: GCF_023634085.1. Taxonomy (NCBI): domain Eukaryota; kingdom Metazoa; phylum Chordata; class Aves; order Falconiformes; family Falconidae; genus Falco; species Falco cherrug. The sequence continues at coordinate 49,726,041 of NC_073700.1, read as the reverse complement.
CCTGGGAGAGAGAAAATCATCTTCAAAGCAGATTGGGTGTACAGAGAAAAAGCCCCACCTTTATTATTATTATCATCATCTTCATTATCTTTCTTCTGCAGCCACTCGGCTGAAGCAGAGCTGGGCTCCGACCCGTTCTTCCGACCCTGCCCCAAAGGAGGAGGTGCACACCTGGAGAACGATTGCCATTCAACCTGCCAAGCCAACACAATTACTGCCCTTCAATCATAAAAGTATACAAATAAACATCTGTCATCCACACATAACCTTTTGGTTTGGCAGCTGAAATACTGCTGCTGTCCCCAGTATATTTTATGTCCCAACCCAAGCCCGTCCCTGCTATCTCCAGATCTCGGGGCTGCCACTCAGCTGCAATTTCCCACTCTGGATCTGCAAGAAGGAGAAGCTGCGAATCCTCTGGCACTGTCAGGATATCATTAACCTTTGCTTGGGATTTAAATGGTCTCTTCTTGTCAGTTCAGAGCTGTGCAGTCATTTACTTCCAGCCTCCTTGCTCACAGCCTCCTTCCATCCTCCAGGTCTTGGGCAGTGCTTCACTCGGTCTCAGCCCAACTTGGAGCTTGCACGTGCCCCCCCGCCACGCCCTCAGCAGGCAAGTGTGTCTCTGTCCCACTGCCGTCTTCTCCATCTCCAAGGAGGATGCCCATGGCAGGACCGGCACATCCACCCAGGAAACCCAGCTCTGCCGCAGCACCAGATCAAAACTGAGCAGCCTGATGCAGTGGAAGATGTCCCAGCTCATGGCCGGGGGTTGAACTCTATGACCTTTAAAGGTCCCTTTCCACCCAAACCGTTCTAGAGTTCTATATTCACCAGCATGGCAGCAAACCTCATCCCAGCGGTCCTGACCATGCTGCCACTCTCAAACAGACGGGATCTCCTCCAGCTTGCTCCACGCACACATGGGCTGCCAGGCACGCTGCTCTCATCACTGCTTACAACACAGCAAGGGATGCACAGGCCACCTCCTCCTCCACCCAAACTCGCCTTTCCTCCCCTATGACATGTAAAAATGAAACACTCACTGCAACCCCAGGTGCCCCTTTTCCCCCTTGCTTTTATCTTAATTTGTGCTCATTACCACAGGCTCCAGAGAACAAACCAAGCAGTGGAAACAACAAATTTCCACATCTCCAATTTGATGTCTTTCCCCAGCAGCCCTGGTTTCTCCCCTTTCCAGCCATGCAACGATTTTAATTACAGAGGCGGCAGCGCGGGGGAAAAGGCATTGACGGGGAGGGTGGCTCGATAATGATATTAGCTGCTTCTCCCCCTAAATCACTCTCCAGCGTTGATTTGTATTTCCCAAGGCGCTCGGGGGGTGGCAGGGTTGGGGATCGTGATCCTGATCCTGCGGATGCTTCAGGGCTGATAGCTTTTGGTCCAGTAACTCATTGGAGTTTTCTCCCTTCCACATCCAAGGAGCTGCAGGAGCATCAGGAGCATGGCCAGCTCTGTTCCTGGGAATTTAGTAGCAAAAAAGTGGTAACTTTTAGGGGTAGATGTGAGATATGAGCTCCAGGTGCATTTATAGCAGCTCCTTCCTCAACCAAACCCTGAGACATCTCTTTGGTTCATGGTCTCCCGTCACCTCCCTGTGGTCCTGTCACTATGGGCTGCCTGGATCAAGCATATAAAAAATAAGAAAACCCCCAAACATGTGACTTTTCCAAATGCAAAAGGTGACTCTGCTCCTCTGATGCTTTTTGCACGAGGTGCAGGTAGAAAAACCTTCAGCTGCAGCTACTCTGCACCTCGCTCAGCACCCAACAAAGCAAAATAGCAAAGACCACAAATTCCAGAAGCGTTTGGCTCCTGCGGCACCCAGGTCCCGGCTGGGGATGTGCATCACATCCTCCTCTGTCAGCGGCCAGGAGGGCTGTTGGCAGCTTTCTCTGCTTTTGCTTTTCACAAAGTTTCTCTCTCTGTGTTTCCTGGCTTGGAAACAGCTGGGGCTGCGGTGATGTGGCAGGGCTGGAGTGGGGACGGATGGTGATGGATAAATTGCAGCCTGAGAGTGACTCTGTCAGGCTCCCAGAGAGACTTCACCTTCCTCTTAAAAAAAAAAAAAAGAAAAGAAAAAGAAGAAAACAAATAAAAACTAGAGAAGAAGAACTAGGCCGAGATCAGATAGCTCACTCCGGAGGGCTGACAGCAATGAGATCTTCACGGATGATTGAAGAGACACGGCCAGGCTGCCCCAAATTGCCTTTGCCACGGTCAGGAGAAGCCAACCACATTTTGGTGCAGAAACCAGCCGTTTGGTGATGGAGCTGCAGAGCTCTGCGCTGCCGAGGCATTGCTCTCTGTTGAGGCCCAGCGCCACACGAATGTTAAATGATCATCAAATATACAAATATAATGAGGAGCGGGAGGGAGCGAAGCCATCAAATCTGGGATGGGAGCCAGGTGCTTCGCATCGGCCCCGCGTCGCTCCCAGGAGGCAGCGGCAGCTCCCAGAGCTCTCATGGCAGGCACAGAGATTTGGGGTTTGCTTTTGAGCAAGGAAACAAGATTTTCTTTTTCATTATTTCTGCCCCCCCTCTTCCCCCCAGAAAGGGAACTTTCTTCTCCCAGATCTCCTGTCCCAGTCCAGAGCCAAACATTTAACATGAACTAATGGGAAATGGAGGTTTTTGCAGAGGTTTGGGAGCCAGGCAGAGGGGAAAGGGCAGTGCTGGGAGAGGATTTCAGCAGTATCAGATATTTCCGTCATTTTAAAATGAGTCCTGGTTTTTATGCCACTTTGCACGTGAATTTGTTCCCAACTCAAGCTGGAGGAACAGGAGAGTTTTTCTTTCTAAGCACCAGAAAGGAAGTTTTGATCATTTCAGACTAGTTTTGTCCATCAAAACCAAATGTGCAACTCAGGGAACATGCGGAAATCAGGTCTATCCAGTGGAAAATTTAAGTTTTAACACGAAAAACACTTCTGAAAATGAAAAAATAGCTGCAGATCCCTTCCAGCTATGTGATGACAGGAGCTCTGGGTGCTCATGGCAGATGCAGGTGGACCCCATCATCTCTCCTGGACAGAGCACAGGCTGGTGCGATGGGGCTGCAGAAGCCTGTGGCCCCATTTTGGCCTGATTTTGGCCCAGTTTTGGCCCCACTTCAACCCCGGTCAGAAGTGTGATGCACGGGGGGTGGCAATGCTGCTCAGCAGTGTGCTCCAGCTCGCCCGCACCTGTGTGCTGGACATGTCTCCCCACGGTGCCATCCTCCCAGATCATTAGAAGAAAACAATTACTATGCAAAACTTAATGAATCAAGGCCGCAACCCACAACTGGGAACATAAATATCAAAGTGCAGGCTTCGATTGAAGGCAGAGGAAGAACTGTAATTAATTCCACCATGAACTGCCGCCCCACTCCAGCCAAGAGCTGGGCTGAGACTCACCATGGGGAGGACAGATATAGATGTGCCCATGCACTGGGCTGGAATCGGGGTGCCGGACCTCATCCCATTTGGACAGTGCTCCCCCCCGCCCCGAGGACACAGCTCCGTGTATCTGGATCTTGGCTCCCGGCTCAGAATTAAAACGTTATTTGAGACTTTGCCAATTGCTTTTAATCTGGTGATGAAAGACGATGATAAATCTTAAGAGACCCAAATTAATAGAGAGGAAATTGATTTTGTAACGTGTGGACTTGTTTTATTAGACTCCTGCAGGCTGGGCGAGATTGGGAAGGCAGCAGCGTGCGGCTGGAGAACGGCACCAGCACGTCACTGCCAGCCCCATTCATGCTGGCAGCATCGCATCCCGCGCAGGCACCATCTCCCCCTCACCCACCTTTACACAGACATGGGCAAAACAACCCCATCTCCCGGCCCTGCCCCCACAGCACCCCTTGCCACAGGCCAATGGGTGCCCATGCAGGTGCCCAAACCCTTCCCCATCTCTGCCTCCTTCCTTGCCATGCAGCAAGAAACATTTGCTTATTTAAAGGCTGCAGATGCCACTTCTTCTCCCTCTTCCACAAATTACTCCCCAAACCCAGAGCATGACCTTCCAGCTGTGAAGATCTCAAGGGCCGGAGTGACAGCTTTGCAAATAAGGGAGTTAGCAGCCAAAGGACCCTGCGCCTGCATCTGTTTATTAATTATAATGACTTGCTGTCGTTCATTAAGAGCTGGAATGTATTTATCAGGCAGAGGTGGAGTGCCATGCAGCATTAGGGTTTGGTTTTGTTCTGTGAGATAGCAGAGGAGCCCAGGAATTAGGAATGAGTCTGTGCATTGGGCAGGAAAGAGATGTACAGATCAAGCTAATGACATGAGAGAGAAGGAAAATTGAGATACATGGCGCATGCCTGCTCCGCTCCAGAGGAGTAAATGGACGTACATATTATTATTGCAATATAATTTGAGCGAAGTATTTTCCTAGGATCCAGAGCATTTGCTATAGTTAATTGAGATCCTGAAGTTCAGTGCCTTTCATTACAGCAAAGCTCTGGAGCAGAATACTCTCAGCTAATGATCAGAGCAAGATGGAAAGGGCATTTACTGGAGCTGCGTAATGCAGCTCAGAGGTGGGAGAGTGTCAACAAACATGCTCCCACTCCCACGCTGGGGCTGCTCTGAGGCATGGCAGTGTAAACCTGAAGTAAGCTGCAAAAACCTTCCTTGGGTACAAAAGAAAGTTGGAGTTTGGCTCAGTGGAGTGAAGGGCTTGCAGGGAGAAGCTTTGCATGTCTGAACTCAGGGAGTGGGTGAGCATCACAGCCTTGCAAACAGGGTTTTGCTCTCCAGGTCTGTGTCTCTGCACAAGGATGCTGCCTCCCCGTAAGCCCACCTTCCTGGGGAGGAGTGGGACTGTCCCCTCCAGCAGCCCCCTGCAGCCTTGGGGGACTGCAGAGCTTCCCCTGCCTTCTCCCCCAGCCGCCCTTCCCAGCTCATCATCACACCATTTTCCGAGCAACAGCTTCTCTCTGCCTTTCTCCATCCCCAACTAACCTAAACTAACAACAGGAGCAGTTATCCTAACAACCTCCACCTGGCTGGAGAAATAATTACTGCAAGTCCAGAAGCAAATGTTAACAAAGTCATAACAGAGCTCAATGACTGGCTGAAGTCATGGGATGGGAGCCTGGTGAGCATGCCAGCAGCAGCTCCGGCTCAGCCCATGCCACCATCCCAGCCTAAACCCACTGGGGACAAGCTGGACGCCTGATACGCCTTTGCATCCAGGAGGAAAACCCACTGTGGACCCTGTCAGGGTGACAGCCAGGTCCTACGTCTGGCAGGAGGCAGCAAGCCTTGGCTCCTGGGTCATTTTCATGCACCTTGCATGTTTTTTACACCTATTCTCATATTTATGCCCATGCAACCATCACAGCATGACCTGACCTTGCACCAGGGGATCAGCAAAGCACAAACCAGAGGCTCGGTTTGCACCGCCGGAGCGATGCTGCCTGCCACAATCCCTCTACCTCTCGCCTTTTCCCAACGCAGAAGTGATATTTTATCACTGACCAGGCTGCAAAGGCATCGAACACCAGGGGCTTGGGGGTCTCGTCCACTCACACCACCCCCCTCCCCCCAAAAAAGGCTCCCCTGGGAAATGTGAGCCCTCAATCATTTTGATGTGCACACCTCAGCGCCTGTCATCCGTCCCACTCCACCTGTGCACAGCAGGCTTCGCTTTTCATTAGAAATAAAAATAACCCTTGTCAAAAGGTGGGGTTTTTTTCCCCACGGTTGAATGTGGAGATGGCAGATGAGTGTCGGCTGAGCCGGGGCCCCCTGGCAAGGCTGGAAGCTGGAGAATTTCTCTGGAGTTTTTCTAGGTTTAGCGAGGCGGAAAATAGACAAGGAGAACACAAAAGCAAAGGCCGTCACTCAGGGTGGCTTTATCTCAAATTAATCCTGCCAAAATGTGGCAGTGAGGGAAGGGCTAGGGGGGAAGGGAAAAATAAAATCAAATGTAGTATAGAGAAAGTTATAATAAAAAGGTGTTTTTTCCCATGGCAGTGGCACAGGCATTTGCTCCCTGCCACAGCCCCCAGGGTGCCGGATTTCTCCCACCAGATGAGGAGGGTGCCCAGCACATCACAGCATCTGTGAGCGAGGGATGCCCCAGCACTGGCAAATTCAAGGTTTCAACCAGCCAGAAGGCAATTTCAACTTCATTTTAAAATTGAGACTTGGGTGGGGTGGAGGGCCAGCCCCAAAAAGATGGGTGCTGTGCAAGGCTGGATGGTGCTGGGGACGAAGGGATGACTGCACCCAGCACTGCAGGAGGGAAAGGGGGATGAAGAAGACCTGGCGGGTGCATGGAGCTGGGATATGTGCTGGGCTACACTGGAGTCTGGGAGCACCCAGAGGCTCTGGCACTGCTTCTTCTCCCCCGTGCACTGTAGCTGCTCTTTGGAAATTAAATTGAAAAGCTGCGTGAGAGAATCATCCCCCTGGATGCTTTGGCAGCAGGCACCCCACGCCGCGCCCCGGCATCACTGGGTCCTCTCCTCCTTTTACCATCACTTTGCTTCCCACCAATGCTTTTATTTTATTTATTTCCCCTCTCAGCTGATTCCAAGCACCTTCACCCGGTTGCTATAGCACCTCCTGTGCCAGAGATGCCCTCCTCGCCCACAAATCTGCTGGATTTCAGCCCGAAAGTGGCTGGGTGGCTGCAGCCTCTGCCCATCGCGGAGGGAGGGCAGCCTGGGGTCACCCCACCACCGGCTTCGTGGCTCCAGCGCCATCACCCCTCTCTCCCCGGTCCCTGTTTCCAGCTGAACAGGTTCTCACTGGAAACAAAAAAACTCCTTATTGATGGAAAAGAAAACCTATGCATCTGCCTGGGGTTAAGCAAGGTGTTATTTTAAACTTGATCTGCTTTAAGATGGTGCCGGTGCTGGGCGTAGGGGTGGAGTAACGTGTTTACACAAGGAGCTGGGGAGACCTGTGGTATTAAGCCTTGTCATGCAGAAAACACCTTATTTCCAGCCGCTTCCCCTCCTTCCTGCGTTTTTTAACCCCAATGCCCCACATCTGGTGCTTTATTGGTGTGAGAAACACAGCCAAGATCTCTCCCTGCTACATCCCCATGAGCAAACTGGGACCCGTGCAAGAGTCATTGCTGGGTGAGAGCTGTGGGGCAGCTTGTTCAGAGCAAGGGATAGCTCAGCCCCAAGCTGCAGCGCTCTCTGCACCTGTGTTATGCTGGTGTCAATGACCATGTCAGTGCCAGGGAAGAATGAAGTTGTGATTTGGGCTAGGAGGAAAGCAAGCTTAAAATGCAGTGTTCATTAAAAGTTAACGCCAGAGAAGAAGGCTACTGAAAAAAAAACAACCCCAAACAAAAAACCCACAAAAAAACCCCCAAAGAAACCCACGCAAAACCCCAGACCCACACCATCAAACCAAAACCCCTTCCAGATCTTATTTCCTTCTTTCTTAGCCCAATTTCCCCCTGGAGGAATGACATTTCCTCTGTGAGGGTCACTCCGCAGCCTCCCGCACCCTGCGCTCCACCAGTTCTGCTGTAGCCCCTTTCCTCCTGTTTGCTGGTCTTGAGATTTACACCAGGACATTAAGACTGTCCCAGAGGTGGGTAGGTGATGCAGGGTTCAAGGGGCAGCACCCACATCTCCCCCACCACCACAGTGCACCTGGTAAGAAGGAAGGGGGTAGATGGGTGCAGGGACACATCTGGCAGACATGAGTCTGCTCAGCCCTAACACATCTGGACAGATGAGCATTCATCTGACAGAGCTCATCAGGCAGGGAGTAGGCAAGGGCTCTGCAGCATTAACCCCGCAGGTACTGCGTGCGAGGCAAAGCTCAGCTGGGAAAAAAATAAGCAAATCCCAAGGCATGCGGCAGGGAGGGCTCTGGTCTGGTTCCCTGGTCCCAGTCTCGGTCTGGCTGGGTGACCCTGGAGGTGAGCTGGGTGTGCACTCATCTCCCTGAGCACCCCATGCATTTGGTGGTGGGTTATTATAATAGCACCCTTGTTAAATACTACAAAAAGCCACCCAGGTAATACGGACAAATGGCCAACGTGCCTTTGGAGTTGCTCTGAGAGCGTCTGGCACGTCCGTGGGAAAATCAGCCAAGCCATTTGGTAAGCAGCCAGGTGGCAACCTGAAGCTGGAAAAGGGCTTAAAACTCCAAAGATTTACAGCCGTCCGCCCTTGGAAATCCTTTCACGTGATTAGTGATGATCATGGTCTGTGTGTCAGGTGAAAGCAGGACTGCTGGTACCCAGCATGGAGTGCATGCCGCCACAATGTATCCAAGCCCCATTCGGCAGAGAGAAAAAATAGAATGAAACCTCTATAGGTGCCTGTAGGCTCATATATGACAGAGCAAGGATCACATACGCTGATGATGGCATATCCATGTATTGGTGTGCCTGGTACCTGAATGGATGCCATGAACACAGGCAGCACATCCCTGTGTTGGTGAGTAGTAGGTGCTGCACATGTAGCTGCGGGGCATGTGAGCCCATGTTGTGCACAGGGTGCCCGAGGGTGGGCTGGCATGTCCTGGTGAGCCCAGGGAGATGCTTCCTCCGACGTTACCTGCAGGTCACTTCCCAGCACTTGCAGAGAAGAAAAACATTTTTTTCCTGCCCAGCGACCAGGTTGAACTTCCCAAGCTGTTTGAGTGCCTGTGAGTGAAAACTTCAGCTCATTAATTAAGCCCAGAAAATTAGAAACTGGCCTAAATATAGCTGCCCAATAAGACTGCAAAACGAAAGGAAAACAACCTTCCAAAGCGCCTCACCCGCCCACCCACCTGTGCTGGCAGACAAATAAAAGCCAGAATTTCCCATTTAAACTCGACTTCCCCCATGCACGAGTGAAGCTTCAGGGACCTGTGCACAGGAGAAATTCACTTAGAAAAAGAGCTGTTTGTGAAGAGGTTGGTCCTGTCTCCCATCCTGCGGGTCCCTGGGATGCGGGAGCTTCCTCCAGGATGGGGAAGCCTCCACTTTGCTGCACACTGTGAGCGTGCGGAGCCTGTTTCCAGGCTTGTGCTGCCAGCAGCCGGGTCTCCAGGGCTCTCTGGCAGACATGGAGCCAAACCTCTGCAGTTCCCTTACCAGCCTCTCATTTGGGAGAGGACAACAGGGAAAGGGACAGAGGAAAGAAGGAAGGAAAGAAGGAAGAAATATAAATTCTCTTCCTCCTCAAGGGCAGGCAGAGCATGAAGACCTCATTTGTTTAGCACAGAGATCACCAGTGTCCCACATGGCACATTTCAGTCAGCCTTAGTAGACTGTTTCCTATTTTATATTCCAGATAATTTAACTGAGTCCAAACAGAAGCTTCTCTCCCTGCTCCAAGCACAGCAATTCCCCAACGCACCTGCACACGTCAATGGGCACAGACCTGCAAAAAGCCTTCCTGGGGGGCAGAGCTGGATTTTTTTACCCCTGGGTACATGCTGGAGGGTCATTCCACTGTTAGGTCCTACAGGACATATGCACACACACACACAGATTTCAGGCTAGAGTGTTGCCATAATTTTGCATTTCCTTCTGATGGACTTTTCCGTAAAGAGTCACCGGCTTCATCAGGCACCTTTGCTGGACCAGGGGCAATGGAGGTGGTGATGGTAAAGTGTCACTCGCTTGTGCCCATAGACAGTCCCAGCCAGCTGCCACCTCCTAGGAGGTGACGATGCTCTGGCCTCAGCACCTGAGCCTGGAATTGTGCACGGGCTTTTCCTCCTGATGCCTCTTGCCACAACTCCTGAGCTTGCTCTGGTCCCTTCTGTGGTGATGTTCGCCTGCAGTCACTCCCCAGTATCAGTGGGAAGGGCTTTGGCGTTGGAAGGCAGTGGATGTTTTGCCATCACATTGCCATTTTCCCATGGTGGGGCTGGTGCTGGCTCAGTGGGTGCAGCACCCAATGATGGGTGCCAGCCTGTGCAGCTGTGAGTGGAGCCAAAACAGCAGGACCTCTGCAGCCACTCTTGCTCACTCGCTGCAAACTGTGGCTTTGCTCTCTGTGGGCAGCAATGCTGCAAACCCCGTGGACACCCGGAGACGGCAAAGCCAGCAAAGCAGCCAGGATGAAGGGCTGCACACAGGCACGTGGCGTGATGGCATCTCCCTTGCTCCCGGGATACAGACTGCTAGGGTAATGAGGGCTGTATAAATACCAGGCATCAATCGGCTATAACTCCCCAGCCGAGGAAAGCAAGGTGGTGGGTTAATGACAGCCTCCAGGGCCGGATCTTCAGCTGCATAAGAGGAGAGCAGAGAGGGATTCCCTTTCCTCCCTGCGCATTCCTCGGGCTCGGCAGCCCCAGCTTGTGTCCTGCCACACCACAGACGTCCTGCCATGGCCCATTGGAATTTACAAGCCCGTTTGCTGCTTCTGCTTCCCCCCTCTTTTAGCTTCCAGAGCCCATGAAGACAAAACCAAAAGCAGAGACAGGCTGAGTGACACCCATAAATCCAGCCCCACTGGCACGGGGGTCTGAGTGCTGGGGCTGGAGTGAGTCAGCTTGCAAGCGACAGCAATGCTTGAGTGTCTCAATTAGCCGTGGCTCCCAAAGAAAGTGAAATGACTAATGACTAATCTCACCATGCTATTCCAATCAGTTTTGTTCTCATTTCATTCAGACAAAAAGCCTCTGCTGCCTGCTCTTGCTGGGGAGGAGCTGTTCTAAGAACAGCAGTAGCAGTAATGCTGGTGGCTCCCATTCGTGCTGTGCTGCACAAAGGTGGGGTTTTTTTATTGGCAGCTTCATGGGGCGACCCCAGGCACAGGGGAGGTGGGATGGGTGATGAGTGGGACTTTGGGGTGCAGGGCTGATTGGGACTCAGCCCTGGCAGCAGGGATCCTTCTGTGTTGGGCTGGAGGAGGTGCACGCAGCACGGGAGCAAACCCAGGGGAGGCAAGAAGGTGAGGATAAAGCCTGGTTTAGCAGCTGGAGGTGGAAGAAGAGGTGATAACTAAAGGTTGGAGAGTGGGAGACCCATGGGGACTCAGCCCAGAGGCAGGAGAGAACCCCCCAAGATACACCTTGCAACATGCTCTCCATCCAAGCGCTGTGGGATTGTTTTGCCTTCAGGAAAGTCTGGTGCCTGGCTGATAGCAGCATCGCCCAGGGTGCATGCCCATGGCTGTGGCCAGCCCAGCTGTGATGTGCCACCTCCTCCCGGCCCCTGTGCCACCTTTTCCACTGCAAAAGGGAAAATTCACTTGCAGCAAGGAGGGGAAATTCCTGCCGTTGCTTCTCCCCTCCTCCCTTGTGCTCCCGCAGGGTCCAGCCGGTGCTTGGGAAGTTGGCCCGGCAGGGCACCCACCATGCTGCTGTTTCACATCAGCTTTGGCTCATGGTGGGGAAAGCCAAACCCCAGTGCGGGTGTGAGCTTGGACCTTACACACAGAGTGGGTTACATTCGCAGCGAGGCTGTTCGCAGCATCCCACGCAGCTTTTCCTTATTTAGTTCATTCCATATCTATCCCACGGGCTCCTCTACCCACAACACAACCCATCTCAATTCAGCCATGGCAGAGCAGGGGGTGAACTCCAGCCCCACTGAGTAGCTGAGCTGGAAACATCCCTCCTGGAAATGAAACCGGAGGGAAATCGACTGATGGCTTATTTCCCCAACAGATTGCTTTCTGCATCTAACAGGTTGCTGTCAGCACTGGGCACAAGGATGCTGCTGCCTTGATCCAGGGCACCCGCATTCGCACCGAGCCAGGCTGGAGCACAGAGAGCTGTTCTTAGGCTTGGAAAGGAAAAAGATCCATCACGATTTTATAGCTTTTGCTCTGCAGTTATGAAACAGTGACCACAAGCCAAATACCTCTGTCCTTTACCTTCCTGCAACACCAATGACTTTGGTGCAACGGAAAGCAAAATTCAGCCTGCCATTTTTCACTGCAAAGACAGAATTCAGCCTGTACCAAAGCAAAGTACCAATGACACAGCTGAAAAACATCAGTGGAGCAAAGAGCAGTGAAAACTTCCCTGGGCTTCCATATGGCAGCGCTCCATCTTGGACTGCGTTGTTATTATTATATTTCATCCAGCTTTAGCTGCTTTCTGTGTTATCTGACGCGGGGAAAATGTTGATGGGGAGGACTTGGGTACAGACACTTGGCTTTTCTCTCCCGCCAGTGCGTGCCGCATTTGTATTCTCCCCAGTACTGCAACGTTTTCAAAATGTTTTGTTAAGTTAATTTGTATCCGCAGCCACTTGTGAATTTTTCAGATTATTTGATCTGTAACTGAACTAACATGAAGAGTAACTATTGTTCTGCAGGAGCAGACGGTGCCAAAGCATGTCTTATGTGTTTGATGCGTGCCCATCTTCTAACCCCAAACAAGGTCCCCAGGCATCAGCAATGCTGCTGGAAACCCCTCTGGGGATGGCACTGGGTGCATGGCCGCAACGCTCCAGCCCGAGCTGCCACCCCGCAGCCTGCAGGCACCATCACCCTCAAAAAAAACCTTTCTGGAAGGCATTTGCCTCCACTGATTACAGATTGTGCCTAAAATGTGCTCCTGCAGCCCAGGGAGCTTTTTCATGTGTCTCACGGACATGTGTTTTCTGGGGAACCTCCAAGCAGAGGCAGCTTCCTCGCAGCGCATCCCCTGGCTCTGCTTAACGTGGCAGGGGGGTTCGTTTTTCTTTATCAGTCTTGGCAGCTCCATGGCGTTTGGGCAGTGTGGGGGCCAAGGCCGGGGCCGGCAGGCAGCCCACGCAGGTTGGATTCACATGGACTCCCCCATTGCTGTGATTGGAGACGAATTTATTCCTCACCGGTTTTCCCTGGAAAACAATGTAGTAAGGATTTGGGAGCAAGGACAGAGCACAAAGCTGCAGCAAAACCTCCTGACGGCAGCAGGGAGCTGGGCTTTACCCCCTTCTGCTGCTCCATCAGCCTGGTTGGCCCGGCACCGCTGCTGCGCGGGAGCCGGGTGCTGGTGGGGCGACAGCGGTGGAAAGCCACCCTAAGTTAGACCAGGAGTTTCTGCCTCAGGAATGCCCCGGGACGAGTTTTTGCAGTGATGTCTCAGCCGCTGATGAGACACTGCCCAGGAGGGTGTAAAGCAGGCTCTGGAAAGCGGCGGGGTCGGTCGCTCCCCATGGCGGACCTGCCAAAATCTTCCAGTGACCACTGGAACCGCTGATGCGCTCTGGTTGGAAGCAAATGGAAACGAAACAGAAAATGCAATGAGAATGCAAACTCGGTTATCCCCTAGCTTGTCTACCCCAGGTGGCAGGTACGTACGCACTCAGCGTCTGCCAGAAGTGATAGCGGCAGCTACGGTCCTCGGCATGGGGCCGTGGCACGGGCTCCTCGCCCAGCGGCTGGGGTTGATGGATCCACCTGCCCTTTCAACCAGCCGCAAGCTGGCATCGATCGCGTGCCGTGCTTGCTCTTGAACTTGTTGTTTTACCAGCTTTAATTTAAGAACTGAATTCAAATGCCGTCAAGGGGGAGATCAATAGCTTTTTTCATGACCCACCAGTGACCGCGCCTAGGCACAGCGGCTACAGCTGCTGGAGCAGCTTCACTTTCCACACGGCTTTTAGATGAATTAAAACCCAGGGGAAACAAAAAACAGGTTGCAAAAGAAGTTGGGAGCAAAGTCGGCTTCAGCACAAACCCCAAGTGTCAAGGTCAAGACCCAACCTTTGATTCCCTTAGGTGATGCCTTTGAATGGGGGTGCTGGGTTTACAGGATAAGGGATGCTCCCACCTTTGAAAAGTCGTGCTGTGCTTCGGAGGACCCACAAAACATCTGCATGGGCCGGATCACATCATCTGGGGGCAACGTGATGACAAGCTGGCATTAAAATGTGACTATCGCACACCGCAGGAGCACCGCAGAAGCTTCTCCGCACCAGCCGCCGCTGGGCTTGTGAGAGGATGTCACACGCTTTAGTGGATCAACCGATAAATAAATAAAAAACAAGCGGGATTTGGGGGCACATCTCCGCAGGCTCCACGTGCACCTGAAAATTCACCCATTAGTCATAGGACACCCAGCAATTGCGCATCCTTGCAGTCATTCACGGCTTTATGGCAAGTCATGAGATATTTGGTATTTTCCTTCAAGCAAACAAAAGCAGATGATTAAGGAAGAGGCGCAGCTTGCTCGCTTTCAGGAGGAAGACAGCTTGCAAAATGCAACTCTCAGAGCTTCAATAAAACTCCAGAAATCAAATAAACAGCCTGGCTGAGAGGAGAAGGCTCCCAGTTTCCTGGATTTTAAGCCACATTTTGGATTCTATGGGGGGGAAGGATGGGGATTACCTCCTGCAAAACTGGCACCAGTGAAAATGCCATGAGAGCAGGGATGCTGAAAGGCAAAGAGAAATGTGTGTCACAGCCCCAGCCTGGCTTTTCAGGCTGTATATACACCAGAAACTTCTCAAACCTGGAATGGGAAACCATTTCCAAATGGAAAGACAAAAAGAAAGCAGCTGAGTTTCACCTTTTTCTATTATTTTTTTTTCTGGGGTGTGTGTGTGTGTATTCTTTTCATTTCCAGAGCCATTTTCACCTAAGGCAACATGTTTATACAATACACTTCACTCACAAAAAAAAAAAAATCATAAAAAAAGAGAACTATTTGCAAATGAAAAAATATGCTGTCAGAAATTTCCCGGCCACCTCTCCATTTCATGCCAATGCTTTGCACACTTGGAAGGGCTATAAATGACTGTGCAGCAGGAAATTTGGCCACTGAGATTTTAAACCTATAGCAGCCCTCTATGCACAGGATTTACCCCCCCCACACACTTATTTTACACTTTCCTTCACAACTATCTCTCAGCTATAAAATATACATGGATGCATTGATTGCTCGAGTGATCAAATATCCCTCCCTTCAAAAATATAGCCTATCCAGAAAGCATCCTAATTACGAATATGTTGGGGAGTTGAATTGCAAATGAATCAATTCCTTCCTAAAAAAAATAAAAATCCAGTCAAGCGAGACCAGGATGGGATGGTTAATAATTGATATTTACATTTCTCCCATGTCTGATCAAAGGATTTGATTGCATGACAAATGAGGAAATTGCTGTAAAGTATTATACATCCATTAAGAACACAGATGCAGCAGATAGGACGCGGGAGCCGCGGTGGTGCGGTGCTCGCCACCAGGCTCTGCAGCCGTTCGGGAAGGAGTTGGGCTGATGGCAAAAGCGGATATTTTCCGGATGCGGAAGAAAATCAGCGCTCCATCCCTGGTTCATAGGAGATGCTGCAGGAAAGCCTGGGAAGGGGTGTCTGGTGCAGAGCCTGGACTCTTCCAGGAGACGGGAAGGTGGGGCTGGACCCTGCCGCAGCATGGTGGGTACCTCGTAGCCAGTCTTATGGGAACCTATGGGCTCCTATGGATCCCTGTGGATCCATATGGGACTCTTATAGGTCTGTGTGGGTCCCCATGAGATCCTGTGAACCTGTCTGGGTTCCTCTGGGCTGCTATAGAACCCTATGCATCTGTATGCGCTTCTACGGATCCCCACAGGTCTGTATGGACCCCTACAGACCCCTACAGGTCTCTATACGCTTCTGTGGACCCCTGCAGGTCTGTATGGACCCCTATGGACACCTCCAGGTCTCTGTGGGCTCCTATGGACCACTGTGGGACCTCACAAGCTCCTATGGGCTCTCACAGGTCATGTGGGTTGCTATGGACCCCTATGGATCTCTATGTGCTTCTGTAGACCACTACGGGCTCTTACGGACCCCTATGCATCCGTATGGGCTCCTATGGACTCCTATAGGTCTATGGAGCCCTATAGATCCTGACAGGTCTCTGTGAGTTCCTATGGACTTCTGGGGGTTTCTGTGGGCTTCTGTCAGTGGAAATGGCTCTTTCTTGCAGAGGAAAATGAATTAGAAAACCGACATGAAGGTTCCCTGTGCTGCCCCACAGCCTCCTGCTCACGCGGCACCTCCGCCTGCCGCTCTGACGCCACTGCTGAGACCTGATGGCATTTTCCCGGTGTGTGGAGGGAGAGGGAGCAGGCTGAACACCCACATTTTCTTTCTGAGGCTGTACCACCGGTGGCTGGCTGGCCCAGCAGCCGCGGCTCTCCTCCCGCAGGAAAACCAGCAAACTCTGAATCGAAGCATGTGCCCTGCGGCTGTGAGGCGGAGCGGCCGCCCTTGGCCCCGGAACAGCAGTGGTAACGTTTTCCTGCTGGATTTTCCCGGAACAGCCCAAACTCGGCGCTTGGCTGACGTTTGGTCGGTATTAGGAGGTGTAGGAGGGGATCAGGTCAAGTTCACGGGGCAGCAGATGGGGGAGGGGTGGTCACCCTTGGAGCGAGAGCACCCACCTGCTCCGCCACTGAGAAGGATTCGGGCCCCGGAAAGGAAAAAGAGAAAAAATTGTATTTTTTCCTTTTCCTCCCCCCTGCCCCCCCCCTCCCATCCTTTGGGGTAAATTTGTGCCATTCTTTTGCTAATTTTTTTATTTGGCCGTCAGAGACGGGGGGGCATCACAGGGCAGCGCGGGCTGTGGGGGCACCAGGGGCTGGCGATGGGAAGAGCAGCCACGGTGGGGCCAGGCGGTCCCTGGCAGGGGGCTGCGGCCATGGGGAACAGCAAGGGGAGGGACAGGCGAGGCACTGAGGTGGGAATAGCAGGTGCGGGACGTATATTGGATACGGGGATTTATTAAGTACGGGGATTAGATTAAATAGGGGGAATATATTGAGTATTATGTATTAAATAGGGGGAATATGGGAAATAAATATGTTGGCTGTGGTGTAGATATTGGGTATGAAGAATATATTAAATATGGGGAATATATTGAATATGAGGAAAGTATTGAATATGAAGAATATATTAAATACAGGGAATATATTCAACGTATAGAATGAATACATTGAATATGAACAACATATTGAATATGGGAAACAAAAGTATTGAACGTGGGGTAGATATTGAGTACGAAGAATATATTAAATATGGGGAATATATTGCGTATGAGGAATATATTAAATACTGGAACTATACTGAAAACAGTAAATATATTGAATATGGTGTATATATTGAATATGAAGAATGTATGACATATGGAGCATACATTAAACATAGGAACTATATTGAATATGAGGAATACAGTGAAGGTGTGAAGTGTCAGCTGTGACATCTGTATCGCAGGTATGCGCCACACAGAGCAAACCGGCTGCGCACAGGTAACACACTGAACACTGGCAACGCATCAAGTGCGGCAAATGCGCCGCACAGGAGCAGGTTGGCTACCAGGGGCGTCGGGGACGACTGTCGATGTCCCCGGTTGGTCGCGGCTGGGCTCAGTGGCCCATGGGAGCCCAGCGAGGCGGGACCCTCGGCGGCAGGTAATGGAGGCGCGCCCGCTAGGGGGGACACACTGGGAAACGGGCTGCAACAGCCGGCGCGCAGCGGGAAGACCCCCATCCCCGCCGGAGCCCCCCGGAGCCCCCCGGCGCTGCGCCTCCCCGCGGCCCTCGCGCCTCCGCGCCCACGTGCGCGGGGGGCCTTTAAGGCGCGGCCACGCCCCTCGCCTCCGCGGTGACGTCAGCCGCCCCCCGCGCCCGCCCCCCCTTCCCCTCCCTCGGCCGGGATGGGAGGGGGGGTCCCGCCCCGCGGTGACGTCAGGCGGCGGCGGCTCAGGGAATGACATCACCTGTGCGAGTGGCCGGCGGCGGGCGGGAGCTCGCGCCGCAGTGTCCCCGCGCCGCGGGCCCAGCGCAGCCGCCGGGCGGAGGCGGAGGGAGGAGGCGGAGGAGGAGGAGGAGGAAGGCGGCCGCGGCGGCCCTTCCGCGCCCCTCCGCCGGCCAGCATGGGAGCGGGCGGCCGCGCCGGCAGGTACGGCGGGGGGCGCGGTATAGCGGGGGTGTAGCGGCGGTGGCTGGCGGGGCGCTGGTGTCGCTGCGGGGCCACGTTGTAGCGGGGCAGGGGGGAGCGCCGGGGGGGGGGGGGGGGAGTCGTGCTGGGGAGGGGTCGCGTTATAGCGGGGGCCTCAGGGTAGCGACACGGTGCGAGAAGGGCGCAGGTGGCTCGCGCTGGGGGCAAGGGCTGACGTTATAGCGGGGGGGTGTCGCTGGGGGGGGTGTGCGGGCAAGCTGCGTTGGGGTCTCGTTGCCGGGGGTGCGGCCGGGTGGTGTTGGGGGTGGGGGTCGCGTTGTAGTGGGCAGGGGGTGTGCGGGTGGGTGGCACCGGAGACCTGGGGGCGTGTTATGTGGTGGGGGGGCTGCACTGGGGAAGGGGCCGCGCTATAGCGGGGGGCGCAGGGAGGGGGCGCGCTGGCCCACCGGCACTTACAGCGGCGGGGGGAGGACGTGAGGAAGAGCCGGGCTGGGGGCTCCGCGCCGCGCTGGCTCACGGGGAGGGGGGCAGCTGGCCCGGGGGGGCCGGGGGCGCGTCCCGGTGCTGGTCCGCGGCGTGAGCCAGGCTCCGCGCCCCGGTACTGGGCTGGGCTCCGGTGCCCGAGCTGGGCTCCCCGCTCCGTCTCGCATCCCAGTGCCGGTTCCCGGGGAGGGCTGCTCCGTATCCCGGTACTGGGCTGGGCTTCCCGCTCCATCCCACATCCCCGGTGCCGGTTCACCGCGGGGGGTCTGCTCCATACCCCGGTACCCGGGCTGAGCTCCGTGCTCCGTCCTGCATCACAGTGCCTGTTCACCGGGAGGGGGGACATGCTCCATGCCCCGGTACTGGGCAGAGCTCCCTGCTCCATCCTGCATCCCGGTACCGGTTCACCGCCAGGCGGGCGCCTGCTCCAGTCGCCGGGCTGGGCTCCCCGCTCCATCCCGCGTCCCAGTGCTGGTCCCCAGGGTGAGCCCCTCTGCGGTGCCCCGGTACCTGGGCTGGGCTCCCCGCTCCATCCCGGTGCCTGTTCACTGGTGGGGGGGACACCTGTCGGACAGGGCCCCCCCATCGCTGCCGCGCTGCTCCTGGGTCCCCCCTGTCCGCCTCTTCCCGCCCGCGGTTCCAGCGGGTGCTCAGTGCGGGGTGCGGCCCCCTGGGATGGGTGTTGTGGTGTCACCCCCAAGCAAAGGGCTGTGCTCCTGCGGAGCAGCACTGTGGGACCACCCGTGCTGGCGGGGGGTGGCCGAGGGCCCATGTCCCCTCTTGGTGGCTTTTCCACCTCCCACCACCTGCGTGTGCCGGGGATGCTCCAGTGGCCAAGCCGGTGTCGCTCCTGGAGCTGCATCGCCGGGGCGCAGGTGTTGGAGGAGGAATCGGAGCATTCCCAGCAGGGCAGTGTCGCAGCTTGGGGACACAGCTCTGTCCCCCTGGGGTGCTGCCCTCTCCCCACCCCAAACACCGGTGACACCGGGGCGTGCCTTGTCCTCACCACCAGCTCTGGAGCTCATCAGGAACTGAGTTTCACCTTGTTCCTCCTGACTGTGTGGTGGCCTGGTGATGGTGACAGCAGCAAGGAAGGGTATGGGTCATCCCAAAACTACGCAAGACCCTGTATTGGAATTGGGGGTGGGGTGGTGTCCCCCTGCCTTGCGGCAGCTGCACCAATCCTGTGCCTCCTGCAAGGTGTAGCTGGCTCGGGGGGGCTGCGGGATGCCCCTGGGGTGGGCAGCTGGTGGTGATTTCCATCCACCCTCAGGGATTTCAGCTGAAATCCTGAGCCCTGGAGCCATCCTGCGGTGGGCGAGAGCTGTCCCCAAGCCAAAACTGTGACATGGAGGGTAAACTGCACCCCGCCACCCCCCCAAAAAATAAAGAGTAATGATTAATAGCGTTTGTGTTTCACTGGGAGGATCTTGTTGCAGTCCCTCCTGGGGAAGGAAATGGTGCAAATGTAGGGTAAGGGGGGGGAAAAATGCTGGTGAAGAGGTGACACCTGTGGGAGGGGTGCTGGGCTCTGCGGGGATGGGCGCTGTGCTCTCCAGGGCAGGGGGCAGCTCCGCTTTTTGGGCATTTGCCCTCTCTGAGTCCCAGGAGGCTTTGTTTTTGGAAAAGCGATCGTTACAATTGGGAAGAAAAAGCTGTTTT
Source organism: Falco cherrug (assembly GCF_023634085.1). Taxonomy (NCBI): domain Eukaryota; kingdom Metazoa; phylum Chordata; class Aves; order Falconiformes; family Falconidae; genus Falco; species Falco cherrug. Next base: position 49,706,076 of record NC_073700.1, on the reverse strand, counting down.
GGTTGGGGCTGGGGGGGGCGGGTGGGTGTCCAGCCCTTCCTCTGAGCCCGGACACCCCACGGGGGTGAGGGGCTGCACATCTGGAGCCTCCCCCCATCCCCTCCCCAGGCAAACCCCCTGCCAAATTTGCAGGGGACGTTCCCCACGGGCACTTGTGCTTCTCCTCCTGCCTGCAGCTCGGCTTGGACAGGGACTTGTGTCCTGAGCAGCAAAATATTATGGATTGACATATATATGTTAATATTTTATTTTCCCCTGTAAAGCATGTTTTTGGGGTTGCATACCTGCACCGGGCTGGGGGAGCTGGTGGCATGACCTAAAGGGGGTCCCGCTGCGGAGGACAGGGCTGCTCGTCCCCTCAGGGTGCGAGAGGTCCTGGGGGGGCGAGGAATAAAGTAGCATCTGGGTGCTAAGCATGGAGCCGCGTCCGTGCTGATGCGGGGACCCTCCTGCCCTTCCTAGGGGGAAGGTTCCCCCCTCCTCCTGCCAACTTGACGGTGGGAAAAGCTGTTAATTGTTCCCTGCCAGATTGACTTATAAATTAACGGGTTTGCTGGCACTCTCCTCCTTCCTGTGCGTGGTAAGGGCCCATATTTCAAATGGGGGAAAAAGTCATAAATACTTTGAGTAATGCAAGAGGAGCTTCCAGCTGAAGCTGTGCCACTAACGTGGGGGGCTGCCCATGGGGAGGGGTTCCACCCCCAGCAAAGCCATTCGTGGGTGTGGGGTGATGGAGGTAATGGGTGGCAGGGGGTCCTCGAGTCCTCTTGTAGTTGACTTCTGGCATCAGCCTTGTGGACAGGACGGGTTCAGGTCCCTTGGGTCTCTGTCCCCCCGGTCCCTGGTGCTCTCTGGGTTTTATAAATGCGAGTTGGGTAAATGCAGCATCTTCCTGGGGTGTCTCGCCCCACTGGGCATGGGGGGTTGCTCCACCTCTGGTCTGGATGCTGGAGAATGTGTGACGCAGTGCCTACAGAGAGGAGGCAAAATGTGCCTCCATGAGGGTGGGTCCTTGTTATCACTTTATGCTGCTGCTTTGGGGGGAGCGGTGGGGCTGAGGGAGAGGAGACACCTGAGGTCCAGCCAGGTGGGATGTCCAAGGAGATGATGTGGCTGCACCCTGGAGAAACTGAGGCAGGGGCATGTTTGTGACCCTTCATAGCATAGGAGCAACTCCTGCCTGCTGCGCTTGTCCAGCGGGCTTGGATTTAGGGACCCCAAAGCTGTCGTTGAGGTGGGAGACTGTCCCACCTGATGCTGCTTTGAGATCTCAAAATACAGTGGCTGGCGGTGGGTTGGGATGGATGCCCTCTGCAGTGCCCAGCTCAGAGCAGGGTGAGGGTCCCATCCAGCTGCTCGCCTTGTTGCTGAACAACTCAAGGTAGTAAACACATGTTGAACTGTTTATCTGCTTTTGCACGTGGCACGTGAGGTTGCGTGGGTGGTGAGTTGCTGCGCTGGATGCGAGATGTTGCCTGTGGCCTGCCAGTGCGTATGGATTTTATTTAAACCCTCTCTGTTCCCAACTAAAACAGTTTTTCTCTTGCATTGCAGAGATAAAATTGCGAGCATAGGATACAGAGATAAAGTGAAGCCAGATCTAACCCGAGTCAGTGTGGCAGTGCGAGCATATGGTAAGGAGAGAGGTTACTCGGTTCCATTAAAAAGGTGCTGCTAAGTAGTTTAATCCACACTTGGTGAACTTTGAGCTTTAAATTCTTCTTATATGAGTTGAGAAGAACATGCATATTATTCATAACTCTCTCCTCCAAAAAAGAAAATCTGCAAATGACTCCAGTGAAGTATCGTTGCTTCAGCAGCGTGAAAAATGTGCCGAACTTTCTGCTTCCAATAGTCCCTTCCCTGGGCCCAGCTCCCCCTGCCCATGGAGCTCTTTGCTTCCCGCTGTGAGTGCGGAGGCTGGCTGGGCGTCCTGGGCTCTGCCCCAGGCTGGTAGCTCCAGGCAGGATCCCCAGAACGTTTTGATATTTGGAAAGGGAAGAAAACAGCTGGGCTGAGAAGCTTCTGGCTATAACTGTATTATTATATTTTTAAAATTATTGTCATTCTTAAAATTGTGAGCCCTGAAGCAGTAAAGCTCAGGCCAGCCTCCTTTCTGCAAAGTTTATTTCATGATAAGCTGGAAAAATCTGAGGGCTCTATTAGACTTTTTTTTTTCTCTAGACCTCTTTCTGATTGTTTACTTTACAACTTGACCAATATATTTATTTTTTTTTACATCAGCCTAGCAAACTGTAAATTTGTCCTGCAGATCTCCAAGTCTGATCCAACATGATACTCTTCAACTTCTTTTTTTCTAGTTCGGTTATCATTGTCTTGGCTTAGTAATTTATCGAGCTTGGCATTCTCATCGTAGTAGCTGCCTGCGCTGTCGGATTATTTGCTGCTCACCTGAACAAGCTCTCACAGAGCCATATGTCCTGCATGTGGAGCCCACGTCCCGGTGCAGCCCCACCATCATCCAAAAAAAAGTAATTTTCAGCCCGTGTTGTCTTCTTGACATCCCTTGATAAGGAGCTGGCTGGGAGGTGTGAGTTTCTTTGAACTTATTTGTTTAATCTGTGAAGCCTCTTGGCTCCTGGTCTCCCACCGGCTCCCAAGGGTGGGTGGGCTGTGCGTGGCTCCCACGCGCGCAGGGCGCAGGTGCCAAGGGAGGAGGTGGAGGTGCTGCCGGGGCAGAGGGAGGGGATGTGTCCCCCAGCCCAGGATGTCCAGGTGTGAGAAGGAGCAGGGTGCAAGGAATGCAGCGTGAGCTCTGTGCACACCTGAGGTTTTTAAAGGAGGCGCAGATCTTCACCGGGGTTTGCGGTGCTCTGCTCTGTCTCTGGATGCAAAGGGGTGGTGATGAGGGGGACGACAGCTTAGCTTGTGGGCACGGGGGGCACCCTAGGACCCCATGCTGAGATTTTTCCCTGGGAGGCTTGTTTGGCCCCATCAGGGACTTCTGTGCCCTGCTCCGGGAAAGCGAGTATGGCTGTGTCCCAGCCCAGCCAGCCTGCTGCTGCCCTGGGCTGTTTGGGACTCCTCTGGGTTTGGAAAGCTCCAGGCAGAGCGGAGCCGAGTTTTGCAGCCCTGCTGTGTGGCCAGCTCAGAGACATGGGAATTTTAGCATTCCGTTCTTTCCTTCACTGCCATAGCTGGGGCCATTGCAGTTTGAGTGTGGTCATACAAACAGGCTCTGTCATCACATCCGTGCTCCAGTTCCCTGGCAACATCCGTGCAGTTTTAAGAGCAGCTTTAGATTAGAAAGCAGATCTCAGTTTGTCTAAACAGGTTTAAAACCTGATCAAATTAAACTGGGCCAGGCAACTCATACAACGTGCACACGTAAATTGGTTTAATATTTGCATAAATCAGATTAAATCAGGGCTGTGGGATGGTTTAGGTTAGGAGGAAGCCTGTGGCTGTTTCTGCCCAGCTCCTGGAGGTCTCCACTCCTGCTGTGGTGTTGGGGCTGTTTTTGCAGAGCGGCAGCTGAATCACTTGTTCGCAGCTGTGTGTTGTAGGTGACCGCTCTGTACGGCACTGGTTTACATCACACCAGGGCATTGCAGTTTGGCTGTGACCCCACAAGCGACCAGGATGCTCCCACCTTCGCAGGGATGTCCTAACCAGGCAGGGAACCCGAAGGCCGGGTGGGTTTTGGTGGCACCATTCGGAAGGTGGGAGGGCAGCCGGCAGCACGTGGCTGCAGTAGGAGATGTGGATTGTGGCTGGTTCGGCTGCAGCCACGATCTGCAGTGCGTGGCGGGTCCTGCGGGTGGTTTGCAAGAAGGATCTGTCGCTCTGGGGGGATTTTTAAGCCTGTTAGGGTTTGAGTAGCGAAGTGTCTGTGTGTGAGTCCATGTGCGGGGAGCGCGGTGCCTGGGGGACCCTGCCCATCCCGCTGCTGTCTCCCTGCTTGGCTCTTGGCCATCTCAGACTGTAGGTCTGTAGGGGCATGAAGGGTGGGAATGCATCTGGTGTCCCGCTTTCGAGCGCTGAGTTTCCTCTGGTTAACCAGTTTAAGAGCACAAGAGGTAAGCCTGTCTGCCCAGACCTCAGGAATGATTTGCTGTCTTCGGCACCTGCTGCTGTGTTCCTGGGAGGTGGTGGATTAACGTGCCTGATGGAGGGATGACTTGAGATACACCAGATCCTAACTTCAGAAATGCCCTAACTTCACATAGTGCTGCTTTCAGGGGTCGTGTCCCGTCCCCCCTGCCCCGCCCCCGCCCTTTAATTTCTGTTTGTGGGCAGTTGACATGTGAAGTGATGCTGTTACATGGGGTAACCACATGTGCTGGGTGCAGAAGGCACCAGGCTGGAGGCCAGGTGCTCTCGATCTCCCTTGCTTGCAACCACTGAGCTGGGATCAAAAATCATGGGAAGGTGAGGGAGGGCACAGTGTGCTGGTCCCTGCGTGACTTTTCAAAATGCAATAATCTCATCTCAGGGAAACAGCAGCCTTGTCTGAAATGCAGTGTGTTGACCCTTTGTGGTGCTTGAGTTGTATCTCAGCATCTCTCCCTCTGAGCTGTTGCTTAATTGTTTTTCTTTGTGGTGTCCCCGTATCCAAATCCATGTTGCTAGTAATTCCACAGATGATTGCAATGTGAAAGGTTCTTTCCTTAGAAGTCCTGATGGTGCTTCCCTCCATTTTGCTTTTGTGAAGACAGCAGAGGTGGGCAGACTGCCTGCTTGCTGTGCTGCAAATGCATATGTGTGCATGTGTGCAACATCTGCAGGAATTGGGATTTTATTTTTTTTTAAAAGAACTAATCTTCAGCTCTGGTATCATCAAGAGTTTGCTCTGATTCCTGTGAAATGGAGATGGCTGCTGCTACTGGCTTGCACCGATCAAGACCTCCCTCCCTCTGCTTCTTTCCTTTGTTTTCCGCGGTGCTGTTGCTCGCTGGCAGTGGCTTTGACTCTTTCCTCTGTGGGCTGCAAAGGGCAGTCGGAAGCTGAGCAGCAGTTTCCAGTCACCACGTGAAGTTCCCGTGTCACCCAACCAGCACGGCTCAGGATGTGCAGAAAGCAAAGGTGATGGGCAGAGCCGTGTCCTGCCAGGAGCTCTGAGGTGGAGCAGGCAGGTGGGGGGCAAACCGTTCTTTCCTCCCCACGGGAGGGGACATGCCTGGGGCAGAGGGGTGGCCCTGGGTGGGCAGGGATGGTGACTGGGAGGATGTGCTGTCAAAGCACATCAAACGTTTTTCTCAGGATGCTGTGGTTTCCACCAACGAATTGTTGTCCTCTGGGATTCATCCTGTCCTTTCCAGGCAGCTGGCCAGCGCACCCAAGGTGCCCTGGGTGACCTGGGGGAAGGGGAGAATCGGGGCTGAGCACAGCCCTGCACCCATACCTGAAGGCAGGCACCCGATGGGCCGCCTGGGTGGTGGCAGAGCTGTCTCCTGCCCAGGCATGACCTGGCTGAGCCAAACACCCTCAAAGAGCAGGGGGATGCTGTGGAGCCCAGAGGCACAGGTGCAGGAGCGATGCAGAGGGCTAGGCGTCCTGGCGGCAAATGCATGAGCCTTGCCCAAGTGCAAACCAGTTTGTGAACCAACTGGTGTTCCTGTCCTCTGGTCCCCAGCATGGGGTGGCTGGTGGTGGCACAGGCCTTGGCCCTGCGGCATTTAGTGCTGGAGTGGCACAGCACCCTCCCACTCAGCTCCTTCCCTCTGAGTCGCCATTTTATTTTTCTTAAACGTTTATGTATAACTGTACACTAACCTATAAAAATTAGTTTAGGATGGCTGCCAAGAAAATCTCTGCAGTGCCTTGTGGGTAACTCCCTGTGAATTACCATAAAAGCTGTAGTGCCGAGGCTGCTGTGGCAGTTGTGAGGATGCCAGTCATAATGCTCTGTATTTAAAATTCAGATGAATGTGTAATGCATTCGTGTCTGGATTGCAGCAGCTTGTAGCGTTTCTGGCGCCCCATCCCTTGCATGCTGCTGCACCCACTCTTGCTTTTTAATGTCGTCTTACACTCTTCCAGTGTTTTGCCTGATTAGAAAATGCAACAGGTAGCAAAACGTGGACTAGCCACGCTTGGAGGGAGAGTGGTTTCTGATAGCTTCCTCCCAGGAGGGACGAAACCTTCTGCTTCCATTGAGCTGGCGGCAATATTTCACTTAAGGGAAAAGCCGCTCCATAACCCTTCCCCTCCGCATCCTGCCCGGATGACGTCCTGTTTCCGAGGGCACTCTATTTCTGGGTATGCTAAACGCTGGGACCCGAACTCGCCCAAGTAAATGAAACACAGGCTGTCCCCATCCTTGGCGGAGCCACTGCAAGGAGATCTCACTGCTGTGTTGGAGAAGACTGTGGCTCCCTTGCAAGCGAGCGTTACTGCTTCGCTGTGTGCCCTTGGAAATACGAAGTGCTTTTCTTTATCTCTTGCTGCTATTTTTCCTCAGGAGCGGAGAGCCAAGGTGACTGCAGGGCTCCAAAGCGGAGCCTCGGTCGAGAAGCCGCTCCACTCGGTGCGGGTGCTTGGCAGAAGGTGTTGCTGATCTTCTGCTGGGCATGATGGATCATTTCATTTAAATTTTCCTGAAATATAATATTCATCACAGTGTCAGTGTCCCTCCTTCATTATAGCTTACTGATAAACATCTCTAATCGGAGAGTGATCTCTCTGCCCTGCCAGAAGCCGCCTGGGGATAATGAATACATTTTTGGAGCTGGGAGAGGGTGCCTCGGGGATGTGTTCCTGCTCTCCTGCCTGGGTGTAGAGAATCGCTTGATAAATAAAGAAGCCACTCTGTTTTTCCCAGGTGTATTGGTGGTGTTTGTACGTGGCTGTTTCTGTTCGGGGCTCTAAAATGGTGGTGGTTCCAACGTAACCTGGTGTCCTTGGCACCCGCCCATGCTTTCTTGTCCAGGGATTTCTGGAGGGACCCCTGGATGCAGCCCCTGTCCTGCCCGCGGCTGGGGGTTTAGGGCAACACTCCAATGCAGCTTAACCCCCACCACACTGGGCAGCCGGGCTACCTCTCCCACCCCCTGGGGTAAATCCCAGCCGCTGTCCCGGCTGGATTGTGGCAGGAGGGGATGTGCCACAGGCTACCGGGGTGGCAGTGGCCCTGCATGCAGCAAGGAATGTGCCATGTATGGTTCGGACAAGCCGTTCAACCCTTTTGCCTGCATGCCTGGAGCAAGGATGGGAGCCTGCAGGATCCAGCAGGAGTCCTGGGAGTGGTTCAGCCGCTGGCAGGCGGGGTGTGATGCTGGGCGGACTCAGGGCATGTAGCACAGCCACGACAGCCTCTGTGTCCCCACGGTGCCAGCAGCCAGGGAGCATCCATCAAAGTGCTGCTTGTCTCATTCTTCTCTTAATTGGTTTTACCACTGAGGTGGGGCTGCGGTTGCATGGAGAGCTCTGGCCAGGGGAGCTCAGCAGTGGGGTGGGCTGGTGTGTGCCAGCTCCTGGCCTTGGCCACCAGTTCCAACAAGGAGGTGATGTCTGCTGCACCCAGGATGAATTATTTTTTTTTTGTCTGCACAGCAGTGGGAGATGGCAGCTGCTGGTCCTCTGTGCCGTTGGGACTTCAGCAGGGAGAGTTGTTGGCTAATTGTCCTCTGAGCCCCTTTTGGGGAAGACCCTGGAGGTTTTGGCGAACCAGCTCCCGGATTGTCTCTGGGGTTTTGACTTACGGCATCAGAATCAGTGTTGTGAGTCCCCAGAAGCCTTGTACAGACTTGACCCCTCAGGCCGCTCTTCTGGAAAGGGCTTTCCTCTCCCTGCACCTCTGCTTGTGCCTCCGTTTCCTCCTCTGTATTTGACCCAGAACAAGCTGAATTTTCCTCTGGTTTGGGATTTCCTGTTACCTCTGCTCCTCTCCGGCATCCAGGCCCTGAGACTCACAGCCTCTTTCTGTTCTGTTGCACAACTTGTCAGGAGGAGGAAAGTCCCCCTGAATTTGGAGTCGCCGGACACCGTCCATCCGTAACGTGCAAACTCTAGCTTTGCTTCCAGACCTGCTCAGAGCCCTGAGAAGGGCAGCCGAGTTCCCTGCTAACTCCTCCCTGGAAGTACTTGTTACACCATACTGATAAGAAGATTTATTTTTTCCAAAAGCCCAAAGCACAACTTGGCACCCTCAAAAGCCGAGGATAAACCTGCTGTTGTGCTCCAAGCAGGGCTGGGCATGAGGCAGGAGGTCATGGCAAAGTCCAAGGATGAGCCACCATTGCTATGGGTCCTTCCGATGTTGTCCTGCTTCCCTGGAGAAGGATGAGGAGGGAGCTCCAGCAGCCCTGACCACATTTCAGCACCTCAATTTTAGCCCCCCTGGGGCTGCCCATGGACTACGTGCCCTAAAGCCTTCGCTGCTGGTCCCTGTACCGGGATCCCAGTGAGGCCGTCTGGGTTTTGAGAACGACCACAGACCTCCAGCGCTCTCAGCATCTGCTTGCAAGCTGCAAGATGACCACTTTGATGCTTTATCCCTTCATCTGTCTGCAAAGCAGCTTGAAAATCCCCAGGCGGAGCAGCTGCCCCAGCGGTGCAGGGGGCATGAGCGTCCCTTGGCTTCCTCTCCCGTTGGAGGTTATACAGGGGATGGCACCCATCCAGTGGCTCCAAGATGTGCTGACCTAAAAATAGGTGTGAGGTTGCTTTGGAAAGAGGAAAAGTAAGGAGGTGGGGAGGAAGTGAAATGTTTCTTAGAAGTAAGAGAGGCAAATATTAAATATTGTAATGGCCCTTGCAGCTAAGGCTTCTTATCCCGGCTGCCTTGGGGAGTGTGCTGCATGGGTTGTGGGTGCCCAGATGGGTGCCATGGCCCTCTGATGTGTGCCCAGCCTGGCAAGGAGCTGGATGTTGGGCTGGGTGAGGAGCAGTGAGGAGGGGATGAAGAGAGGAGGTGCAGTTTTCATGCCTGGAGGTGTGTTTGCAGCTGGCAGGGGTCTTCCTGGTCCAGGTGTGTGCACAGAGCTGCATGTCAGGACCCACCTGCGACATCGTCCTCAATGTCCTGCCTCATCCTGAGCTTCAGTTACCAGGCTGTCCCCACTTACCAAGGACAGGTGATGTGGTTGGGTCTCTGCTTGTGTCCAGGGGAGCTGGGGCAAAGCAGGGGGGCCAGGTAGGTCACGTCTGTGTGTCTTCGGGTGCCCCCTCAAAGGGGTGAGCTTGCTGCATGCTCGAGTGCCTCATGCTGCTGGAGCAGCCCATGCCCAGTGTGTGCCGGTGGGATGGGAAGCCTGGAGACAAGCACTTCAGTTCTTGCCCAGAGCTCTTCTGCAGAATGCTTGGCAGCAGGGCAGAGGGGTCTGTGCGCTCCAGAGCTGCCGTCCCCAGTGCCAGTCTGGCCGCTTCAATCCCCGGAGCACATAGGCTTGTATTTCACTCTTAAAAACCACCCAGAGCCAGGCTGTAATTAGGCTGCGTTGTCTTGTAACTGGATCTTCCAGCCCAATGCTTTGTTCTTGGCTTACCCTTGACTTTTTCCAATGTCTTTGAGCGAGTCATATCCCTTAGTTGTGCCTCAATTTTTCATTCTCCATCCTGGCTCCTGCAGGACAGATGCTCTCGAGGCAGGGGCTGTCTGGCAGTGTCTCAGGTGCTGCTTGCCTTGGGGAGCCTTGCTCTCCTCCTATCCCTCTCAGCCTTCTCACGAGGAGTGTTTATAGGTGACTTGATTGCAGGTTTTTCTAGGAAGTATTGGATGAGCTTGTGATGCCAAACTTGCATCAGGCCCCCAGAACACGCCATGGCGCGCTTTAATCTTTAGGATAAAATTAAAACAAGACTTTCAACATGGATTTTTCTTTGCAAGTCACTTTATTTTGAAACAATTTTTTTTCTTTCCTAATTAGGCTCTTAGGAGGGGGGGAGGAAAAACAACATATCCTGAAATCTTGCCTATGTAGATAGTTGCTGGTCTTGGGCTTTTTTAAGTCACGAGATGGCTGTACTGCTTTCCCAGTGCACTCTGTCAAGGCAGTGCGGAAAGCAGGGGCATCAAATGGAGTCCCGTCTGTCCATCCCTTTCGGTCTGTATGTGCATCTCCTGGCTCCTCTTGCGATCACAGCCTCCGGATGTGGGGTGCGGGACAGAGGTGCCCTTCAGCACGCTTGTGCCTGCAGTTGGCTGATGCCGGGAGCACGTGCTTGCTTGCCGTTGAGTCTCTCAAAGTGTACTTTGGCACAACTAGGCAAAAGCTGGGAAAACCCATGGTGCTGCTTGGCAGCACCGCTCCGGCAAGGGTTTTGGGGCTCTTGAGAAAGCTTTGGGGCAGGCGGGATGGGATGAGCCGGGAGCGCTCAGTGCAGGCGCGTGGGGGAGGATGGAGCGGGTGGCAGCAGACGGGTGCGCGGGGGATGCCGCTGGGAAGGAGGCGGTGGAAGGGACGCCAGGTGCGGGAACAGCCCGTGCAGCTCGGCGGCGGAGGGGGTGCGCAGCCCCGCTGCTCAGCTCAGTGCCAGCTGCCCCCTCTCCGGCTGTGCTGCTCTTCCTGGCGGGGCTCCGTGCCATGGCCACCCCCTCCCAGGAGATGCAGGAAAGCTTTGGTGGAGCCCCGTGCTGTGGGAGTGGGAGCTCCCTGCTGCCACAGGAGAGTCCAGGTTCTATCTCACCCCCATGGATGCTCGTGGCGTCTCTCCCACGGGTACTGCAGCACCGGGCATGGGGCTGGCGGGCACTGCTCGGCCAAGCTTGACCAAAGTCACGTCTGCCTGTTCTCTGCTTCTGGGCTCTGGCTGCATGCTGCTGCCTGGGTCAGGCCCTCCTGGCAGTGCTTCTCTTGGTTTCTGTTTTTCCTTGTGCCCCAGAGACAAACTGGTGCAGCATCCCTGCTCTGCGTCTTAGGCAGAGAAGCCAGCAGCCTTTCCCACTGCTGGGATCAGGAATCATCCAGCGAGCCTGGCAGGCCGGAGTGGGAAGCAGCTTTTGCTCTCTCAGCTGGTACCTGCTGTGCTCTGGGATGGGGGTATGGCATTTTGGGACAGGGGTGTGAAACCCCAGCGTGGGCTCCCATGTTGCATCACATTGTTGTGCTTCAAGTGTCACACAGAGCCTGAGACGTCAACCAGCAGTGCGACATCCCCATAACCTTTTGCCTGCAGGCTGGTGGGAGGGATGGAGATGCTACAGCTGACCTCGGCTGCTGACCCCCTGTGAGTGCGTGTGAGCAGAGGTGCCTTTTCAGCCAGCATCAACACACGGGGAGGCTCCAGCCCTGGGAGGCTGGGGCTGATGCACAGAAACCTGCGGCAGCTCATTTTCTCCCTAGACTCCTGCAATTAAACACGCAACCAGAGCGGTGTCTGCAACAAAGCTGCTGCTGGTGGGCTCGGCGGCTCTGACCCTGGGAACAAACGAACACCAACCGTTCTCATTTTCAGGTGCTTTTGTGATTGCAGGCTGGCCCTCTCGCTGTGGGGTGTTCTGTTCTGCCTTGCCTCTGGCATCGGCCAGTCTGTAACTGTATGTTCCCTGCTGTAAATTCACCCGTGGGGGGAGGTCTCAGCTTCCCTCCTGGCCGGAGGGGTGCCCAGGAGCTGCAGCACTCGCTCCCTGCCCCGTGCATTGTCTTGGTGGGGAGCGCAGCCCCGTCTCTGGCCATGGCCCCTGCGGCTGGCTCCCGCTGTGCTGGCACAGCTTTTGGGTCCCTCTGGTTTGGAGGCAGGGTGCCCTGAGCCCTTCTGGGTGGCTGGCCCTTCTGGGCATCCCTGCGCTGAGCCCCGGCTTGGCAGAGGTCAGAGCAAAGCGCTGTTGCGTGGTTCACCAGCATATACCGTAAACATGGGCTCTGCCCTGCCTCCAATGCTCCCACGGTGTCCTGCCCAAGCAGCAGGTGCCCTGAGTGGCTGGGGGGGGGGGGGGGGGGGGGCAAAACACTTTGGCTTTGTCTGTTGTTGCTGTTACTGCCTGTGGTAAAACGGAGCAGCATCCCGGGGGCTCTGGGGTACCTGAGAACTGGTTCTGGTCTCTGCTGGGGCACAGGGAGCTGCTTGGAGTGTTACTGGCAGGCTCCGAGCAAGTGTTGTCCCACAACCAAACCATTCCGGGGTGCAAACTTTTGCTCTCCTCCAGGGAGGGATTTGCAGTGGATTTTCCACCCTGTGGTGGGACAGCTGGTGGCACGGCTCTTTCTTGGCTGTTGGGGCAGATCTGCCATAGTGCATGTTGATTGTTTATTCTTTTGGGATGCAAGAGCTTGGCTAAGCATCCTGGCTATGTTATTTTGCTCTGGGGAATCGCAGAGGCAGAATGAGCCCTCTGTTACTCGGGGTGGTCAGAGCAAGGTGGGGAAGCTCAGGGCAATGCGATGGTCCCAGCTGGCCCCTGAGTCGAGAGGAGTGTGGTGGAGGGGGTTTTGGGGGCCAAGGCTTGTTTGCAATCGCGAGTGGTGCTTGTCCTCTGGTGCTTCATGTTATCGTCCCTCTGCACTCTGCTGAGAGCTCATGGGACTGGGAGCACTGGGCTTGCACCTTGGGCAGCATGGGCTGATGGCCTCGGTGGCCCTGTCTGCCTCATCCCCCTTCCCTTGGAGCTGAGCAGGGGCAGCTCTCGGAGAGCCTCTCTTGACCTTTCCAGCTTCGTGCCCTCAGCTGCCACCAAGTGACACGGTGACATTTCACGTCTTGCATGTCTGAGCAATTTCATAAAGAAAAAGCCAGCAGAAATGAAATGCTTTGGCTTTTTGTGTCCGACAAATTGGATTTGTTAACCTGAAGCTTCATCTGTCAGCTGGCAGGGCCCCTCCGTGGCCAGCGGTGGATCAGACAGGGTGGTAGAGGGAGGGAAAGGGTGGTAAAGGGAGGGAAAGTGCAACTGGGACGCAGGGAGGAGGAGCTGGGGGGGTGTTACACAGCCGTGTGTAATTATTTGCTGCATTTTCAGCAGTGCATTTCTGGAGGTCTTTTTGGAAGAGATGGGTCTTTGCATCAGGCATGGGACAGCTGAGGTGTCACTGCTGCAGTGCAGCCTGGTCGAGGTGGCAATTCCCGTTTCTGTCTCCCAAGCCGGGAAAGTGGAGTCTGTGCCTGCCTCTGTCGATGAGGTGATGCTACCCTGTGCTGATTTACCCTAGCATGCTACAGTGGCAAAGCAAGATCAATGCAAACGACTCTGCCGCAGAAACCACAGCCTGGGCCCGGACAGGTCTGGACAGGGCAGCGCTGCAGCAGCTGCCAGGCTCGGTGTGCACGGCCCTGGGCACGAGCCTGTCGTGTTTGCACAGAGCCCAGGCCCCGCTGGCCAGGGTGGGAGGCAGGCACCAGCCCATGCCGCTGCCTGGCATGACTCTACGTGCAGCAGACTATTGCACAGAACCCACTTTTAAATAGCATGCTGCGCGTCGTGTTATTTGTGGTGCGTGTGTATGGCAGGTAGAAGGTGCACCCCTGTGTCCCTTCTGTCATCCCTGGGGAGTGTGTGTGCAGGGGGAGGACATTTCCTCTGCTTTCAGGCTCTTGGAAAGCTCTGTTCAGACTTAATGCATTTAACCTTGCTCTGGGGATGGATGCAAAGAGTCCTGGGTCCCTGGAGAATTTGAAGTTGCTTCCCTTCCCGTTTTCTTTTTCTAAAGAACGCAAACAAACAAGAAAGGCTCTCTGTGGAGCGCGTGAATGTGCGTGGGGAGAGCCAGCTCCCTGCCAAACTGTGGCAGGCAGCAGCCACCGCTGCCTTGGGGCTTTGGGGACCCTGCACCAGCCCAGTGATGCTGGCAGCGCTGGAGCCGGCTGCTCTTGTTCTCTGTCCCTGCGTCCCCTCAGCTGTGGCACATGGCTGCTACAGCTCCCTCCGCCTTGCCTGTCCCCAGCAGTGGTTTTGCTGTAAGTCCTCGGTAGATCCATCACTGCCCACGTGGTCCTTGTGGCAGCTTGCAGCCTGCGTTAGGGTTTTGCAGGTCTCGCTTGGCTGCTCAGCAGGCTGCAGTGTGGGATGGCTGCAGGCTCTGGAAGACTCTCCAGTCCTGCTCATATGGAAAACACTCTCAGTAACCACAAAGAACGGAGATGAAGCTTAAAATATGCAATAAAAGGTCATCGGTAGGGTCCTACAGGGTGGGGATATTGAAGCTGCCTGGCGTAATTTCTGCTGGGGTTGTGGGACTTGAGAAGCTCCTTCCCCTGAAGGATGCTGTTACGAAGCGGAGCTGCACAAGGGACATTCCATCCCGCGGGTGTCGTTGGGCTGGATGCTCCCTCCCGCCCATGCGCCCCGCCGGGCCAGCACCGCCAAAACAGCCGGCTGGCAGCCCTGGTGACACTTCCTCGGGAGGGCTGATTAACTCGGGTTTTTTGGTCACATGAGTCCTTGTGCTTCAGCACTCTTGGAGCAATCCCATGGGAGGGCAAAAAGCGAATCTTGAATCCTCCTGTGTGAGCAACCACGGCCATTGGGACGGGAGAGGAGCTTCAGCTCTGATGAGGACGTTGGCACCCGCGCTGGCCCCAGCTTGCTGCTGACCTCAGAGGGCTCCAGGAGGGCTTGGGGCTGTGGCAAACATCTTGCTTGGGTCTTGGAAGGGTGTGAGAGGACTCAGCAAGGTGCTGCTGCATTGTGAGCCACTGCCTGGTGTCTCCCATGGCTGTGTTCTTCCAGGAGACCTGGTAGAGACAGAAGCAGCTTCCAAGATTATTTGGTTCCTGATGACCACGTTGCCATTTTTTCTGTCCTAACATCACCCAGAAAGTCCCCACCTCCCTGAGCATCAGGGATGTGCGGAAAAGTCCAGGGCCAGGGTCTGTGTTTGAGGCTGAGGTGTCCAAACCATCCCTGGGCTTCAAGCAGACCAAGGCTCAGGCACAGCAGGGAGTGAGTCCCATAGAACGTGGCTGCCAGAAGAAACCCAATGGGGTAGAAAATCCCTTTATTCAATTTTCCCATGTCTGCAGTGCAACTGGGAGACTTGGATGTGGTTTTTTTCCCAATGCAGAGAAAGGGGCTGAAACCACCTGCCCAGGCACCAGTGCCATGGATGCGTGTGGCATGTTCTCCCTGGTTCCTTTGCCTCGATTTGAGGATTTGATGTATCCTGATGTTTAAAAATAAATAGCTAGTTATTTTGGGCCAGGTAGGCAAACAAATGAACAGGCTAGTGATTTCTTCAATCATCCTGCACGCTGTACAGGGGAAAAATTAATAAAGTACCTGCCATCCCCAGAAGCTATTTGTTAAAGCCAACGATAATGATGGGCAAAATTGAGTTCCTGCTTATGACGGGTTCACTCAAGCTCTTGCGCTCCCACTCCCTCCCCAAGACATTGCTGTTCCTGACAGTGCCGTGGTGGGACAGGAGATCCTGATCTGCCATCCAGGTCTGAGATTTTCCAGCATTGGCAAGAGCAGCACAGGGCTCCCCAGCCTCTCTGGGGACTTGCTTGTGCTCTGAGAATTGGGTCCTTTTAGGTGTTTTGGGCTCTGTGAGAAATCTGGATTATCCATAGTGTCGTTGTCCTGTTGTTATTGCTCATTTCTTGGTGAGTTTGGGCTATTGGAGGGTTCTCAGGGCTTTGCAGAAACTGCGCCCAGCACGTGCCTGGTGAAAAATGCCTCATGTGGTGGCTGTTGGAGGGAGGATGGTTGGGAGCAGGCTCCATTCTCTGCTGCAGACCAAGGGAACATTGTTTTTCCAGTTCATTCCTGAAGTTTCTCATCTGTGAAATGGGCACACGCGGAGCCGTGCTTCATCAGGCATCCAGGCCTCAACTCACTGTGCATCTATGAGGTTTTCATGGGACAGCCATGAACTTAGGAAGACCAAGCTTCCCTTGGGCTACTGATGATTCGCTTAAAGCAGCAGCCAATGTTACCTGGCTCCTTGGGGCTGTTGGCTACTCCGTGTTGGCTCTTCAAAGTTAACCAAAAAACATTTGGCTTCTGACATTGAGAATAAAGCACCGCATTGTGGAAGCACCCAGAATCTCTTGATTGCAGAGTTAATGGTGCAGGAAGGCTGAAGGAGCATCCTCACCTCTGGATCTTGTCTCTGCAGAGCAAACCCCCATGGACACCAAGTGTTGTGTGTCCCCTACTGAGCCCCTGTGTTCAGTGGCATCCAAAATACTCCTGCAGCCTGGTGGCAGGGACCTCCCACAGCTGGATGCAGTTTTGGGAGGCTGCTGTCCATCTGCCGCTGTTGCGTCTCCCTGAAGTTTTCCTCCTGGCCAATTTATTTGAGGGATATTTAACGCCAAGTGATAACAGTTCAGGTTCCCGTGTCAAGAGAAATGGAGGGTTTGCCCAGCTGGGAGATGGGGCTCTTTGTTTACTGGTGTAGGGCTGTGTGTGTATTGCATTGCTTTTGTGGAATATTAACTATGTAAATGGCAGGTTAAATGGCTGTGAGTGTAAGAGCCAGCCCCAAACACGCTGGTGTGGGGGCCAGAGGGAAAGCTAGGCAGGTAGACGCTCCCATCCCACAGCTCGAGTGGACAGAGGTCTCTTGAGAGATGGCTTGAGAAGAAAAACCTTTCTCCCCCCTGCCTGGTTTGGTAACGCTCCATCCTTAACCTTGTCCACAGGAGCCCTGTTGGCATCAAGGAGGCTGAAGGCCGTGTGTGCCGCTCCATGTTTTGGGGTGGGGTTTTTTTGATGAATATTCTCCTCCCCCACAAAATACCCCCCTTCAGGCTGCTTTCATGTTCAAAGCAAGAGGAGCGTGGCTCCTCCTGCTAATGAACCTTTGCTGGTTGCCCCAGCTTGTGGGTGGGTGTGAAGAGCAGATCTGGATTTAGCTCGCTGCTGGCAAGGCTTCGGGAAGAGGGGGGGAAAGTCCCTTTCGAGTTTACGGTTGCCGTAAGAGATGCAGGCTCCGTGGCTGGCGCTAATTGGGGAACGTGGCCATGAGGCAGGACGAAGCGGCCGGTGAGCTGAGGGTGAGCTCCCTGGTGGGGGATGAAGCTCCCAACCCACTTACCAGATGGCTCATGGGTCCTGTCTCGGCACCACTGAATATTTAAATCAAGAGTTGATCTGTGTTCAGATAATTTAAATTAAATGGAGTGCAAGCTGTATTTTTAAGCTGCTGGTGGTGAGCTCCCATGGGTGGAAAGGACCCCTGGTCAGCGGTGTCTCACCATGGCCAGGCAGCCCCTGCCCCTTTCCAGCAAGGTTTGTTGTGGGGCTCTGGGTTCCCCAGTACCTGTCTCTGTGCATCCTGCACCTCTTTGCAAGCAGAACGATACGTGGTCATTTTAGTGAAAAAACATTAGCCTGCAGTGATGGCAAACGAGCTAAAATGTCACTGCTCTTGGAGGAACAGAGATGATCTGGTTCATGCTGGGTGTAAGCGACAGGTTGAATCCCAAGTCCTGTCCTTCGGCTCTGGATGTCTGTTTTCATCTCGGAGTGGCAGGTCTGAGGCTGGACTACCCCAAGACACCCTCTCCTGGGGGCCAGGAGGAGCCCATCTCCTCTTTGAGGGCCGGGTTGTGTTGGGGCTCCAAGCTGCTCCCATCCCAGTGTGCGGGGACCTCGCCATGAGCGCTCCCGGTAACACCGTGTGGCAGCCACTGCGTGCGACTGGGGCCTTCTCTGGCACAGAAAGGACAAATTAAATAAACATGCTTGATTGCTTAAACATTTGTTTTTTAAATTAGCAGCAGCTTTTTTATATTAAAGTATGTGGATATGCTGTGGGGAACACTTTAGCAAGTTGTTTTTTTCTTCCTGGTGCTACTTTTCCAGAGTGATTCCTGATTTAAAAACCAAATGCAAAACGCAGGCCAAGTTTGAGGTTTAATCCTGTAAGAGATGTCGATGGGAAGAAACTGCGCTGCTCCGAGCTGTGGGGCCCTGTTTGGATGCATGATGAGACAGGCCTGAAGGCAGCGGCGTTTGCAAACTGTGCCTTGCAAGTGCTAGGGAAAAGGGTCTATGAACGGCTCATGAGGGGCTCCACGACCGTCCGCAGCTTCTTGGGAAAAGTTTTAGTGGTCCCTGAATTGTCAAAACATTGAAATCTCGTGCAAGGAGGTGTTGGGTGATGCTGTATATGGGAGTGCCTGTGCACTCCCAGGGATGTGGATCTGCAGCCCTGGGGTGGTGGTGGTCTTGGGGACCAGCTGGGCTTGAGCTTGGCATCTTCCCCTCCACGCATGGCATGGTGGTGACCCTGTGCCAAGCTCTTCCCTGGCTCTGCCTCTGGTTTTGGTTTTACTCTTTGGTTTCTGTCCTGTTTAGATGGCAGAGACAGCCCGGCATGAGGGTTACAGCTTATTTGATGTTATGGGATAAGGGCATTTTAGATGCTGCTCTAATAGTAACCAAGATTGCTAAATAACATCTCTGGGAAGGCAAAATGCAGCCAGGGAGATGCTAATGCTTCAGACTGACCTTGCTTGAAGTGTGTGAGGGTTTCGCTGTTTCCATAGGCTTGCTATCCGTGTCCTAAAATAGCATCTGTCCGAAAAAAATAACACCAATAACCAAGCAAGGATCCCTGTGTGTGTACCTGTGGGAATACTGGCCCTGTGAGGGCTTTCTGGGTGTGGTGGCATTGCGGATTAAACTGTGCTCCTGCAATTTTAGAAAAAAAAATAAAAACTGAATTTCCACAACCCTGCTGCTTTTGGTGTCCTTCCTCCAGGTTGTAGCAAAGCTCTCGGCAGCTGGCTTGGGGGCCAGCCCGGCTGGGGGGACCCCATGGGAGGACCCTGGCCTGGCACTGCTCCCTTTCCCTTTGCATGGACCCCAGGCCATATCCTTAATTTTGTAATTAATGGATGCATCCTGCATGAGCACAGTTGCAGCTCACTGGCGAGGGTCCGTGTGTGGCTGCAGGATGCAACCTGAGCAGGGAAGGGGATGGGGGAAGCAGAGGCTGCTCCATGCCCTGGCTCTGGGCTCTTCCTAAAGGCAACCAGCAGTGGGTTTTGTTGTTGTTATTTTGGTTTTTATATATTAAAGGTTTAATAAATGGAATTAAATACTATGAAAGTTCAGGTAATTAAATGTGGAAGCAGAAGGAAAAAAATTGTAAAGCATCCTCTCCAGGAAACTAATAGGCTCCATGCCTCCTTATCGTAATGATTTTCATAATTTAGCTGAATGCAGAGATAATGGATCTGATGAACGTTTCTGGAGCTAACTTTAGATTTAATGGGCTTCTTGCTGGGGAGCAGGGTGGGGGCAGGTGCAATCAATGCACTTGAGGAGGGAGATAATAGCAAAAGAGGCTGAAATAAACAGCCAAACGGGTTTTCTGAAGACTGAAAAGTTGCTGCGTGTCCACTCTTGAGTGCTCCCTCCTTCCCACCTGGAATTAACCTCAGAAATCATGTTCAGAGGCCACATGATTTCCTCTGGTGCGGCGCTGCCAGCAGGTTTTGCCTCTCTACACAACCTCTGACCCTCCCCGGGACGAGGGAGCCGCAAAGCCGGGATCATCTCTGTTAATCTGGTCTCATTGAGGCGGGATCAGTGAAACCACCTCGCAGATTCACTGTATTATGGAGCAGATTGAGGGACTTAGAGAGCAAATTTAATAAATATCATTTCGATATTACTTGGTGGAAAAAAAAAATATATCTGCTGAGTGGCTGATGTCGAAGCACTCCGCGAAGGGTGAAGAAGGGTGTGATGTGTTTGGGGAGAGGGGATGGGGAAAATGCTGAATATTGATGTGGTGTGGTGAGGATGGGGGAAAAAGACATTCCTCAGGGCTGGCCTTGGCCAAGAGCTGGGTGACAGCAGCACGTGCACAAGCAAGTAGGGCTGAGTGTGCTTGAGGAAGGGGGGGAATGGTGATGTTAGCTAAGGGATGGAGGTAGGACCTGCAATTTTGGTTCTTCTCTGGTGCCGTCGCACGTTTCCTGCTGCCTCCTCGGCTCTGTCTGCACAACCGGGATGCGCGGGGTGCTCAGGCTCATTTAGGAGCAGGGTTGGGTTGGCCCTGAACCTGAAGCAGCTTTGCTGTGTCAGTGCAGTGATGGCTGCCTGTGATGCAGAGCAAGACAGACCTCCGTGTACCCAGGGCCAAGCCAGCACCTCTCCATGGGCACTCCAGGCAGCATAGCGAGTGGCTTGAGAGCTGGTGGGGAAGCTGGGGTTAGTTTTGCAGCCGGCTGTTTGAAATCAGCAGCTGCCATATAGGTTTAGGGCTGCTTTGTGCCGGGGAGGTGGTACAGCATGGTGGTACAGTGTGGTGCCACATCCAGGGAGGCTCCTGGGACAGCCCCAGGTCATGGGATTTGGGGGTCCCGTGGTGCTTTTGTGTCTCAGGGCTCCCTGTAGTTCCTGGTGGAGTCTTTGTTCTGGGCTCTAACACGTCCAAAGTCTCTTTGGGAGCTTTCCAGTGGAATAATCAGAGCTGCTCTAACAGGCCAAGGCCGTGAGTGGGGGGACATGAGGTGGGTGCAGGCACCCGGGTTGCCTGAGTGCGACCCTGGGAGCCGGTGCTGTGCCCGCGCTGCGATCCATGCTCTGTGATGGGTCCTGCCTGCAAATGCGGTCTTCTGCCCAGCTGCAAGCAGAGCGGTGCAGCCGAGCAAAATCCTGCCGATGGGGCTGGGGGAAGGTTCTGGCCACAGGGGAAAAAGGGAAAGCGATTGCAGTGGAAAACCCCAATCCCTTTCTTCCAGGGAGGGTTGTGGTGAGTGAGGGTTTGGCTGTGCCGTGGTGTGGGGGTGGGTCACTGTCTCTCGTGGGAAGTGTGCCTGGATCGTGCACCTTCCTGAAGCGCGCCAGCGAGGGCAGCGTGCCCGTCCTGCGCTGGGGACCCCCAGCAGAAGGTGCAGCACTTGCAGCCAACAGGCAGCCGAAGGGGCTGGTTTTCCTTTGTCCCCGGCAGGACCCTCTGCCTGCTGGAAAAACACTTGGATTAGGAGAAATGTGTGACCTCTTGCTAACCCCCTTCCCCTTCCCCTCATGCTCTGCAAGATGTTAAAAAGGAGAAAGAAAAAAAAAAAAAAGAAAAGAAAGAAGAAAAAACCCCATGCTGCGGCCAATCCAAGGAGGGTGAGAGCCGGGGACCATATCATTAAAATGCTAAAAATGAGCGTGCTGAAAACAGACACAATTGGGTATTTAAAGCGCTGAATGAAAAGAGTGTGTGTTAGCTGGCTTGCGGAGAGCCAGTCTCCCAGAGCCCCTGGAAAATATGTGGTCAAGCCCACACCATTAACTTTTTGTTTCTGGTTTGTAAAGTAGTTGTGAAATCCTGGGGAGGGGGCCACGGACCCCACATCCCTGCCAGGCTGGGGAGGATGCCCATGCTCTGCCAGAGGGATGGCTTTGCCAGTCGCTTGATGTATGTCGGGTAGCAGCTTACGCACACCCTGAGCCTTTTGCTCTCCTGCGGCAATCTTTATTCCAAAATGCAGTGCTCAGCACAGGGACTTGTGTGGCAACTGTGTCCCCGTGTCACCAGGGACCCCTGTGCCACCTCTGTTGCGGACCAGGTGGGATCTGCACCAGCCGGTGCCTCTTGCAACTGAAGTGTGGAGTGCGTGGATGGAGGGGTGAAGTGGGAGACGCGACTCCAAGCGGCAGCTGCTTCAACCACAGATTTCCTCCCGGGTGCATTGCCGCTACGTCACTTCAGGGTTGTGGCATCATTTGTTTGCAGCTTTTTAAAACCTGGGCAGCTTGGGCTTCTGGGGTCTGCCAGCTCAGGTGCCCAGGGCTGTGCCAGGAGATGTTGAGGTCCTCCCACGGTTTGTGGTGCCTCCTTTACGTGGCAATGTGGATCTTTGCAGGGCTCGGGTTTGCCGGTGCCAGCTCGTCCCTGGGCAGAGGCTGTGGCCCGTGTTTAGCTGCAGGTTGATGTGTGCCATGCGGGAGGGCGAAGGTGTGTGCGGGGTCATCGCAGTGCATGGATGCAGGTTTCTCTCCTGTGTGTATCCAGAGAGATCTGTGAGGGTGCAAAATGCCCCTAAAATGTCGCTTAGGGGCAAGTATTAGCTGCCAGGCTGGGCTTAGCTCCAGCAGGCAGGAACAGATGAATCAGACACTTAATGGTAAAATCAAACCTCTCAAAGTATTAAAAACAACCCAGCTCCAGTGGGGGCCTCTCTGCCAGCCCTGCAGCCCCAGCGAGAGGGAGCGAGAAGGTATTTTAAACCAAACTGGGATTTTTTTGGGGTCACCCCGTCCCCCCCATATCTCTTGGCTGCCAGCCTCTCCGAAGGGGAAGTTTTACCCCGCCTCCCGCGGTCTCGGATGTCAGGTTGGCAAGAAAAATCCCATCTGTTTTCAATCTGGATCCTCACTTCCATCCACCCAGCCTTTCTCCTCCTCGCGCTCCCCCGCTCCCAGCCCCCAGAGCTGGCGTGCGCGCCAGGCAGGCCTTGGTGGTGCTTTTTTTTTCTTCTCTTTTTTTTTTTTTTTTTTTTTGGTGGGTTTTTTTTCATCTAAAAATGTATGTGGCCTCCTTTGCCCCCTGCATCCCCCCCTCCTTCTCCCAGGCACATGCTCCAGCACAGCCCTCTGCGCTGGGGCCAGCCAAGAGCCTCTCTGCGCTCTGCCCTGCTACAGTCGCTGGCTTGGAGAATTCCCAAGTGACCAAGGATTTTCAACCCTGAGCTTTAAAAAAAAAGAAAAAAAACAACAGACACCCCCCCCCAACCAACCAACCCCCAAAACCCCCAAAAGCAAAATATCTCTCTGTGGTGGGTGGTGGGGGTGGGGAAAAAAAAAAAAGGCAAAATCGAGAGGAGAAGGAATTTTGTTGTGATTTTTGTTTTGTTTTGTTTGGTTCCAGCTTCTTGGTGTTATTTGGAAGAGAGCAAGTACAGAGTGTTTTGTTCCTGCCCAGAGATAACAGAGCTACTCTGAAATCCTATATAGAGTCAATGCAAAGATGTATACATAGAATGGTGATATCCTAATCTCTCGCTGAAGAAACCCTTTTGTTGCAAACCCCTCTCGCCTTCCTCTTCACTGTCCTCTCTTGCAGCGTTTATATCTTATTTAAACTATGAAGTCCTCAGGCTAGGAATTACCTTCTCTCTTTACAGATGGCTGCGAGAGCTTTGCACGTCTGTAGAGTTCCATGAAAAATAAATGAAGAAGGTTGTGCCTTTTATTGTTGGGTTTTCTTTTCTTTCTTTTTTTATTTTTTTTAAAGTGTTGGGAGGTGAGAGTTTCTCTGATCCTAGAGCCCCGCCCAAGGTAGCCAGAACCCGATGAGTGGTGCTGGGCTTTGTATTGCCAAAAATCCCAGGGCGGGGGTTATCCTGGCTGCCCCTTCCCTTTTGGCTCTGCGCCGGGCCGGCATGCGGCCCCTCCAGGTTGCCCCGTGCTCCGAATTTTGCGCTGTGCCTGGGGTCTGGGGGGCTCAGGGGGAGCCCCAGCTCCTGCTTGGGTGGCGTCTGCTGAGGGTAGACCCCCCGGGTGCTGCTGGCTGGAGGGGATGGGGTGCATGTGCTGGCTGTGCTGCCTCAGTTTCCCCATCGGGCAGGCGCTGCCAGCGGTGGCATGGCTGGGGGTGCTGGGGGGAGCGGCGGTGCGCCCCGGTTGGAGGGGGGACGGGAACTTCTCTTGCTTCTTTTTTGGGGGAGCACTGTGTGGGCTGGGGGGGGGGGGGCAAGGACCCCAGCGATCCCAGGCATGGGGGGATGGACCCCAAAGGGCCCAGGCACGCGGGGATGGACCCCAAAGCCCAGGCAGGACCCAAGGGCAGGCTCCGGGAGAGCCTGAACGACCAGGCTGGGGTGACCCCGGGGCCAGGCCGGAGGCGGGGGCACCCCAAAGGCTCAGCTCCGGGGGCACCGGGTGAGGAGTGCGGGGCCGGGCTGTGAGTGACCCCGTGGCCGGGCGCTCTGAGGGGGGCACCGGCCGGGCCTGGCGGGCCGCCCCCCCGGCGCCTCCCCCGGCCCCGCTCCCCCGGTGCGGGTGGGCCCCGCGGCCCGGCCCCGCCCCGGCCCCGCCTCCCCCCGCCCGGGCCGCGGCGGGGCTCCTCGGCGGGGTCGCGGCGCCCGTGGGTCCGTAGGCGCCGAGGGCGGCGCGGGTGGGACGGCCGGGCCCCTCCCGGTAAGTGCCTGCCCCGCGTTCCCGGGGGTCCCCTCGGCCCGGGGCCGGCCCGTAGCCCCGCCGGCACCAGACTCCGCACAGTCGGTTTGATTTAAAATTTTATTTTTGTACTCATTTTTAAGAAGGGGAAGCACACCCCTCCACGCCCCCTCCCCCGCCGGAGCGCCTTCCTGCGGGGAGCATCCCGCCCGGCCCGGCCCTCCCGGCGCCCCGTGTGGGACGGGCCCGCGGCCTGGGGGAGCGGCGGGGGCGGCCGGGGGGGGGGGGGGGGGGCGGCCGGGCCGGGGGTGGCGGGGCCGGGTCGCACTGATGGATGCGTGTGGAGGCACCCGGTTCTGAGCGGCTGCGCGGGGCCGGGCCGGGCCTGGCCTGTGAGCTGGGGGGCAATGGGGAGCGCTGCTTGGGTGGAGGGGAGCGCGGCTGGGGCTGGGGCCGCGATGCGCAGGGACCCCCTTCTCCTCCTCCTCTTTCTCCCTCCTTCTCCCCCCCCCCCCCCTCCCCTCCCCCTCTCCCCCTCCCCCTCCCCCAGCCCGGGGCTCCTGGCAGAGAGTTGCTGCGGAACAGGACACCGAGTGCAGCCCCCCATCCCCGGCTGTGCGGGGAGCGCTCGCCGCGTTGCAGAGGGCCGGCTCGCCAGCTCATACTTTTTCTTCAAGTTACCCCTTTTACTACCTTTTGGTTGTTTTTTTTTTTCATACTGGAAAATGCCTTTTATTTTTTAATGAGTGAAAGGTAGCTCTGGTCCGCAGCAGTCGCCTGCAGGATGCTCTCCACAGCTCGGGGCTGGACTCGGGCTTTGGGCGTTTGAGTAACGTACAGAATTTATTCACTGTAAACATTGCACAACTGCTGTGCTTGGTTCCCAGGATTAAAATATAACTGGCTTTCTCTGTTCTATGTGACTTGCTTGCTAGCCATTACATTACTGCTCAAGCTCAAGATGCAGATTTTTCTAAAATGCATAATTTTAGAAACATAAGAGAAGAAAAAGAAATGCTGCATTTTGTTACGGGAACCGTGTAGCTAGAACTTTCCTGAGAAATGGACATATTTTATCCCTTTATGATTTCTTTCTCACTCTGCAAAGGCAAAATACTTCTATGTTGCAGGTAACTTTTACATCAAGGCTCTAACTTTGAATTTGCAGCAGCTGGTCTGACTCAAGGCAGTTAAAGGAACAGTTGAAATTAAATTTAAATTTATATTGTTTGTTGGCAGAGGACTCTCCTGCAGTTAAGGAAAAAAAATTAAAGATTAAGTTGATCATTACTATACATGAAAAGCAGTTTCTAGTGTTAACATTATGGTTCCTCTCTTAAAAAAAAAAAGCGTTCTCTAGCCTGTGCTTTGTTTAGCTGCATCTTGCTATTCTTTAATTTCCCTTTTCCTGAAAACGTCACTTAACAGAGAAGAGATCACAAATTCTAGTGTGCTGGGATTGCCACACGTGGAAAAGAGGAACATCTGTTGAAAAGAGACTTTCTGAGAATAACAAACCACCTGCGCTGGGAAATTGTTCTTCTCTCATAACTAGCTTGGTGTTTGTTGGGTGTGCGTCAGTAATCCACTGCTGGTCTGTTTCTGGCTGCAGAGGTGCGTGTCAGCCCTGGTGTTTTACAAGGCTAATATTTATTTACAGACTTACACTGTTGGTTAGGGTTTGGGTTGGTGGTGGGTTTGGTTTTTTTTTTTTTTTTCACCAAAAGGAGGAAGTGAAAAATCTGCGTTTGAGCTAATTGAGCTATTTTAACAGTTTCTTCGTGATTTGCGTTTTCTCTAACGTAATGAGCGTCTGGAGTTGATTGGTGCCTTTCAGGCCACCCCCTCACTTCTTGCGGAGGAATGTGTTGGGTTGGGGGCTTGGAGATGGTGAGTAAGGCTTGCTCAGATGGCAGCTCTGGCTAAATGAGGTGGTCCTGCACCTGTGACTGAGCTGGAGGAGGGGCTGCACAGAGGGTGGCAGCTCCCAGGCTGCGCTTCCCTCTTCTGCTTTTCATCCCTGGGTAAAAACTGTAATGCTCACCATCCTTTCGTGTTACTGTTCCAAGAACCTGGCAAGTAGAACAGAAAGTATCGTTATCTTTTATCATCTGTGGATTGTGTCGTTGATCCCTAGTGCAGGAAGAGGTGCATCGTCTCTGGGAGAAGTGCGTACGCTTGTTCCAAGTCCAAAGCCTGTCGGAGTGGGAACAAGGGAGTGCAGGAACGTCAGGGCTCCTGCTCTGCCATCCAGCTGCTCTGCAACCTCCTCCTGCAGCCAAAGTCAAAGCAGTAGTTTTTCAACGTTGTCGAAACCAGAGAAGGCCCAATTACACTTCTGACATGGAAGAGATGTGTACCATTTTTTGGGGGAGGTAGAGGTACCAAAATAAACCATCTGATGGTTCAGTGTGCAGACAGAGAGTGAATTTAGTATTAGGTACTAAATTCCTGCAAAGGTGACAGTTGCAGCAGGTATATGAGGAAATCCCTCATTACGCTGCAGAGCTGGAAAAGCAGGATATGGTATTTTATTATGTTTCTTAACCTTGATCACAGCAAGTTTCAAACACCCTCTTTACCCTAGCTGTTGAATCTGGCCTGTGGGTACAGATTCTTGTAAGGCAAAGCTATTTCTCTAGATTTAATCTCTAAGGAGCGTGCCAGAAAAACAGCCTTGGGGAAATGGCAATCTGCTAGCTTCCTTGTCTGTAAAATGGGAATAGCAATGCATAACTTCTTTCCGTAAAGTGTTTTAGGGTTGACCAGTGAAAAGCGCTGAAGTGCCAGGGGTTGGATCGTTCAGCCAAAAAGAGACGAGGCAGAAGCAGTAGCGAGGCTTGCCCAGGCTCATGCGGCAGGTCAGCAGCGATGCCAGGAATAGAGCCGGTATCTCTGTTTTTGGCTCTAGCGTCCCTGTCTGCTGCGTGTGGGCACAGGCCAAAAAAGAGCAGCAGTGCCAGTGTCACCCAGCTACCTGTAAAGGAGAAAACTGAGGTTGCATAATCCT
The DNA here is from genome assembly GCF_023634085.1 of Falco cherrug. Lineage (NCBI taxonomy): Eukaryota > Metazoa > Chordata > Aves > Falconiformes > Falconidae > Falco > Falco cherrug. Next base: position 49,679,149 of record NC_073700.1, on the reverse strand, counting down.
GTCCTTGGTGTCTTTTCAGGGTCTGTCCCATGGTGCCAGGTGTCAGAGTGACAAGTTGTCTGACACTGGTCCACGAAGAGCTGGATTGAAGCCACTTACTCATTTCATGCTGGCTTTTGTGTAGTCGTTGTGTAGTAATGACTTTGTAGATGCTGCTCACCTGGGCTGAATTTTTAACCAGTCACCTGGAGATGAAAGGCACTCGATCCCATTACCATTCCCCCCAAGCCTTCCTCTGCCCTCTGTTTGAAGAGTTTTTGAACCCCAAGTATGTTTTATTCCCATGCAAGGCTTGGCTGTTGGACTCAGCAGAGATTGCAGTGCATCCTGTGGCACCAGGGAAGTGTAATCTTGTTGCATTTGAATTTATTTCATGCTGTGTTTGCAGGTGTGAAGAATGAACTGGTAAAATTAAGGACTGCGGAATGTGAGACACCGTGTTTGTTTGAATGCTGATGGTGGGAAAACATCTGTTGGATGCTCTCTTTGAAGGAGTAGCTGCCCTTCCAGAACTATTTTGTAGGAGTTAATAACTGTTGCAGTAGGTGAAGCCTTCTGCATCAGGAGGCACCTGGGAGCTGTGAACGTGCAGGGGCTGATGCAGGGATGGAGACCTATCAAAGTGAACCCTGCAACACCTTTATTTTTCCTGTGCATCTTCTGTCATTTCCAAAGTGACTGCTGCCTTAATTTTGTATGAGCTGACACGTGCTTGGGTGAGTTCAGGTTTTTAAAGAAGCTGTTCTGCCTTTCCTGTCTAGTTATGGATAACTCTTTTATGGATTTGTAAGGGTGTGTTTCAATTTCTCCCTATACCGGTTAGTGCTCTCGTTAGCACTTAGTAAGTGCATTGCGAGAATTCTTCATTAAAATCTGTGCAGAGGTAGGTTTTACTCATGTGAGGAAGCCACAAGGTGCTTGGTTCCAGCATCAGCTCCCAGGCTGCGGGATGACTTACCTGCTGATTTTGACTCACTATTTACAGCCAGGCAGGAAGCAGTGCGTTGCAGCTGAGGGAACTGAGGCTAGCCCCTTGTTTATGGTAATTCTAAAATAGTTCATTTGGGCGTAATGCCTCTTTTTACAGCTGATTCTCTACTACAAACAGATTTTCTGATAATGGCACCTGTGCCATTCAGATGGAATCATTATTATAATAGCAGCAAGTATTGTTACGGAATCGGTATTTGGAATTTATGTGGGATCGTTATAATGACAGGAGTAATACCATAAATAAAATGATGCTGTAACAGCAGCACTAAAGCTGGGTGTAGTAGGGAAAATGACAGTTCAAATTTCCCCCCAGCCTCGGTACCTCCAACCTTGGGAGGATTTGTCGTGTCAGGTCCCTGTGTGCAGCAGAGGTGGGAGTGTGGGTGGCTGGGGAGCGCAGGGGCTGTCCCCACGGCACAGGGATGCTCCGGTATGGGAGGGAGGAGAGGTGCTCATCCCGTACAAATCGGGGAAACCATTAGCTGGAGCCATTTCAAAAGCCAACCGGGGAGATTGTTGCAATTAATTAGTTGTAGAAACAGGGCATTGCTCTCATGCGGCAGGGAGCTGGGTTTTGCTCATGGGCTGGCTCCACTAACACAGGTTTTTTTCGGGATGGGTTTCAGGCGGTGCTGTTGAACACACAGCCTGACCCTCCTGCGCGGTGCTGGGACGGTCTGTGCTGGCTGGCATGTTGCTTCTCCCATTTCTCTGCAGGAAATGTAGGAAAGCTTGAAATTGCATTTGTGAGATAAGGATGGGGGGTTGAGGCTGTCAACTGCCCAGTGGGACTTGACAGAGGAGGCTGATGTAAGTAGCATGCCCTAATTCTGGAAGCAATAGTACCAAACCCCCACAAATGAAGGAAAAGGGAAGAAAGGGTAAAAAATCAGTGCATTTGAAAAGGTACTGAATATGTGGAGTGGAGAATATCCCCCCTCCCCTTTTCTTTCTATGAACAAATCCCTGGAGATGGGTGTGTTGTTTTAAAGGCCGGTGTTGCGGTTGGGTTTAGCAAATACAGATAATCCAGATGGCTAATCTGGAGCATGGTTTGGCTAGCAAAATCCTTCTGGCAGGCAGTGAGGAGGATGCTGGGAAGAGGCTTGCAACAGTCATATTTAAACAAAGTCGTTGCTAATGCTGCTTCAGCCGTTGTGTGGACAGAGCACAGATGTCTTGCTTGGGTTTGATTATTTTTTTTTAAATACAATCCCTTTTATTTTCCATCACTGACCCCTGTTTTAAATCCCTGATCCAAGAGGGGGAATTGTAACCCTTCGGTGGGCTCAGATGCGGTTAGAGTTGCATTGCCGTGGCCCCTCACCGGCGCTGGTGCCCGGGGTGTGCAGCAGCAGAAGGATGCTTGCTTGCGCAGGTGGGTTGTTGCGCTTTAAACTCTTTTTTTGCCCAGGGGCCCCAACGGGACAGGAGTGATGGGGCGACTGCTTTTTGATGCTTGGTGCTGCCTTTGTCAGTGGACATCTGGTGCCAGGATTGCTGCTGTCGGGGCTGGGGGTGGGCTGCTAGCCCAGGGAATTTGATGGATTAGTGTGGTTGGAGGGCTGGGGGAGGGGATGGGTAGGGTTTCAGCTCTTGCTGCAGGTAGAGAGAGAATTTGGGGATTAGGGGCACTTTTCTGCAAGCTGCAGGGGGGGAGGATTTGGAGAGGAGGAAGGTTTGGGAAGAAAATAGTCTTTCCAGTTTTCCCAAAGAAATTACATTTGTCTGCTCTGTAAGGCAGCACAAGGGAAATGTGTGTGTGTCTGAAGCAGGGGATGAAAAAAATCCACAGCAAATCTGGTGCTGGTCTGTCCCTCCAGCTTTGTAACCCTTGGGAATTCTGCTGGCTTGCGCCTGGCCTCAGGGTCACTTAGTTCATTCCCTGTTGCTTCCTATGGATTCAATAACCTTCTCTCCCCAGAGATCAGCTAAAATTAAAACTTCATCCTTTACTTAAGGAAGCGCGCAGCAGCTTCTCCCCATGCTCTGTTACAGGATCTGGGTAGTTGCATGTCCCTGTCCATCCGTCTTTCCCCATGGTCACCAAATGGGCTGCACTGGGAATCAACAGCTTTTGAGCCGGAGGAGGAGGGGGATGTGGGATATCTTCTGCCCCATCTCATTGAGTGAAGGAGTAGAAAGGAAAATCCTGTTTTCTAAAAGCCTCCCCTGAGGGCAGATGCTTCAATACGCTATGGTTTGGAAAGGGAAAAATTGCTATTTTTCTTGGAGTAGGACCAGCCTCCTGGGGATGTCGCCGGGATGCATCGCATGGTCCTTCCCTGGAGTGCTCTGCCAGCCAGTGTCCATGCGTGGGTGGAAATACCCTGTTGCTTGCCTGCCTTCGAGAGCAGGAGGGTTTGCATAGTGGTGAGAACTGCTGGGAACTGGCCGAAATGGGGACCTCGAGGAATAGCCACAGTGAAATCCAATCTCCGACCAGCACCGTGTTTGAGGATCAAGTCCACGTGTAAAAACTGCCCAGAAAATTTAACGTCTGCTGGCTTTGCCTCCTGGAAATGCTGCTGCAGGGAAGTTGGCTCTCCAGGAGGCACTTTCAGGCCTTTGATTCATGTTTTGGGGGCTACACGTGCACACAAGTGCGTCATAAACGTTGGTTTTGTTCAGGACTGGGTTTGTTTCGCGTGGGGAGGGATGTCCAGCCGCCCCGCACACAGCTCCTTTCCTCCTGCCAGACACGGGCAATGTACAGTGGAGGCAAGGCCCCAGCCAGGCAGGGAGCTTCGTGCTCGTGTTGTAAAATAAGCCCTTCTGGGTGATTTTTTTCCCTCTTTCCAGCAGAATTCAAGAAAATTGGGGGTGGGGAGGAGCAGGAAATTAATCTGTAATGAAGGAAACTTTGGGTTTGAGCTGAAGGAGGTACTGTGAAACATGAGACACCTGAGGAGTGTTGGAGGGTTTGAACCGGTGGATCTTTTGTCTTTCCTTATGTTGCTGTAGCCATAATGTCAAGGCTGTGGAACTGCTGTTTGAATTTTGATTTCTTCTCTGTGTTGAACAAAGTGGTGGCTAAGGGCCATGGTAATGCAGCAAGCCTTGTGCCTGCAAGGTTTCTGAAGTTGGAAAGCCTGGAAACACTGGTCTGAAAAGAGGAAAATGAAAAATAAGGTATAAAATTATGACTGCCATCCTGAAAATGTGTTTATTTGAATGGGGGAGAGGAGGGAAGAACTCACTGTAAAAACACATGCAGGGAAGTGAACAGCTGTGTTGTTCTGTGAAATGGGAGCTGCTTGATTTCAAAGGATTATTTCACTAACCAAGACCTGGGTTTGCGCTGAGGCTGAAGGCTGTAGCCCCAAGTGCGCAGGCAGGAGGAAAGCTTGCGAAATTCAGGCTGCTCCAGGCTTCCCAGGTGGGTTAATTCCTGCTGGAGACGAGCCCCGCTAGGCAGGAAGGCTCCAGTCTCCCCAGCAGTATCCCTGTATTGTAGTATCTTACGGTTCCTGTTCTCCTTGGAATGCTCTTGTGCCATCCGTGCCTTGCACCTATTGCATTGAGTATGTGTCAAGGAGTGAGAACTCAGTTTTGCCACCGTTTCTCCAGCGTTAATGGATTTGGTGTCTTGGATGCTGCAGAATGCCATTGGCAAGCGCTCCTGTCTGGTCTCTGCCCCACCAGACTTGATCTAGTCCTGCTTCAGGTCCTCTGCCAAGCAGTGGTGGCTTGGAGCTAGGGAAAAACTTCACCCAGACAGGTAATGCTTCTGAAGCGTCTGCTTTTGGGTGCTGCTGGTGATGGTGTGTTGGACTAGATGAATCACTGTTGCCTCCAGCCTGACGTGTTTGATGCTTGCAGCGCTGCCTTCCTGGGGAGGAAGGATTGTAGTCCATTACCAGGAGTCCATTTCTCTTACGAAGGTGGAGCGTCACACAAAGCACTGAGTGCCACTCGCTGAGTGTGCCCGGTTCCTTGCAGCAAGCCTCGCTCGTGTGCCATGAAACACTCGCTTGACAGCACGTTCCGGAGCAATATCCTGAAATGAATGATGGGCCTGCGCTGTGTTTTATGCGCTGCCCCGAGAGGTGGGAATGTGTAAATCGCACCATCCGTATGATTTAGCCCCAGGTGTAGTTGTGATTCAAAATGAATTTCTATCCCTGCTGCTCCCTCGTGCCAGTGCTGGAGCAACTGCTTGCTATAAAGCAGAAGATTGCAACAGCCAGCGTGCCGGGCAGGTTGTACGGGGCTGGGCTGGGAGGGGGTGTGGCTGCCCCTCCTCGGTCCCCTGCATCCTGGGGTCTCAATGTGCAGGCGCAGGGATGCAGGGTGGAGGTTTGATATTGGTCCCTCACTGTCTCTGGGTGATTCATCCAAATCTGTGTCTGTCCCTAAGCGGGGAGCCGCGTGGCACACGGTTTCCATTAGACTTAATAAGGAAGATGAGTGACATGTTAAAAGTGGCTTTAGGTTTTATGCAAAGCCAATGATGCTTAAGACAGCTAGTGGATTTTAGGGTTTTCAGCAAGTTTCATTGGACAAAAATATTCCTTTGGAAAGCATCTCAGGTCTAGTGTGAAATTTTGGTGGAGATGAACACGATGGGAGTTGTGGGTGGCTTGTGGTGCTTCACACCTTGCTGCCCCTTTGGGGAGTTGCTCATCTTCCCTCCTGCTTTGGGGGAAAAATGGCAAAATCATGAGAAATACATGGTTTTCTTTGTGACGAGGAATGAACATTAGTATTAAAATGTTTGAGGATTATGTTTCTAAAGATGTGTTTTTTCTTCTTGGCTGGTACCCTGGTTTAGAGCTCCTGGAATAGCTTTGGAAATGCAAGTCTAGGCAGATACGTAGAAAAGATGAAGCGTCAACTCCACTTGCAATTTGTGGAGCTCTTCTAGTGCTTCACTGCTCTCTGGGTGCTCCCTGATGTCCAGGAGTTGGTTGTTTCTTAAAATATAAAGGTCAGAGGTACCAGAGGAGGGATGAACCCCAAAGACTCCATCATTTTTTGAGGCTTCAGCTGTCCTCCTAAAGCAGACCTGGCATGGGTGCTTTCTTCTCAGGGAATTCTTAAGTCTGCCTGTATTAATTTCATTGATTTGGACTCTAGAAATTAAAACATGCTGGTAGTTTCTACAGAAAAATATGCATTTGCTGTTCTTTGCCTGTTATGAAGCATGGCTTTGTGGATAGCCAAATAAAATTCTCGGTTTGACGTGTTTCAGCAATGTGTTAAAGTTTATGGAGCATTTAACAAACTTTTTTAGTGTGCAATAGTTTATAGTGCCAGCAAACAGCCAAGTGTCACATCAAAGTTGTAGTCTTTTCTCACTTAATAGCACAACGTTTAGTGCTGCTTCGGTTTTTCTTGGGTGGCTTTTCAGTGTGCAGTTCTGCATGGCTTTTTCTTTCCTTCTCACCCACCCCCCCAAAAAAAAACAACCAACCAAACAAACTCTAAAAAGCAGGTTATGAATACTGATTTAGGGCCCACAATTCAAGCAGAGTGGTTGGATTTCCTTTTATCTTTAAAGACAAAAAAAGGCAAAAGCAAATAATCATGGTGACTTGCAGTGGTGTTCTCCCTGGGCAGTTCCCTGCTGGGCTGGTAGAGCAGAGCAGTGAGATGACATCCGCTGTCACTGAAGGCAAGGAGAGTTTTGCCATCAACTTGTACAAATCTGTAATGATTTTTTTTTTCATGCAGGAGCTGGGCTGTGTCTCAGACAGGGCTGGTCTCTGCAGCTGAGATTGGGCAGATACGGTTGAGCCAGAGCCCACTGACACCAGCATCAATGAGGCTGCAAGTTTGGTGCATTTCGCCTGGATTTTGGGATTTGCTACTCTTCTGGGCTGGAAGAGGATGAGCTTTGGAGAGCTCTGCAGGGGCTCTCCTCTGCCCCAGTGCTTGGGATCGCAGTCACGTAGGAGAGGAATGAGGCGGCAATATACAGGGAGTTAAGCCTCCTAAAGCAGCTGTCTCCATTGGGAATGTCCTAGAGCTTGGGGTTGTCATTTCTACTAAATTAGAACTAAATAGGTGTAAAAACTCAATAACAGTTTCTGGATAATGCATCATAAACTGTCTTACTTTATTGTAGATTTAATTATGATAATGCATATACATATAATTATGTCCACACACAAGATCTATTCAGTAGTAAAGGGTTTCTATAACATTATAAATAACGAAACCTGAGCTGTATCAGGGGCTCCCAGTAGCATCCTTTGTCATATCCCAGCAGAAAGTGGGAAGTCTCCTCGTCCGTGTGAATTACACATGGTTGGGATTATGGAGGTGCAGCCATTTCTGAGAGGTTGGGTTATATGGCACAGGGTGTGATTTTCATCACGTCCCCTGCATTTCAGTCTTCATTTGCTTTGGAAATTTTCTGAGAGTGGAAGGCAGCAAAAAATGTCTTATTAATGTTGATGAGATCTGTCATTGGCAGTAACCAGTGAATTGGTGTATGAGAGGGCCATGTAAACGAATTTGAAACCAAAATAATCTGACTGTGCATTATTAAAAAACAAGCCAATATGCAGCAATGTAATATAAGGAAATTCCATTTTGAGTTTCTAACAACAAATCTTTTGCACGTTCCTCCCGTGATTTATATAATTGCTGAATCGCTTTGATGGCTTGATGGAATTACAGCTCTGCATTACACGATGGATAATCAATCAAAATAAACTGTGTTTACCCCTTTGCTAAAGCATGTGTATGAAACAGATACATTATAGTGTGAATTATTCTTTAACGCTGGTGTTTGTACTGAGTTTCGGGTGTGATTTCAGGATCTGATATCTGTGTGAACCTGAGCTCACCTTGTAGGCTTTGAAATCATGCTGGCTTAAGCAGGGGCTGTAGTAACTTGCTCTTTCTATGGTGCATGTAGGAACATTTCTGCGTAAGTATGCAGTGGGCTTGTTTGTTTAAATATCACAGAAAATAAAACCACAGCAAGGAGGCAAAAGGTGCCAACACCCGAGCTCTTTGTAAAAGCTAGGTAAGGCTTGTAGGTTGAAATCCTGCCTTTCTAGGCAAGCTTGGAGTTGGTTGTGTCTGATATTAAATAGGCTGTTCCCTGCCTCATTTGCCGCACAAGTTATTTGCGTTTTAGTCTACGGCTTTAGAAGAATTTCTTACCCTGTTTACCAGATGTGCTGTTGTGAGATGTGGAGAACCTCTCTTTCTGAGGGGTTGCTGGAGTAAAAATTTAAACTGGGCTTTGTAGTGAGTGATAGCTGGGATAATGTACAAGTGGTTAATACTTGTATTTAAATAGATGACTTGTGCAGGAGATGATCCTGTTTCCTGTAACATGGAGCACAGTTGTACCCTTCAGTGGGCCTTTCGCTGTTGCCTACCCCCATTTTTAGTCCGTTTTCCTCATGGCAGGCTTTTTTTTTAGGGAGGTTATGAAGCGCAGTGTTTGTTTAAATGGCTTCTGTGGAATTACAGACCTGGGGCTGTGCGTACGCGGCGTCCCTTTGGTGTCTCTCCTCCGCATGCAAAACCTGCCAGATTCTGATGAAAGGGAGATAAAATGGATGGACTCACCCCACTCATATTCCTTGCCGCAGCATCTCCATCTCCGGCTGGGGTTTATTTTTGGGCCTTTCTCCTGCAGGAAGGCGTCTCTCCCCGTGGCTTCTCCCCGGAGAATCCCTTCGCCTCTCCCTCCTTGCCTCGCTGTAAGGGGATCACAGCTGCTGAGTAAATGTTAAGATAATAGTGTTATTACGGAGTAATTATACTGCAAGTTATTGAATTAAAAGTGATGAGACTGCCTGTAATGCTGAATGGGGGAGAGGAGGGAGAGGCTGGGTGGGAGACTGCAGACCAGGGAAGGTGGAGAATAGAGAAAACCTAATAAATTTTCTCTTGTCGAGAGCCCCTCGCTGCCGCTGGTACTGGGACTGAGAATGAATGAAAGGGAAGCTCAAAGAGCTAATAAATAAACCATTTCCCTGAGAATAGAGGGTATAATTAGAAACCGTGGCCCTGTGGTTTTGTGTCTGCCCTGGGGTGGAATCTGCTCAGCACTGTACTGTGGTGATAAAACAGGGAGACAATGCAGAGATGATGTCGCACAGTTGTTAACTTTTGAGGAAGGAGATGCTTTGTTCCTCTCTTTTTCTAGGAAAAAAAAATAAAATTTAAGCTTTATGTTGCAAAACTTCAATAACTGACTATACCCTGGAGCTTCTTCATCAGTAACTCTGGCTGATCTTGCATTTTTCTTTCTGTATATTTTCGGGGGGGGGAGTGTGGTTTTCACTGTAGTCCTTAGAAGACTTTACTCTTTTTTTTCATTTTTCTCCCCAAATGTGATTGTTTCTTTTTTTTTTTTTTTCTTTTTCTCCTGTGTCAGGCTGAGATTTACCTATGAATTGAACATCTCTCATTCTTACCCTGCTATAGCACTGGTGTTGCTGTGCTTTTAAGGATGGTTTGCTAATTGATGGTTCCCGTTCCTCTGAGTTTTTATTTTGTCCTTATTAGCTCAGCCTGTGTCTGCTCTGGAAGATCCCACCATCTCAGCTGTGGCATATTGGCCACAGGACCTCCCAGCTTGCAAGTATGAATGGCTAAAACTTAACCCAAAAAAAGGATAATAGCGTGTTAAACTCAGGTTTGCATTTGAGCTTCAGTCTCCTGCTTAGACCTCAGGGTTCCTCCGTGAGCTTGGACAAGCCGCTGCCGCCTCTAGTCCTTCCATTCTGCATCTTTGGGTTGGGGATAACGGGTGCAATGGCAGATGCGCAAAATGTCGTGGAGCTCTGCAATAAATGCAGCAGTAGGTGTGTGCCGGGGATGCATAGGTGGGAAGCTACAGGAGCATCAGTAGCCTTACAGTCACAAGGAGCAGAAGGAAAAGGGGATGTGTACCCTGCTCTCTGGGTGTGGACAGCCTTTAATAGCCATGGAATTTTCATAGTTGAAAATTTGCTGTCTCCTTCATCTCCTGACAGAGGATGTATCGGTGTCTGCCTGCGGCCTGTTGCTCTGCGGCCATCTGGGTGAGGGTCAGGGGTTGGTACCCTGCCCGTGCCCTGCTCTTGGCGCTGGAGCCCGACGTATCTGCAGAGCCACGGGCTGGCGGGAGCGGGGCTGCAGCAGGGCCAGGCAAGCTGCTCCTTTTGTTCATCATAATCAGTGGATCTTTAAAGAGAGGAGACAATAACTGGTAATGAAAGCCTGGGGGAGGAGGGAGGAGAGTGCATTTTGCTGCTGTTCAGCTCAGAGTATCTTGGGTGGCTTTGGCTGAAAAGGGGGATGATGCACTCCTGTCTAAATAGGAAGGGTCCCCCCACGCGGGTGTTTGTGGAGCTTAAGTAATTATTTCTGAAAAGCGCTTTGGTAGGTGCTAGAGAAATGTGGAGTGTTTACCTTACTTTACAATTTGAAAAGCCATAATAAAATACACAACAGGAGTATTAACAATGAAACTATTTCGAGGATTATTAAGCTATTATAAAAGAATGGAATAAAATCTGCCTGGCATTATGTTCTATGCCACTAGATATTTAAATTAATGCCTTTCCTATAGCAGATCCTTCAGAAATCTCAAGGCACTTAAACATCTTCAGTGAATTAGATACTTGGTTTTGTTAAGTAGCTCTTCAGCGTTCTCTATTCATGTAGCACAGGGGGGAAACTGAGGCAGAACGATTTGGCCAAGACATTCGCTGCTGGAAGAGCTAAGCGGGGATCTGATTAACTTGGGTTTCTGTGACCCTTTGGCATGACATATGGTGGAAAATGTCCTTTTCTAGCGGTGCTTCCCACTGCTTGGGGATGCCAGACTATATTTCTTTCCTCTTCCTCATCTTGTCCTGCCGTCGTAGAGCAGAGCCATGTTGTGGGCCCCAAGAAAATCCTTATGGCTTTGCCTTTTGCCTAATTAATGCCATTGCAGTATTTACAGCGCTGCCTGTGCCCATCTCAGGGAAGCCCATAAACCCTGATATAATGTTATTTATTTGTAAAAGGCAATTTGTACAGATCTGTCTGGGGGCTGCTGTCACCACATCCACGGGATTTATTTCCTATTTATTTACGGTTTGTGCCCATGTATATGCGGTGGTTCTTTCCCATCATAATCCGAAACTTGATTGTTCTTTAGACTTTGCTGTCACTTGCAGTGTCAGCTGCGTGGGTCCCAGGGTTGCCTCTCACACAGTTTGATCCCCCCCAGAGGATGGAGAGGAAGATCTGTAGGCATTACATGAACCTTGGCCTTGAAATTTGCTTCAGGAGGAGAGAGGAGGGCATGGAGCTTCTGGTGCAGTTATACTGTGAGTGAGCTTCCCTGAAAAAAAACCCGCCCTTTTTCTTTCTTGCTTTCCTTGGTTTGGCTGCTGGGGGATTTGTCCCTGTATCTTTTTATTTTCTGCAGTCCCAAACAAACGTTTTTTCTTCCCCTTTTCAGACTTCTGTTGGAAGTGAAGAAACTTAGCTGAGCAAAGGATGGGAGATAGCACCTCTAGGGCAACCTGGGTCCTTTAGATCAGACAGCAGATGCTTTTTTCCTGCATTTACCCCTGCCCAGAGCTGCCTGTGCTGCAGAGTAGATAGAATTAAGGGCTGCTTGCTTCCAGGATGGTGGTATCGACCAAGCGTTGCTTAGAACAGGGGCATGTGTGCTACAGCAGCTCTTTTGCAAGCGGTTTGGAGCTGCATCTGGCTGGGCTGGGGGAGGCTGCAGCTGCCAGGCCACTGGTAGCGGGAGGAAGCCGTTAACGTGGAGCAGCCACCCCCACCAGCACCACCACAAAGATTGCGTGTAAAATTCTTGGCTTTAGATTTGGGTTAATAAAATGAAGGATTTCCTGGCTTTGATGCATGAATTGTTTGGTTCAGGGATGGATGACTGATTTTTAAGGGATGATTTGTTCCTGGTCACTGCAATCCATTTGTGGTGGGGTCTGGGGACTCTTCTTGCTTTACCTGTTCTTAAAAGCACAGAGTGTAGTAGGGCAATACATGGAAATACTCGTTTAAAAATAAGGATGCAGCATCCAGGAAAGGGCTCCGATGCTTTAAAGGTCTTCAACTGCCAAAGTTTGGTGGATGCATAAGATTGCTCCTTGCTTACACTCATAATGATCCCACCCAAGAGAAAGGCTCAGCTCTCCTCCATGCTGGATATCCTTGATGGAAGACAACCTCTGCCTTGAAGGGAAGCAGCCACTGCAGATCTGCGACTGAGCTGGGAATAGCTCCCAGATCTCAAGCATCAATGTGCAGTCCCTCATCGAGCAAACCTTGGAATAGATCCTGGCACAACCACGGTCCTGGGCGGACATCTGAAGCAGTTGTTGTGGTAGCTGCTGCTGCAGGGGTGCTTTCTTCAAGAAACAGTTCAGAAAAGGGACTTGAACTGGTGGAGTCATTCCGTACATGGAGGAACACGCTGTAGATATTCTGAAAAAACCGAAATCAAATAGGAGAGCAGGTAGTAGAGCTCTTTGAAAATTGTTCAAAGGGACCTTGTCAATGTGAAACTCCTATTTATGTTTTTTCTTCCTCCTCCTTTCTTTTGTTGATACAATCTTGGAAGTGGGAGGATTTACAAAAATGCATGTGTTTTTAAGCCGCTCCTTCAGACACCTTTTTTCCTTCGTAAATATTGTGTAAGAGGCCAAAATGAAAACCACAGAAAACAAACATGGAAAAGTCCTCATCAGACCCTTCCTCTAATCACTTCAGAACCTGAAAATCAGATTTGTTGTTGGATGTGTCGTAAATGTACCCCCACAGCTTTGCAGATGCACCGTAAAACCCATCACTGGGACCCTCCTTTAAGCCAGACCAGTGACTCCTTGAAAGGTCTGGTCTGCCGGAGAAGGGATGCTCAGCACCGCCGGGGCTGTCAAGGGAGGTGCCTCTAGACTCCTCAGCCCGACAAGGCTCCTGCCTCCGGGAGCTTTGGTCCTTCTTCTGGTGGACCCATCCAGTCTCTGACTGGGAAGAATTACTTTGGTGTCTTCAAGGGCGTCTAAAGTAACCGTGAAGTTGATGGAAGAGGAGCAGCCTTCAGCCTCCCCTGTGCTGGAGGGACTTTCAAACCTCTGCTCCCCATGTTGGACCTCATCAGGGCATCTCCAAGGATGGCAATGAGGAGTGCTCCAGTGGAGAGAGGGCTGCCAGCACTTCAAGCAATAAAAGTGAGGTTTCGGAAGGTTTTCTGCCGCTGATTTCAGTGCTAGGGTGGCATGAGTGACATACAGACCTGGCCCACAAAGCCAAAGGGAATTGAGGAAATGATGTGTTTACTAAAGTTAGCACCGAAGGCTCTGTGGATGCTGCTTTTTTTTCTCCTTCAGGTGGGTAACTGGCTACTTGGAGGCTCAGGAGAAGGTTCCATCAGAGCAGACTTACAATTTCACACGAATTAAGAAGGGAAAGCAAAACTTGTGGGGTCCCTTGGCTTTTCACTCACCACCTAGCTCATGGGAACTCTATATGTACTTTGGCTTCTGGGTGATGCTCTAACAAGCTCACGTTAAAACCATGCCAGCCCAGAGTTTGCGAGAAACAGTTTCTTAAATCACAGTAAGTGTGTTTATTGTGGATTTGCATTGGTTTGGCTGAACCGTTTGCAAAGGTGTATGTGAACAGGGGAGAGGTGATGGCAGAGCTTTCCTCCCTGGCCAGGGCCATGTGGCTTCGTGCTGGCGGGGTAGTCTGTGTGGCACACGCAGGCAGAGAACAAGAGCAGGTGATGAAGGGTGTAATTACAGGGAAGGATGTGGAAACCTGTGCGCTCAAAGGCAAGATGATTTGCCCAAGGACATGGGGTGATGGAGCTGGGGTTGGAGCTCAGCAGCTCCGTTTCGTGTGCTGGAGCACTGTGTCCAGGCTGGTGCTTCTGCTGGGAAGTGGTTTTGGGGTAGATTGCCAATACCTTTACCTTGATTTTTCTGGCTGTCAAAAAAACCATAAAGGCCTGGAGGACTTGAGTTCAGATGACTGGTCTGAATGTCTCTCCCTGGAAGCTATGGAAAGCAGTACTTGCAGTCCTGTTTGAACTTGTTAGTCGACAAGTTAAAAGGTTGTTTTGACCCTTCAGGATATTTAAAAAAAATAATATTTCTTTCACCTTCCTTCTCCCAGTTTTATAAGAGGACTGAGCCAAGAGCTTTGTATTCAGCAGTAGGAGTGTAATTACAGCAAGTCCAGGCCAGCGATTCTCCCCCAGGGCTGTTTCATACTTGGTTTTCAATTCTTTTTTTTTCTTTTTTTTTTTTTCCCCTCCTCCCGCTCTATGTTATTGCTCTTATTCCTCCGCCTCCCTACGCACGTGCGATGCCGCAGCAGCTGCGGGACCCCACTCCTTCCCCCCGAGCCCTGGTGAGAGCGGTCCGGTTTTGCTGGGGGATGCAGCCCTTGCCCACAGGATGCAGATGAAGCAAACTGGAGCTGGAAAGGAGCAGCAGCCAGCGGGGTCCGTGGCCAACCGACCCTGAGCCATTGCAGCAGAACGGCTGGACAGGACCCAGCGCAGCTGCTCTGGCCCGGGGAGCTGAGCCCAGCTTTCAGCCCGCCTGTCTGTGCAGACTGGAGCTGGGCAGGACCAGGGGGCAGATGGAGGGCTGCCCGCCTGGGAAGCGGCTCCCAGCTCCCCCTTCCACAGCGGGGTGGGCACGCGGGGTGTGTGCCGCCGGCGGGGCTTTGCAAACTCTTGCTTTGCTTGTTTGTGCTGTGTTTTGTGAGCAGAGGTTTGGTTTTTTGGTTGCCTCTCGCCTCTTGGAAGGTGCGTAACTGCTGCGGAGGCTGCGTGTCCTCGGCAGCTCTCGGCCTGTGAGTCTGTGGCATCTCAGGCTCTGCTGTAGGAGCACGAGGGCAGGGGAGGCTCAGGGAGCAGCCACTCTCATGGCGTGTCCTTGTGTTCCTGCTCTGAGCTGGCTTGGGTCTGGTTGTGCAACTGCTGGGCATCTTGTGCCCTGCTGCGATGCTGCTTGCTTTTTTGGGTGTGGAAACAAGCACTGACCATTTTCACGGGGGAGGGAGCAAGTGTGATCAGCTCAGTCTCCTTCCCTGCTGCTGCTGGTGGCATCTGAGATGGCTACAGAAGCTGGGGGGTAGATGCATGGCTCTGCCACATCCCTGCTGTGTGACCTTGGTCATGCTCAGCTGCATATAGGATGTGAAATCATCATTCCATAGAGGAGAGCGTGGCACGCACCCTGCCCTTCACCTGTGGCACCCTGGCCCCTGAACTGCCCTGTGCCTCTGACCCTGGCTGCCTCTGGCACATGCCTGTACAGCACTTCCCTGGGGTGCACGGGCACTTTGTGGTCACACATCCTCTGTTGGAGGGGGTTTCTTGGGGGGGCTGATTGCCATTAACCCGCCTGAGCATGTTTTCAACCAGAATGAGCATGTGAGCCGGAGCATGGAGAGCATGGACATTTGCTGTTGTCCATGGAAAAGCCGGTGTCTTTAGGGTCTGATATTCTCCTGTGCACATGTGCCTTTGCATCTCAGCTGGAAGGCTGGATTTATCCTGGAATAAACTGGATGCAACCCCAGATTTTTTTTCTGCTGGTAGAGCAATGATCATTGAAGTCCCCTCGATTCTCAATTAGTCTGTCCACCCAAGGCTTTAAAGTTGGTTAGATAAACCACATTAGAAGTTAAATCTGAATTAACCTTTCCTTGCATAGGCGACCCCTTGGAGCCCCGACTACAGCAAAGCAGGACTGGGTGCAGAGCAACGGGTTCCTGTTGGGGCACCCCCTTTCTGGGGCTAAAGTGGGTGCTTTTGGGTGCATTCCTCTTGCAGGACACCCATCACAGCACTGCTGCTCCTCTTTCCATGGCTCAGCCCTGCCATGAGCTGACCCTTGGCACAGGGCTGCCATGCCAGGGTATTTTTAGAGAAGATAAGAGTGATGGCAGGAGGGAGGGCTCCATTCCAGGGAGCTCCAACTCTTTAATTATGTTTTTGGTCTAGAAAATTATATGGTTCCTAGAGCGTAAATAGAGAATACATGGAAGGTAATTGCACCTTCGGGTGCAGATTAGCTGGTAGCAGAGAGAGGCTGTGTAGAGGCTGGGATCAGAGGGAAGAGCTGGGTGGAGGGAGAAGGAGAAACCAGCTCCTCGGGGCTGCCAGGCATTGCCCTGCTGCGGGGCAGCTGCACCCTGCCTTGCCCGGGGCTCCTTGCACCCTCTTCCTCTACACAGTGCTTATGGGGGACCCCACAGCAAGTGGTTGGGGGGCCCCCAGCCCCCTAAGGGTGAGGACTAGTCCTGTGAGCCACCTCATTGCCATTAGTCCCTGCGTTTTGGGGGCGGTTTACTTCAAACCTGCCTCGGGGGATACCACGTTGGGACCTCGCTGGGCACCAAGGCTGGTCCAGGTTTACTGGAGATGATGGAAATCTGCCCTCTGCCTCTTGCTGCCTTATGCCCTGACCTGCATTTGGCTCCATAGGACGGAAATAAATTTAAAATGTATTTTCATGCTTGCGCCTTCCACCCTGCTCAGGAGTGGGGTACACGCAAGGAGAGCCTCAGTTTTCTCTGCATTTTCTTTTTCTTCAGAGGAGCCGTGATTTCAGATGTGTAATCCAGAAGTGCGTGGGTGTGGGGTTTGGGGCTCAGCGTGCATCCCTTGCTGCTGTGTGCTGCCAAAAAAGATGCTCTCATTCTGCAGCAGAAAGGGAGAAACCAGGAACTTTTTCTTTTAAGTGCCTTTTTTTATTATGGACAAGCTTAATTTTTGGTGCGTCCTTTTAAAGAAAGCATTAAATGAAAAAAAAACGCCCAAAGTTCTGCGTTGGCAGCAGTGATTTTCTGCGTGGTTCCCTCTCCCTTCCCTCCTTCCATGAAGTGCGAGCAATTTGGATGGAGGATCCTGCAAACAAAGAGAAGGGTGTGAGCTGGGGCTGGCTGCACGCACCCAGGAGGACGGTGAAGGGCAGTGCTTTGAATCTGCCGGGTGCTGCTGAGCGTGACTGGTCTTGTAGAGCCAAGTGCCTGCAGCAGCGAGGAGCCAAAACCTTCATTAGGTGCAGGAACGTGGGGTAACTGTCCCTGTGTTTGCATGGGTCCTTGCTAATAGAGACTCCAGGTGGGACCTCATTGTCCAGGCACCTCCCAGTCCATCCCTGGAGTCCTGATCTTGGGATCTAGAGCCTGTATTCTGCCTGAGTCCAGCAAACTCGTTGCTTGAGAGGAAAATCAAATGTTTTGGTGATGGGAGGAAGCCTGGCTGCTGGAGCCGGGAGATAGGAAAGGGACTCTGGAGAAAACAACTGGGATTGGATAAGGAAATTTGGGCCTCTACCTCAAATCTGTCTCCAGCTGCTGTTTGTGAAGCTGTTTTGCAGAACCTTCCCCCAGCCTCCCTGCTTCGGTTTAACCCTCCACCTGGCCAAGTGCTGGGGATGTGGGATTTCCCCCACCGCCACCTTCTTCCTCCCAGTTCTCAGCATAAACACATGGAGCAAAGCCGCCAGCTCTGTTTATTGAACACAAATAGAAGATAAAATAGTGGAAAACTAATTTTTTCATGCTCATTGGTGGGAAAGATTAAAATTATGCAAATCCTCGGCAGCGAGCTTGGTGCAGAGATAAGGGGATGTTCAAGTCAGCTGGCTGCCTGCTAATTCACTCATTGAAAAAGAAATGAGCAGGAAAGCTGTGATCAGCGTCACCAGCCCCTCGTGGCGCTCACGGGGCTGGGATTTCTTTGCTGTGCTGGGAGGAAGCTGAACAAAGGAAACCTTTTTTTTGGAGGCATGCAGGATCTGTGCTGAGATGCTCACCCCAAAATCATGTGTCTACCGAGTGCCGGCCACGATTGCTGCCTGATGAGCTCTGGGATGCAGCACCTAGACCTTGTCCAAGGTGTTTTCTGCCAGCCTCCAGCCAGTTTGCAATGACCTGAAAACCCCTGGATGCATTGGGTTTTCTTTCCCATAGCTTGAGGATTCCAGGGGTGAATGAGGTGAAATCTGCCATCTGGATTGCTCCGTTAGATCCGTCCCATAAGCAGAGCAAGGCTGGGAGTTGAGTGGGAAAGCGCTGAAAATGAGTGATGCTGGTGCTTGGTGCTTTCTACTGCAGTGGTGTGGCTCTTGGGGGGCTGCAAGGGGCAAAGTGGGGCTTTGCAGGAGGTTCACTAACCCAATACGAAGGGTTGTGCGAGGCAGAGGAAGGGCAGGTCCCTGCCACGTACTGGATATGCACTTTATTCCACGATCCCAGTGCTGCGTCGATGAGATGGTACCCATGTCTCCCCAGGAGACACCCGCTTCGTAGCGGAAAGCTAGTCTTGAAATTCCTTGTATAGGCACATTAATTAGTTTTTGCAGACCAGCAGTGCTGTGGGGGTTTTCCCGGGATGAAAGGCTTGTGTGTGTCCATCCATGAAGGATCGGGGTATGTGCAGATGTGTTTGTGGTCAGGAAAAAGCGAGTGTGAAGCGGCATCCCATCAGCCCCCTGACTCCGGGTCTCTGACTCAGCCCAGTGCTTTGGCTGAAGGAGAGATTTAACCCCTTTAAACCAAACTGAGCCTGTAGTGCCAGAGAGCGTTAGCTGGGTGCTTCTCCCCTCCCAGAGAGAAATTAGGGCAAATAGTGAGTCTTCTGCTTGTTGTGCTGCACACTATGTCCAGCACCGGCTCCTTGGCTGTCCAGACCGTGCATTTACTTCTTGAAATAATTCCTCAAGATGATGCCGGTGAGCGACACCCGGCCTGGGGGGGACTGGTACCCCCTGGAATCCAGAACCCTGAGAAGCAGCTCAAACTGCCAACTGTGCAAAGGCACCCATAAAATGATGACGGCTGCTCGTCGTGCTGGTAGAGGGACCTGGTGCCAGCGCGTGTTTTTGGAAGGGTTTGTCTGACTTCCTGTCAAATCAATATTTATTCACAAATCTATTTGTTTGCTTTTGTCACTGAAAACTCTTGTGGGCTTTTTTTGTGTATGTGTGTGTGTTGTTTTGTTCCCCTTGTGTATTTTTGGCTGCGCAGTGCTGGCGAGAGGGAGCTGCTACAGCTTTTGCTGGCTCCAGTCGTTTCAGCTGCTTCTCCTAACTCATGGTTTTGAGCCTCTTTTATGAGGAGGGACTTGGCTGGCAGCTCTCCTCCGGCTGGGCACGTCTTTCTCCCCGCACCCTTGGGCCAGAGGTGACAATGCTGCTGGGATTGGAAGGGGTTGACCTTAGCCAACGTGGATGGCATTTTTCCATGACTGCATTATGGATCACGGTGGATGAGGGGTGGAAGAGATCAGCTGTCCTCTGAGGTGCAGGGACGGTATCGGTGCTGGCTCTGGGACCTCTGTGTTTGGTTTCCTTCATCTGCATAGCTGTAGCCAAAGCCATTGCTAGTTTATGGAGTCATAGAATCATTTAGGTTGGAAAAGACCTTTAAGATCATTGAGTCTGACCATTAACCCAGCGCTGCCAAGTCCGTCACTAAACCACATCCCCAAGTGCTGCATCTACACAGCTTTTAAACACCTCCAGGGATGGTGACTCCACCACCTCCCTGGGCAGCCTGTCCCAGTGCTTGACAACCCTTTTGGGGAAAAAATTTTCCTAACATCCCATCTAAACCTCCCCTGGTGCAACTTGAGGCTGTTTCCTCTTGTCCTGTCACTTGTTACCTGGGAGAAGAGACGGACCCCACCTGCCTTCAGCGTCCTGTCAGGCAGCTGTAGAGAGCAAGAAGGTCCCCCCAAACCTCCTATTCTCCAGGCTGAGCACCCCCAGTGTCCTCAGACCCAACCCAGGATATGAGGTGCAGCCTCACCAGCGCTGAGTACAGGGGGAGGGCTCGATGGGAGCACTCTCTGGGTCCTGCGGGGCGTGGGACACCCCTTGCATCCACGCGAGCCCATCGGTTGCAGGAGCTGCCTGGGTGGCAGCATGCTGTGCTGGAACCCCTGCGCCACCTCTCCCTGCCTGCCCTGGCAGCCTGCCTGGGACCGGGGGAGGGGGGGGCGGCGCTGTGTGCACCAGCATTTCCCTCCAGGATTGCAATCGTATTCAAGTTTCGCCATCACCACTAACCTTCCCGTTCATTTATTTTTCCATTTTATTGCAAGTGAAACAAATAATGGCTTTAGCTTCGCCCTCCCTCCCACCGCTCTCCCCCTTCTCTCTGCCTCCATCCCCTGACTCATTCCCAACCCCATGAGCCCATCCTGCTGGTGTTTGTTTTCCTCTCTACCCATGCTCTAGCTTTCTTTCTGGTTTATTTGCGCTGCTGTAGTGCTTAGCGTATGGATGGGGACCGTGGATGTAGCACCTCTCTTTTGCTTCCAGCTGGCGTGGGTCCAGCTGTTTGCAGAGCTCTTTACACCTGCTAAAAGCTTGTGTCTGATGAAGATGGTGCTGTGATGAAGGCACAGCCCCAGGGCTGGGGGTTGGAGCTGCAGGTGGAATAAAAAAGGGGGTTTTTAGCAGCTGGTTGAGGACCTGCAGTGTTCCAAGAGCCCCTTGGGTGTGGGGTGAGCGTTGCCTCCTCTTGGGGTTGTCTGCAGAGCCTGGTAGCTGGAATATTATTTATCTCCCCCTAGCCAAATCATGCAAAGCTAAATTGAGCTGTGGCAGGCAAAAGTGTGAAGCGTATTATTAGGAACAGGGAGCTCTTGTTCCACAGCTGCTGCTGCTTGCTGCCGTTGGTAATTAATGTTTGAGGAATTGCAGATCTTCATTAGGAGAACAATTAGATTAACGAGAGAACCCGAGCAGAGGCTGTAGTGGGAAAGGATTGGGGGGAGGCTTTAAAAACAAAATAAAATCCCGCCCTGGCACCCTGCCTTGCTGCTCCAGGGACATGCTGATGCTCCTGGAGGTGTGCCGGGGGGAGACGGGTCCCTTCTGCCCGAGCAGTGACAGGCGGTAACCGGCTTGCGGCTTGCGTGGAGGGGGGCGTGCACGGGGGGATCATTAGGGAGAGGAAAGAAGCAATCTACGATCGTCATAAATATTTAAGGCAGGCAGCCCAGCACCCATTGTTCGGCTGCAGCACTGGGTTATTAGCAAAGGGAACACTGGGTGAGAGCTGCTCAGGGCTTAGCAAGGTCCTGGGTGTGCATCGTTAAAAGCTTTAATTGGTGGCCTTGTTGCTGGAATCACTGACCCCTCCCAGGCAACAGCCATGCTGGCCACAAGGTATCACCTTCAGGGTCTGGGCTTTAATTCAGGCCAATGAACAGGCCTGAAGTTGAGGGGTTCTGGATGCTTCTTGACATTATTTTTTTTTTTCAGTAAGAGGTGTTTGGGGTTCCCCCCCCCCTTCTTTTCCTCCCCATGGGCTGCCCCCCTGCTGGGTCCATCCCTGCACCTGCAGTGGGTTTGCCCTCACACTGCGTGGCCAGACTAAGGGGCTGCACAACTGGCTGATGAGCAGGATGCAGCAGGAATTTGCTCAGAATAAATGAACCGTTTAGAGAGGCTGTAAAATCATAGAAAGTAACGACAGAAGGGAGGTTGGAAGGTCAATTAGTCCCTTTCGCTGGCCCAAGGCAGCGTCGTGCTTTTGGAAGTCGTTTGAGGTAGATGCATGCCTGGCCTTCGTAAAAACCTGCGGTGATGCTGTTCCCATCCCTGGGATGTGCTCCCCGTCTGCCTGTGCTGCCTGGCTGGGGTCCCACTGCCAGCTCAGTCCCACGCGGCCTCTCCTGTGGGACACCAGTGATGCCCTCCCCTTGGGAAATGCTCCCCATCGGTCCTCCGGACTGGCCACACTATCCCCTGCATCTGGTGAAAGGGATGGGATGGGGGATTCTCATCTCCTCTTGTTTTAAAAAACTGAAGCACAAGAAACTGTTTTCCAGCAAGGTGGAACCCCTGAGCAGGGCAGGCAGGAACGAACTGGTGGAGGCTGTGGGTCAGCCCCCAAAAGCAGAGAGTGTGGGGGCTCGGGGGGTTATAAAGCCCGAGTGTGTTGCAGAGGGGGCTCAGCTCTGTCTCACCCATCTCCCCTTGTACGGGGAGAAAGCAGAAAGTTTTGCCTTTCAGGGGCCGGCAGATTTCTCCCTTCAGTAATTGATGAGGAAAAAGAAGTTGCATTTCCCAGTGACTCCAGATGGTGCAGTGAGAATAAAAGCATTTTCTGCAATATGGTGGCTTCTGTGCGTCCGAAGGAGAGATTTGTTGTTGGACCCGTTCCTATTTGGCTCAGTGCCTCTGAAGACGGACAAGTCCTTACCGAGTGCTCATGCTGGCTGGGTGGGCAGAGGGGTCGTGGGCTCTGGAAAGCTTCCTGCATCTGCACTCATCAGGAGTGAAAGAATCTGCTTTTATCAGGCAGTGCTCTTCCTTGCCCTGCTTGAAAATGGAGGACAAAAAGCATCCTTCTCCCTGGCCAGGCTTAGCTCGTTGCACACTGATGGTCTTCACCTGCGAGTAAATATTATTGCATGTTTAATTCATTGCCCACTTGTCACGGGGGCTGTGTGTGCCCGTGCATATGTGCTGTTTGGCATTACAAAAACATTGCTGTGAATACTCTGCCAGCCTACTCAGAAGAATCTCTTTTTCCTGATCTTTGTCATGATTGACTGGTAACAAAGACCACCTAGATGATCTCACCAGCTTGTCAAAAAAACCCTTATGCTGGTTTAAAGTAAAATACAAAGCGATGTGCCTACTGGGTCGAGTCTTTTTGAATCCTGGGTAATGGGTAGGTTCTCCCAGGGTCCTTTTGCAAGCTCCTTTCCTACAGCCTGCTGTAGGAGGGATATTATCAATCTCTGAATGCTTATAAATGTTTTAAGCTGCCTCTGATGCATTGCTGGCACGGACTGGCTGTGTATGGGTTGCTTTATCGTAACCAATGAAATGCAGCTACTCTGGGGTGGGATGTCAGCAGGACCATGCTGCTACAGCTGCTCAGAGCAGAAAGGGAGGAAAATCATATTTAATAGAAGTAAGCCAGCCTGGCAAGATGAGGCTGTCAGGCAGGAGCTGGAATATCGTGAGGGTGATGTTACTCCCAGTTTCTGCTTATTTAGCAGCCTATTAATTTTGCATCTCATATGGAGGATGAAAATTGCAGCACAGCCCTGCCTGGCTGAGCTGCTAGGCTGAGAAGCATTCCTGGCTTGCACCACTCGGGCGCTGCTGCACGCTGGTGTGTTTTGTGGGGCTTCATTCAATGCGTTAAGGTAACTCATGGAGGCGCCCGCTCGAGCTGGGGCACTCTGCAGGGATGTGACAAGGGCCAGAGGCTTCACTAGATAGACAGGCCAGAATTAAATGAGAGGGAAAGCAAGCATGGAGCATGGATGCAGCTTCCTAGCCCTGTTGCTGACCTTGAGTAGTGCAGCCTAAGACCCTGTCCAGGCTGCTCTGGTGTCTGCTGGTTTGCAGGGCTCCACCAGCCCAAACAGTGACCTACCATCCTCCCAGCTTAGCTCTTAAATTCAGATGAGATCATGGCAGCAAGTGATGGATGGGTTTTTTTCTTTCTCTCCTCCTTTCTTAATCTCCCCTGGCTGGTGGGTCTGAGACACAGGATTCCTGCCAGAGCAAGGGAAGGGATTTGCTCATCTTCTGTCTTGCAAGCTCAAAACCAAATCCTCTTTATGGAGTTTAACCCCTCTGTTGGCTGGCAGGGCTGGAGCACCTGACAAGGAAATGGTTGGGGGAGAGATGCTGAAGGAACAGGCAGGTTGAACTAGAGAGATCGGGGAGGTCCAGGAGCGATGTCTCAGTGCCCAGGGGGTGCACTCTGCCTTTGTGTTGGTCTTGATTGCAGC
Organism: Falco cherrug; assembly: GCF_023634085.1. NCBI lineage: Eukaryota > Metazoa > Chordata > Aves > Falconiformes > Falconidae > Falco > Falco cherrug. The sequence goes on along the minus strand of NC_073700.1, from coordinate 49,655,445 downwards.
ATGCTTGATCCTGGGGTGGAAAAAACACACATGGAGGTGCTGATGGGTCTGTGGCTGTGGGAGCCATGTTGCCCTGTGTGCTGGCCAGTGGTGGGTCCTCATGGCAGGGTGGAGCATCCCTGGTGTGCCGAGGTTGGGTAAATGTCCTCCCGTGCAGTACTTCTGAGCAGGCTGCTGCAAAACCCAGGGAAGATAGCACTTACTAATAACCTTGATTGGCTTTACTTGCTGGTCACTAATCAGCAAGATGCAAGCTGTGGCGGCGAGGCCAGCTCTGTGGTGTGGACAAAGAAAGACAAGAATCTTTATCCTTCTTACTGCGGCTCAGGATCCCCGTCCTCGCTTGCTGGGGGATTTGCTGGTACAGTGGTGCTGTGCAGAGCAGCAAGACTCACCCTTCTGTTCCCACTGCTGCTTCTAACCCTCCCTAACTGAAGCACAATTTTACCTTTTTCATGGGGTATGAGGTAACAAAACAGATCATCAACTGCACTGATGCCGCAATGATTTTCATTTACCACCACATGGTAATTGGGCTAAACTTTACATATTTGCTTCACTACTTTTATTTCCTCTCATTTGTTTTTTGCTGATAAGTGGAGTGTGTGCAGGCAGCTCCATCCTTGCACAGGGACTGCGCACTCCCGTCTCGTCTCCCAGCCTGGCTACCCAGGGACGTGCAGACAAGAGTGGCCATGTCACATCCAGGCCATAGAAGGAAATAGATTTCTTTCCTTTTTTTGTTTCCCAAGGCTTTTGGCTTGTCTCTGTGTGGGCTTGAGCTGTTCCAGCCTCTGGAGTTTAATTGCCTTTTCCAGAATGGGAAAGCCAGAGCAGTCGTTATGCATGTCTTGGCCATGGGCAACCCTACAAATGATAAGCAGGGGGTCAAGTTTTCCTCTTAGTGTAAATCCAGACCAACTTGGTATTACTCAGCAGGAGCCCCTCTGGATTCAGTGGGGTGTGAGGGAGCAGGGTCCTTGCCTGGGTCTGTAGTGATGGGTTGAAATTCTCCAGGGTGTTGTGTTTGGAGAGAGTTTGGGGGTTTGGTTTTGGCCTGAGGGGTGTGTATGTGTGATTTGGGGATCTTTTGGGTTATTTCTATTTATTGTAGCTCATATTATTGGGGATTGTGTCTACCTGGGGAAAAAAAAGGAGTCATGCAAAATCCGGACAAAGCTGGTGGTAGCATTCCCCTCCCTGGGGTGATGCTGGTGGTAGAGGGGTGCCTGCGCCAGGGGGGTGAGCTCCTGTGGGAGCACCAGGAGGGTCTTGCTGCCACCGTCCCATGGGGCCCAGCAAGCTGCCTGGGTGCTCGGTATTGTGTTCAATGGAGAGCTCTGAGAAGCCCGAGCGCTGATGGAGGCAATTGATCAGCAATTGCCTGTAATGAGAAGGTTGTTCTTGCAAGAGGACTGGTGGCATCCTACACTGATCCAGCACTCTAAGCTGGAACTGATGAAGTACGCCCATCTTCCTAATTAACTTATTTTCTTTAATATTTTTTTCTGTCTTCTGCATGGGCTGATGAAGGCTGGCGTAGGATGCTTTACTTGGACACAAACTCATAGCAGCAATGGGTGGGCAGGCTGTGTCGCTCAGCTGCAGTCCTGCCCCAGAGTGATGCGCTCTGTGGGAACTGGCCTCCCGTGCTCCTGGCCTGGCTGCTGGGGCTGGGAACCCACCACTTGTCCTCAGGGGAAGGTTTGCATGAGACTTTTTGGTAACAACCACCTATTTTCTGAAGAAAGCAGGTTAAATTGCCCTCAGAGGGCAGCAGAAAGCTGTAGGAGCTGGAGGAAGGCCAGGCAGGTTTCTGTCAGCAGCTGAGCTGCCGTCAGTGAGGAGCAGCGTTGTCAGCCCCAGGAACAAGGTTTGACCCCTCCTGCTTGCACAGGGTTTTGGGGGTGAGGGGAGGGGGCCATCTCCGCCTCCTGCTGCTGACAGCAAAAGGAGCCCCTGTGCAGGCCTGGCAGAGGGTTTAGAGAGTGGAGAAGGCTGCAAGATGCAGCAGCATCCAAGTTGCCATGTGAAGGGAGCAGTAAGCCAAAGCTGGAGGGATTAGCCTGTTTGGAGGGACAGATGCCATTTGGATGGACTCTTCCCAGTACAGGTCATCTTCATGCCATGCTGAGAGTCAGGAAAGCACTGTTTCCTCATTGTTCAGTGTTTTTCTCATATGTTCTTAGTTTGACACACACAGATGTGAGTCCAGGAAGTCTTTCCCGGGAAGGTGGAGCGCTGATCTGATCCTTCATTTGATCTGGGATGGAAAAATGCTTTTTCTTAGCTTGGACTCCAGACATGAGAAAGACTGTTGTGGTTTTGCTGGCAGTGGGCTGTTGTTTGGTTGGGCTCTTTGTTGAGGTTTTTTTCTGGTTTTTTCCTTTTTTTTCTTTTGCTTTGTTTGAGTGCTGCTTGATATCTCTGATTTGGAAAAGGTCCAGTGATGATTATGGCTGCGTTGCCCGGGTCAGAGAAAGGATGGCTGTGATGGGGAGAGGTGTTAGTGCTCTTGCCAGTGCAAAAATTTCAGTGAAGACTTGCGCTACACGACACAGACTGGCAGATTGCTAACAACCAACATGAGTGTAAATGATGTCAAGTCTCTTGCAAGAGATGGTGTGTGTATATATGAAGGAACTGCAGCCTGGGGCGCTTGCTGTAGGTCAGAGTGGGCGTATATTCCTTTTCTTCAGACTTGTTCAGGAATCCCTACCTGCTGCAAACATTTGGGCCAAATTAAAAAAAGATTTTTGGTATTTTTTTTAAATCATGTATAATCTTAGTTGGCAGTGTGCCTAGTGTCCCAAAGGCCAGTGTGGTTTGGTGCTGGTGCATGCTCCTTTGCTGCCTGGCGTTTCCCCACCAGTCTTGAGCAGGTTGCAATAACCCAGCATCACCCATCTGCTGGGCTCCCAGGCTTGGGATGCACATGCTTTGGGAGGGGAGGATGTTGGTGATTTTCTCCTTGGCATTATTTTATTGCAGAAGATCGTGTTTATTCCCCTTGTGGAGGCTGGCTGGTGTGCTGTGCTGAGGATGCTGTGAGCTGAGACTGACGGACGATTATTTACCCAGTGCTGTTGGTGTGCACATGGCAAGCGCAGAGATGAGATGCAGTCTGTGCCCCAAGGAACTCCCAGTCTGTCAGGCAGCTAAGCTGGGGCTAATGATGAATGACTTCCTAAATAAATAAATAAAGCTCGAAGACCTGAAAAAAGAAATGTGAAGTATTACCCTGAACCACAAGGAAATGTAGTTGTCGATGATCACTGATGCTGTCTGGTGCTTGGCAGAGATCTGCGATGGTTTGTTGGTAAATTCTGAAGGATAGTGTATGTTTGCGTGCAGGGGAAGGGGATGGGGCAGAGGGGAGCCTGGGTGGGTTTCTTCCCTGCCTTGTGCCTTTGTGCATCCCAGCTCCTGCCCTGCATGCACAGAGGCAGAGGAGAAGCTATGTCTTTAGCTCAGCTCTGTGCTGGGCCCAGAAGGATGCTCCTGGGGTTTCTGGTTGCTCTGGCATTGCCTCCCTCTCACTGGTGATGCCATGGTGCTGCCACTAGCACAGGCTTTTTGCTCTGCCTTCACTGCAGCAGGGGTGGTCCTTCAGGGGTGCTCCCTGGGCTGCAGCCACAGCACCTCACAGTATGGTTGGGCTTGGGCTTAATAGGGGTGCATGCTGGCCATGGGAGTTGTGCTTCCTCCTCCTCATCATCATCATCATCCCCTCACTGCTGGTTGCCTCTGGCTATGGCAGTGTCCCCTCTGCCCCTGTCTGTGCTGCACCACACCTGCGGAACGCTTCCTGGCCGCCACAGATGCATCACCGCTTGTCAGAGCTGTCACTGCAGGGAACGTGGTGGTGGGAAATTAATTTCTCCTGACCATTCGAACCCAACGGGGAGCTCTCCTGTCTCATTTCTCCTCCGGTGACCATGGCTTAACCCTTTCTGTGCCATCACGCCCCTGGGCAGGGAGTAGCATCTCTTGCAACACCCGC